>NC_045543.1:11786713-12154213 GCF_009769535.1 Thamnophis elegans | reverse complement strand
GGGTCTCCAACCTTGTCAACTTTTAAGCCTGGTGGACTTCAACTCCCAGAATTCCCCAGCTGGGGAATTCTGGGAGTTGAAGTCTGCCAGGCTTAACTTTGACAAGGTTGGAGACCCCGGATTTATTTCATATTATAAATCAAACCAAACATTTTTTATGGTCAAAGATTAGCATAAAGAATTGGGCTAAAAAGAGGTAAAAGCATCAAGGAAGAAACCAGGAGACTGTGAGTTCTGGTCCTGCCTTAGGCATGAAAGTTGGCGATCCTGGGCCACTCATGTTCTCTCAACCCAGGGGTGGGTTTCAACCGGTTCGCGGCAGTCCCTGCAAACCGGTTGGTCGCCGAACCCGGAAGTAAGTAACTTCCGGGAACGGCGAAGGGCGCGCCCGCCCGCGGTCCTTACCCGGTTTTGACGAGTTCTGCGCTTCCACCCATGCGCAGGACGCATACAGCGCCTGTGCGATCATCCAGGAGCAGCTGGAGCGTCGTGCAGATGCTAGTACGCATGTGTGCACCGCGCGCGTGCACGAGGACGCCGCCGGCCCCATTCCAACCGAACCGGTTGGAACGGGGCAAGAAACCCACCCCTGTCTCAACCCAACCACTTTGCAGGGCAGTGGTTGTTGTGGGGGAAATAAGAAAAGGAAGTGGAATTAGATATGTCTGCTCCTTTGAGTTATTTATATAAAATAATAAAGGCGGGGGGAGGGAATCTAAAAAAAATTGGAAGGACAAAATCCTTGAAATAAGATAATTGTATCTGAATAACATATAACCATGATGATGAATCTATGGCTATCATGCTATCTATGGCATGCAGAGCCCTCTCTGTGGGGATGTATGCCAATGCCAGCTGCTCTTCTGGTTTCCAGTGTGCACATGAGCGCCAGGTAGCTGGTCTTCATGGGTATTTTTCGGGCCACTTTAAGGTTGTTTTTTGGGGGCGTTTTCAGGCCTTTTTCCAGGCTGTTTTTTTGGGCCACTTTTGGCCTGGAAACGGCCTGGAAAAACCACCTGAAAAATGGCCTGAAAAACAGCCAAAAATGCCCCCCAAAACAGGCATGTGCGTGCCGGGCAGCTGGTCTTCGGGTTTACAATGCTCTGGTGTACGCTCATGCATGTACATTCTGCTTGGGCACTCGGTGCCGAAAAGATTTGCCATTGCTGACACATAACATAACATAACAACATAACATAACATAACATAACATAACATAACATAACATAACAGAACAGAACAGAACAGAACAGAACAGAACAGAACAGAACAGAACAGAACAGAACAACAACATAACAGAACAGAACAGAACAGAACAGAACAGAACAACAACATAACATAACAACAACATAACAGAACAGAACAGAACAGAACAACAACATAACATAACCTAACATAACAGAACAACAACATAACATAACAACAACATAACATAACAATATAACATAACGACATAAAATAAAATAAAATAAAATAAAATAAAATAAAATAAAATAAAATAAAATAAAATAACATAACATAACATAACATAACATAACATAACATAACATAACATAACATAACATTGGGAAATAAATTTCCCTCTGTGCACTATTCTGAGGAAATGGGCTTAGGACTGCAGCAGTGGTGGGTTGCAGGGGGTACGTCCTGGTACGGGCGTATCGGAGCCTGCCCGGAGCACTGGGTACTGTTCCGGTATGGTGCTCTGGAGAGCCCACCTGCCTGCCCAAGCTCCTTGCCTGTCCTTTAAAGCCTTCGGTGCTTCCGCACACGTGCATGGCGCATACAGCGCCTATATGATGCTCCGCTGAGCAGCTGGAGCGTCATGGAGGCTTGCGAAGGCATCACTGGCAGGTATGATGCATGCCCACACTGCGTGTGTGCGTGTGCGTGCTGCGTGCATCCATGTGGACGACACCGGGCCCGTTTCAACCGTACCGTTTGGAATGGGATCCAGAGTCCACCACTGGACTGCAGGCTTTCCCATGTGAGGTGCGTCTACTGTATGTAAAAATTAAAAGAAGCAACTTTGTGAGGCTGAAATGTTTGCACAAATGAAGCCTACAGCTAAGCGAGTTGTCTAGCGTGTGGAATAAGGCACAAAAAAAAGTGTGAGAACATAAACTATCCCTGCTCTGCTGGAGAATCAACTTCTCTGACTGAGGTAATTGTGTGACAGAAACCCTCAAAAATGAGGACAGAAAAACTAGAATTTCGATGTTGTCCAGATGTTGAGAAAGACAATGCTCACTCCTTCCCCTGGTTGGCAGAACTGCTATCACTTTCTCTTGCAACATATCCCATTGTTGCAGTGCAGGGTTTAGACTAAGCCCTTGTACACAAAAACCAGCAGAATCCCAAAGGATGCACAGACACCAAAGCTTGTAGGCTGTGTGACTCTTTGAAACAGTAGAGGAATCGTAGGAACAAATGCTATCTTGTTTGCTGAGGAGATTAAAGAGATATCATTATTTCAGCACACCCAACGAAGTTTCTCTCTTATATCAAACTAACATAGCATTCATTCCCCATCAGTTAAACTCCTAAGAACCCATCAAATTGTCTACCAAATGATGGTCGGAAAAAATGATAAAGCAACATACAGATTTAAAACCAGAAATAGTTCTGTTGCCATTTTGTCAGATAAGTATAATAAGGGGAACACATATTTGATTTCATATGTATTAATTGCAGCTAGAATTGTATTTGCATAACAATGGAAAAGTGAAGAGATCCCTACAGATGTCAGTTCCAGTTCCAGTTCATTCCTGCACACAGTGATAATATATAATATGGCTACATTATCCATTAAATGTAAAATTAAGGGGCAATAAAATGACCTGAAATAATAAAAAAATACTTTCAGACTTTCCAGCTGATTTTTTGGTTCTAAACTGTGTGTGTCAGTGGTGGGTTTCAAATATTTTTGGAACCTACTCTGTGGGTGTGGCCTCCTTTGTGGGAGTGGCTTGCCGGCCATATGTTTTCTTTCTCTTTCTCTCTCTCTCTCTCTCTCTTTCCTTCCTTCCTTTTGTCTCTCTGTCCCTTTTTTCTTTTTTCTTTCATCTCTCTTTTTCTTTCTTTCTTTCTTCCTTCCTTCCTTCCTTCCTTCCTTCCTTTCTCTTTCTCTTTCTCCCTCTCTGTCAGTTTCTCTCTCTCTCTCTCTCTCTCTCTCTCTCTCTGTGTGTGTGTGGTGGGTTTCAAATTTTTTTGGAACCTCTTCTGTAGGTGTGGCCTGCTTTCCGGGTCCACTGGTGGAACCTCTTCTAACCGGTTCGGTAGATTTGACGAACCGGTTCTACCGAATAGGTGCGAACTGGTAGGAACCCACCTCTGGTTTGTGTGTACAAGAGAAGGAAGAACCAGAGAGGGATACAAATGATGTGTTTTCTCTACAGTGCCAGTTAGTGTAAAAAGTGTTTCTTGGTTAACAAAAGCAGAATAACAGACTTGGAAGAAACCCTGGAGGTCTTCTAGTCCAAACCTCTGCTGCACTAGGAGACCTTGTATCTTTTCAGATAAAGCTATGATGTGCAACGAGAATTTTCTTTTACACACACAGCTTCCATGACAACATTTAAACTTTGTGTGGTTGCAGTTAAATGCAGAGGCTGAATTGTCCAAATCCAATAAAAAGAACTGCTCTCAACCAGGGTTGGGTTGTTGCCAACGTTACTGTCAGCTTGCTGTGTGCGCGCTTTGTTGTGCAGTTGCGCAGTTGCTTCGCACACGTGCGCAGTTGCCTATAAATTGTTCTGTGCATTCACAGGACATTAAAAAAGGACTAAAAACCATGCCGGCATGGGAACCGGTTCGGGAGCATGGCCAGCCTGCCTTCCCTACCGGTTCAGTGACCCAGTCGCAATTTCCACTACTGGTTCACCTGAACCGGTAGCAACCTACCTCTGCTCCCAACCCTGGTGAGCTTGATCTGAAGCAAGCCAGAAACATCCTGAAGTGTCAAGTTTGCAATTCCTGCATGAATCTTAACTGCTACCATCTGTAGGGAGGAAAGACACCAGAACAATATTTCTTTTTCTCTCTGCCCTTTCATTTATATTTTAGCTTTGGCTACAGAGCTTAGGCTGGCATCTTTCTTAAGAACCAGTGGCCTCTTTCGCATCAAATAAAGCTTCTGAAATAAAACTCCCAGCAGCCAAACATCCTGGGAATATGTACAAATGAAAAATCCAGAGATTTCCCAACTCTCTTCATTTGATCTGTGCATTGGAAACTTTTTCCCACCCAAGCTAACCCTTTTACCAGAAATTACATCATCAGCAACATCCATCTCTTCTTGCAAACTTCTCTTTTAGTTTAAAGGTGGAATGGCAAAAAATATGGAAGTCTGTATTAACACATTTCAGTGTAAAGTGCTTTGGCACCAAGCGAGTTACAGTTTCATAGCATATTCATCCTGTTAGAATTCAACTCTAGCCAAAAGTTACATGCATGTAAGCTTGCGCAGTGAGTCCAATTTCATATTTGATCCCTTTGTATGCTTAGCAATGACAACATTTAAAGAAAAGATAGATTCCTCAAGGCTATGTCCTCGTTTGCACCTAACCATGGAACAAACATGTTCTAGCAATATCGCTTCTCTGTTTCATCTCTGGATGTATGTTTGTCTTGGCCCCAGCTCATAAATGGCAATCTTAAGTCACTCTCAGCTGCACCAGAGCTAATATAGAGTTTTCCCCTTACTCCAACATTTTTAAAAGGCACTTCAAGATCCACAAAATATGACAGGTAACTTTAACTGGCAATAATGGCATGATAATGATGGACAATGGAAAGAGGAATGTCATGCCAGTGTAATTTTCGTTGAATTCCCTTAATAATAACATGAACATGATTAGTAACCAGTTTTATTTGCCGTGCCTTCGTGATGTTTCCTTAGCTTAGTCCCATAGCTGTGTAAAGACAATAACTGCTGTTCCAGTTTACAAGTAATGTTTTTCCTCTTCTCCTGACACAAGTTCTGTTGAGGACACAATCTTGGACCTTTCATGGATGACATGATTGATGACACGGTCCGGACTCTGGGATCTGCCTAGCTCTTATAGACTGGTTTAGAGTGCTGCAGATACATACCTTCTCCTCACCACCTTAGTTCTGAAGGGGTATCTTCATGTATCATTAGTGTTTTCTTGTCAAGTCTGAGGTGGGATCCTTGTATGCACAAGTTTAACATTCTTTTTTTAAAAAAAGCCAGGAACCTTCTTTTTTACTAGTTCCATCTTTAAAAAAAAACAGGACTAGTCTTCTTATGAGAGAGAGTGCTCCACCGAAGGTTAGTTAAAGTCAAATCTTAGAACTAGTTTCTGCTAATGATGCACTGCTGGGTCGGTTGTCAATTATTTTAGTACAGGTTTCCTGCTGCTTCTTTGAGAAAGGATTTTGCATCGGTGGACATTTTACTGTTTTTATTATTTTGGAGGGAAAACATTTGGCCTACTCACATGTTATTTTTCAGGAGCTGCTGGCCAGAAGGCCTTATTACCAGCACTGCCACCGCCTTGTAGTACTAGCTGAGCTTACTTGTTATCAATTGCTCCTTCTGCATCCCATTTTTCATGCCAAGAACCTTTCAGTTGGGCTTTTCTGGACACAACTTTAGTGACCTTTAAGAAGAGGACTAGATGAATATCCTGAAATAGCCCAAGTGATGGATTACAGGTATAGAGGGTTGCTTAGCCATTACTTAGGCAATTTGATAGAGGGTTAAACCAAAGCTTCTAAGTACGTATCTGCCCTGGACCAAATCCAATCCTGTTAGATATTAAGGAGAATGGTTAGTGATTGTTTCCTCCTTGAGTGACACTCAAAGGGAATGGAAATGAATTCAGGGGATTTCCCCAATCACTTTTTAAATTTGTCCTGCATCAAAATAAAAGTTCTAGCTAAACATAAACCAAATTCTAAAAACTAAAGAAGAACTGGGAAGCAATGCCCCTTTTGCCAGCTGGGATCTACTAAAAATGATGTACTCAGACAAAGCCAATTAAAGGAAATGCATTTAGTCCCCTCTCCCCATAGTACCTGTGTGGTAACAGAGAAGAGCAGCTGATGGAACCAGTTGAAGTCCTCAATCCTATAGTCTTCTCCACAGGCTTTCCTTCTCTCCACTTCTTGTTTTCAAGAAACATGGAGGTGCTTTGTTGGATAAGGTCAGGATCCTCCACTCATTTTCTCATCATGGGAGCCAAGAGGGAAGTCTCAATAATTACTTGCCATACTATAATTTTTTTTTGCTGCTTTCACTTGAGTTGGTGAGCATATTTTTGTTTACACTACCATTCATTTCCTGCCTTCAACCTCCCCACCCCCACCTCCTTTAGGATATGAGCTCCCTGCCTACAAAAAAGCCAGAAAATCTTTTGTGAGACAAACAAAACACAGAAATGCCAAAACAAGCAAGCAAACAAAAAACACCTAATATGGATAGCACCACATCCTGGTCTTGTTAACACAGCAGAATAAAAACCAGTGGAATAGTACTTTAACACAACCGTCTGGCTGTGCCCGGTGAATTCAGTTCATTAATAGCTACAAATTATACAGCTGGAGGAATAGAGGGGAGGAATTAAATGGAGGCAAAACATTTGCGAAAAATTTTGATTCATTCTATTCTATTCTATTCTATCTATCTATCATCTATCTACCATATTTTTCGGAGTATAAGACGCATCAAGGTTTTGAAGAGGCAAATTAAAAAAAGTAGGTAGATAGAGGGAGAGAGAGGGTGAGAGAGAAGTACAGTAGGTAGATAGGGACAAAGAGAGTAAATATGTAGATAGATAGAGGAGAGGGAGAGGGAGAGAGAGAGAGAAATACAGTAGGTAGGTAGGGAGAGAGAGAGGGTAGATACCATACCCGGACCATTCCTACTCTGATGGCCTTCAGGAAAGCCGTAAAAACTTGGCTGTTCAGGCAGGCCTGGGGCTGTTGATCTCACTGTTGAGGTCCGGCCCCGACTAGAATGAATGTATGAGGGGTGTCTGTTGTTTTAAATTGTTTTGTCGTTATGTGCTTTTTATATTTCTTGTAAGCTGCCTGGAATCCTTTGGGATTGGGTGGCATATAAAAAACTCCAAATAAATAAATAAATAAATAAATAAATAAATAAATAAATAAATAAATAAATAAATAAATAAATAAGTAAGTAAGTAAGTAAGTAAGTAAGTAAGTAAGTATGTAAGTAAATAAATAAATAAGTGGGTGGGTGGGTGGGTGGGTGGAGGGAGGGAGAGAGAGTGAGAAAGAAATACAGTAGGTAGGGAGGGAGAGAGAGAGAGTAGGTAGGTAGGTAGGTAGATGTTTCCAGGTGTATTTATCCATGTGCTGGAGAAGAAAATCCCTGACAACCTGCAGCACCTAAGACTTGTTTCTGCTGGCACAGCACTTGATCAATCTAATTCTCATCAATCACTCTAACTAAAGAGCTTTCTGAAAGGGGGGGGAGTTTTTGCACTCTGCAAACCTCCCCAAAAGCCCCCCTTTTTTTCAAATAAAAGGCACAAATAGCCTGGGAGGGGGCTTGCAGAGTGCTCCTGGGGGAGTGGGGGTGGAGGGGAAATGAGCAAAAGAGGCAATTTTTTTCCGAAAACTGGCCCATTTTTTGTCACAAAAATTGCATGCATAGCCTTATGGAGGCTTATAGAGTGCTGCTGGGGGCTGGGGGGGCGACAAAAATGGCCCATTTGTTGTTCACTTCTGTCCTCCCCAGCCCCCAGGAGCTCTCTGAAAGGCTCCATAAGAGTATGCATGGCCATTTTTGAGAAGGGGTGGGGCTTCGGGAGGTAAAAAATGCTTTATTCGATGTATAAGACGCACCCAGATTTTCAGCCACTTTTTTGAGGAAAAAAGGTGCGTCTTATACTCTAAAAAATACGGTATGTGTGTATGTATGTATGTATGTATGTATGTATGTATGTATCTATCTATCTATCTATCTATCTATCTATCTATCTATCTATCTATCTATCTATCTATCATCTATCTATAAAAAGACTGTATGCATGTAGGTATGTTCCAGCATAACTCTGGAGCGCCTCGAGCAATTTCAACCAAACCTGGCACACAGATGACTTACTCTCTGGAGAAAAATACTGTGGGGGTAAGGCACCCCTAACACCCCTCGGGGTGTGCGTTCTGTTAAGATGCATCCTGTTGTGCCTTCAAATGACTTCTACTGTACTGCTATAAAATGACTTCTACTGTACAGCACAGTGGAGTTGCCATAGTAATGGCTTCACAGGACTCCACAAGCAGGCTCCCTCTGGTAAGGAGGAAAATCCAACATTAAAAATTATGCTTGGTCCAGACATTTCCCCCTTATAAATAAATACCCGGGCAACGACGAGCTATCGGTTAGTGTTTATAAAAAAAAAACTGTGACAGGAAAAAGATCCTCTTTATGTCCTTGTAATTCTATCATGAACTTACCAACATCTTGTGAACGCTTTTTAGTAAAACGTGTGAGTCTCAAAACCTGGATCTGGGAACCCAGAAAACACCAAAGGAAGACTCTGCAGTTGCAGTGCTGTCATTGGGAATCAAGCTGTCTAGCCTGATCAATAGCTAGCAAAAGTCATCCTGTGGCTAAGAAATGTGGCTGCCGCTTCTCTTCGTGGTTGCTTAGCAGCAGCATCTTCCATAACTTGTCATTGGTCGTTGACATCATGGGGAGGTCCTTGTCTCGCTTTCATCTACCTCCTCCCAATTTGTACTCCTGGAATATTATGGATTTTTCACTGGCTAAAAATAGGTGCTTGATTACAAGATGTTCCTTTAAATGAACTATACTTTCCAAAAAGCTTTCTCGTTGGCTTTGGTGGCAGGAACTGTAAAGGAGCTACAAAACTGATGGCATATTGATTATGTAAGCGGGAAAGTATTGGCTTTGTCACTGATAATAAGACATTTCCCTACCTTATTGTAGCTACTGCCAAAAAATTAAGGAATGCAAAAACATTTGAAAGGGCCTCTTTGCATAGTGTGTGGCATGCAAGCAGGGTAACTTTCCCTGAAATATTAAAGCCCATGTGTGTTTCAGAAGGCTTGGTGCACAGGTTTGTGGGAATAACCAAGGAAGCCTCTGAAGTAGTCCTCTGGAACCTGATGAATGACACGGCTACTTTAATGTTTGGGGGTAGTGGTGGTGTTCATTCGCATTTTGTGAAACTCCCCTTTAGAAAATTTTCTCTAGCTTTAGTAATGACGCACTCACCTGCTGCTGCTGTAAGCTTTTGAAAAGGAGGCTATTTGTAACTCAAGGTTGAAATAAGGGGTTCTTGGTGCTCTCTGAGCTTGATTTTTTTTATTTTTGCAAGAAAACAACCCAGCCCAGAGAGCATCAAGGGATCCTTTTGAAGACCAGATGTTAAAAACTAATCATAATACTTAACTACTGTAATACTTTCTCAAGAAATCATTTCCAAAGCAATTTAACAATACCAGGGTACTCAGTGGTGGGATTCAAATAATTTAACAACCAGTTCTCTGCCCTAATGACCAGGTGCGTAGGCGGGGCTTAGTGGTCATGTGACCTTGTGGGAATGGCCAACTCAACATTACTCAGGTCGATGGGCACTTTGCCTTAGCTGTTACAATGTAATAAGGGTTAACCGGGCAGGGCAATAAAGATTAAGCTAGAAACAACACCAGAATGTTCCCTTCCTGCCTTCCTTACAGGATTAGCCCTGTAAAGCAGAAAAAAACCAAAAGAAGATTTCTTCCAACAACCAGTTCTCTGAACCTCTTAGAAAGTTAAGAATTGGTTCTCCCAAATAGGTGCGAACTGGCTGAATCCCACCACTGAGGGTACTGGTTCCTATCATCTATGAATACGAGACGCTTATATTTGAAGAGGGGTGTACCCAACCAAACTCATTTCAGGATTACCTCTCGGCCAGGAGCAAAGTCCATACAGTTATGTGCAGCTAGAGTCATTCTTCCCCTCTACTTTGGCAGTCCTCCAGAAAGGAAGGGCTTAATGATCTGCCTGAACTTGTAGGAGGTGACGTGATCTTCTGTGGGATGGGAAGAATTGTGAAATTTGCCTCCTTATAAGTTAATGGCTAAAAAGGAGGCGTTTTATAGTCTTATTCATCTATGACAGTTACTTGTTCGGTTATTCATCTATGAGGAATACTTGTTCTTATGTAAATGTGCAGACATGCTACGTCCCCAGAAAAAGGAGCTGGATTAAACGTCTACCTTAGTTAAGGGATGGCATTTGTTTCCCTAGAAAGCAATAGCACTTAGACTTATATACCACTTCACAGTGTTTTACAACCAGAGGTGGGTTCCTACCAGTTCGCACCTATTCGGTAGAACCGGTTCGTCAAATCTACTGAACTGGTTAGAAGAGGTTCTACCAGTGGACCCGGAAAGCAGGCCACACCTACAGAAGAGGTTCCAAAATTTTTTGAAACCCACCACTGGTCCTTGGATATGATTATTCTACACTATCATGCTCATATTTATAAAACTCAGTGCCTCTGTGAAAGGTAAGGATGACTACTGCGTTTGTGGTGCAATCAGAACATTGTGTGTGTTGAAGTTGTTTTAACGCAAACCAAAGATGCCTTTTAAAAAACGAGTTTACATCATATTCTTAGGCATGCCAGGGCTGTGTGTGAGGTAATTTAAGGTGGTTCTGACAAGTATCGTCGGCATCTTCATATCCGGTCACATGGGCGGCAAGCCACTCCCATCCGGTCACATGGGCAGCAAGCCACTCCCACAAAGGAGGCCACACCCACAGAGTAGGTTCGAACAATTTTTGAAACCCACCACTGTTTACAACCCTCTCTAAGTGGTTTACAGAGTCAGCTTATTGCCCCCAACAATCGGGCTCCTCATTTTACCCACCTCAGAAGGATGGAAGACTGAGTCAACCTTGATAGGACCTCCAGTTATGTCCCTAACCTAGTTCTCCAGATAAATCCATGAAAGACTTGGCTTTGCAACCCGAGCCTGTCATCATAAACAACCTTGTGCCAATAAGGCCATTTCTCTATTGCCTCTCATTAACGTGCACCACATAATTGTGATGGTGGCTGGAGCAACATTTCCCTTTGCTGAACATTTGTTCCAGGACAGTGTTTCTCAACCTTGGTAACTTGAAGATGTCCGGACTTCAACTCCCAGAATTCCCCAGCCAGCAAATGCTGGCTGGGGAATTCTGGAAGTTGAAGTCCGGACATCTTCAAGTTGCCAAGGTTGAGAAACACTGTTCCAGGAAGAGCTATAATATAAGCTTTATATTATGTAAGCTTACAAGTACAAGCTGCTTGTCTTGTTGCTCTTATGAGACCCGATTATGTCCCGCATAGATTTATTTCTGGCTTAATGAATACATCAGTGAAAAACCATGTTTTAATAGACATTGCAGGACTTTTGATCTCACTCATAAAAATCAAGGGGAGGGGAGAAGTGGCCCATCTCTGTTTAAAGTTCAACTTTCTAAAGGGCCGCTCATAAAGTAAGAAGCCTGTGATTCAGGAGAAGGAAAATATTGGCATAATTATCATGTCAATTATACTTACTTTTGCCCAGTGACTGCACAGGTCCTGAGGCCATGAATTCTGAGACGAGGGACATTCCAAAGTATGTAGGTTCAAGGAGTGGCAGGAAGTACAGCCAGATGTCATCAATAAAATGTTCTGTGGGGGTTAAGCATTGGGGGATTAGTTATGGTAGCTTGCGCCTCCAACACAGTCACGTTGCAAAACCCTTCCTCATCCTATGAAGTCATCTTCCTTCCAGCTCTGCCCACAGCAAAATTTCTCCCGACCTCTTACAGCTCACCATGGATCATAGGAGATCCTCTGGTTGATTTGGGAAGCAAAAAGAAATGTCCGCATTCAAGTGCAATAGGCCAGAAGATATCAGAGCTTGGGATAAAGTCTCTTACTTGATTCATAATGGCCCATCAGCACTTGTCTAATTATTGTTGAAAAATAAAGGCGCAGTTCAAGGGAAGCATAAGATTAGGTTTGGTTTGGTTTGGTTTATTGGATTTATATGCCGCCCTTCTCCCAAGGACTCAGGGTGGCGTACAACATTAAAAAAAACACATATTACAAAAGTTAAAAAAAATAAATAGAATATCCAAAACACACCCAATTAAAATTAACAATAACATTTTTTTAAAGAAAAATCGATTAAAATTAACAATGATCAATAATTTATTTTGTTTTGTTCAGGCCAAGCTGGTTTGCTGGAACAGCCAACTTTTTAGGGCACGTCGGAAGGACCGGAGGTCAGGGATTATACGAAGCTCCGGGGGCAGCTCATTCCAGAGAGAAGGGGCTCCCACAGAGAAGGCTCTCCCCCTGGGGGTTGCTAGCCGACACTGTCTGGCCAACGGCACCCTGAGGAGGCCAACTCTGTGGGATCGCACTGGACGGTGGGAGGCTACCAGTAGCAGTAGGTGGTCTCGCAGGTATCCTGGGCCTAAGCCATGGAGCGATGGCCACTAACTGAATAGAAGGCAGGAGGGAGAGAGTTCTAAATATTGAGCTG
The DNA here is from genome assembly GCF_009769535.1 of Thamnophis elegans. NCBI lineage: Eukaryota > Metazoa > Chordata > Lepidosauria > Squamata > Natricidae > Thamnophis > Thamnophis elegans. Next base: position 12,141,679 of record NC_045543.1, on the reverse strand, counting down.
CCCCCTATCCAGGGGTGGCTTCTGGCTTCTGTTACTGTCGGTTTGCTCAGGGATCCACTTCACGTGCGCGCTTGATGCATGCTATATGCATGCATGCGCAGTAGTAAAAAAATTGCATCTGCATATGCGCAGAAGCAAAAAACAAGATGCTGGCGCCTAAGGTGCTGCTGATAGAACCGGTTCAGGGGTGTGGCCGGCCTGGTTACTTCCTACTCGGCCGAACTGGGCCGAGCCAGTGGGAACCCACCTCTGCATCTTTCGCTTTGTGGGAAGTTAGCATCCACCCTTCTCCTAGAAAAATGAAATATTTTAGGAAATATTAAAAGGACAGAATATTTTCCCTAAAAGGGAGGCAGAAACTCAGCCCCTCACCTTTGTCAATGGGCCATTAAGGCCTGGGCTAGTCTATTCTACATAACAAAGATCTGCCTCTTTCAGGCAGAACCATAGCAGGAATTGCCCAAAGCCATTTCATTACATCATCACCCAGCAAGGCTCAACCAAACTTGGGACTCAAAAACACAACCTACAAAGTTACCCCTGCATGGCCCCATGGGAGTCTGACTACCAATCAGAATACAAGCTCAAATTCAAAAACCCATAGAGGGTATAAAACCCAGGTACTCTCAGCATCTCTGCCCTCTTTTTTTCTTCGCCAAGATCTTGAAGCATGTAGTCCTACCATTAAAACCATCTTTCCAAACAGCCACCATATTTCCAGTGTCTTTCTCCCCACTTGGAAGTAAACCCAGAAGGATATTTCTTCCAACAGCTCAATAGTTATTATAATATTTTGTCACAGTGGGGTGAAAGGAAGGGAATTAATGAAAAAGTTCATTGCTAACCCACATACACAAGCGCACACTAAATTGAATGCCAGCATGTACACACAATTAACATTTAATTTTAATGCTGTTTCTGCCCTTTCGACTACACTTCAGCATGTACTGTATATCCAGAATCTTACTTGCACGTTAAACAATGTAATATTACTTTTCTCAAAATGGCATAAAAGAACTAGACATAGTTTCTCTGGAACAAGATTTAGGAAGCCAGAACTAGCTGGCTATTAAAAATAACATCTATTCAAAGTTTATGGATCTCTAGGGAAAGCAAAAAATGATCCTTTCCTCAGTTCTCACAATGCTCAACATGACTGTGGGCAAATACCGCTATACGTTGATTTAATTATTTGCAGTCACATCCAGACTGTTGCTTGTAAAATCATAGGGTAGCAGACAAAATTGCACTTGAGTGATTCCACAGAGGAAATCAAACATACCAGTCTTCAAATGTTTCCAAGTTTTTATGTAAAAAAAAGAAAGAAAGACATTCCTTTTGAGACACAAATCTCTTTCATTCCACAGAATCAAAATCTCCCTAAAGGGCAGGAGAGCTGCGAAATAATTCCAGAAGCAACAATGCAGCAAATCTTTATCAATGTGTGTGTTTGGTTCCACAGAGTCATCTTCATAGCTAAGTCTTGTAAATGGTGCTTATAACATCTGGCTAATTGACATGCAAGACCTACAAGTATTGGAAAAAAAACAGGCATTCTGAAATTATGTGTCCTTTTTAAAATCCAGTTATGCATAGGACGTTCTCTTATAGTAGCTACTCAATGTTCTGTTACCACTCTTTCCTTTTAACTGGTTTTCCAGATCTACGTAAGAACCTTTTTCATTATATGCTTTTTCTCCCCTGCCTGCTGTATGTATGCAGGGGTGGGCTGCTGGGGGTTCAGAGGGATTCGGGAGAACCTCTAGCTAAGATTCTGTGCAGTTCAGACAATCCTCAAATCTCATTACTGGCTGGCCCCGCCCTGCCCACCCATCCCAGGAGTCCCCACGCGGCCCATTTTTGATGCAGGTAAGTGCAATGCGCACACGGAGGCTCAGGGAAGGCGAAAAATGAGCCAGCTGGAAGTTCAGGAAGCCTGGAAATGGGCCCATTTCTGCCTCAGAGGACCTCCCAAGCCTGGGGAGGCCATTTTTGCCTTCCCGGAGGCTTGAGGAAAGCCTCCGGAGCCCAGGGAGGACAAACATACCCCCGCCATGGTGCAGGAAGGGGCATGGCCACCATGGCCATGCCCACCCAGTAATGGGGCAGAGAACCCCTTGGTAAAATTTTTGAAGCCCACCCCTATATGTATGGGGAAAATTCTCCAAAGATCTTATTTAAAGGGCATTGCATTGCTCCTGATAAGGAATTATACTTAGCCATTGATGGGAATATGCAAATAAAAAAGGAACCCACATACTTTATTCCCCTATCCTTCATTACTAAAATGTGCGCGTGTATTGAGGCAGTCTATCAGGAAGCTAATTTCAACCATCCAGGCGTGTATAGGCACATCTTTCTTAGCTCATATATGTCTTCCAACTGGCTCCTGCCGCAGAATTATCTTCCAACCTTTCTAATTGAAACAGTGGTTTAATCTCATGGATCAGGTCTTCCATTGGCATGGATTAAAATATGACTGCGTTGCTTAACAGGCAATGCAACAAATTGTTTAAAGAACACGGGCTTGCCTCAACATATTAAGCAGAGCAAAGCTTTCGATGCTTCAGACTCACTAAGAACTGAAAAAGGTTGAGCTCTCTCTAATATAATTCATCCTGTTTGCTAATTCAGGGAGTGAAAGAAGAGATAGAAGCTACCTCCTGTAATACACGATTAGCTCAAATATAAGTCTTATGTATTTCATCCCCCTTTTTCTCCCCCCCCCCCCCAGAACATAATTCTTTTTGTGCACTGTGAAGCCTTTTCCAATTCAGGGGAAAACATACAGTGATCATTGAAATGCCATGTTCGGAATGAGTAATTTAGCTCCACCTATCTCTTGCTAATAATTTATTCCTAACTCAATACTCTCAGCCGAAGAAAATTAAGATTGGGGAAAATGAAAATGAAACGTCGACCTGCATTTTTAAATAAAAAAGGAAGAAGATCCTCTCTGTAATGAAAGTATCATTTTGTGCTTTCCACCCTAGCACAATACAATTGATAAAAAGGTCAAAAGTATCTTATTTGTCTCAATTTAGATTTGTTTCCAGCTTGAAACCAGGAAAACCTACTAAAAACCGAGTGTTTCATACGTCTTAATTGTTCTCCGTTTGTTCAGATATACAAAGAATGTGTTAATAACAAACAAGTACCTAAATCAATTCAGGACGATAGCTGGCATATAGACTGTAGGGTTCCACCACACAACCGTGTTCGACTAAACCGCGCTCGACTAAACCGTGTAGCTGATGTCATCAACAGGGCGACAACAGCGTGGAGACAGAAGCACGCTGTAAACGCTAAACCTAAAATTAACCCCTAAACCTAAACCAACCCCCCTAAACCTAACCCTAAACCTAACCCTAAACCTAACCCTAAACCTAACCCTTAACCTAACCCTTAACCTAACCCTAACCCTAAACCTAACCCTAAACCCAATCCTAACCCTTAACCTAACCCTAACCCTAACCCTAACCCTAACCCTAACCCTTAACCTAACCCTAACCCTAACCCTTAACCTAACCCTTAACCTAACCCTAAACCTAATCCTAACCCTTAACCTAACCCTAAACCTAACCCTAACCCTTAACCTAACCCTAAAGCTAACCCTTAACCTAACCCTAAACCTAACCCTAAAGCTAACCCTAAAGCTAACCCTTACCTTAAGTTGAATCGGCTTGCTTTCAAAGCGCTATTTAAAGCGCCCTTCTTTCTCCGCGCTGGCTGTTGTCGCCCTGTTGATGACGTCAGCGATGCGGTTTAATCGGGCGCGGCTTAGTCGAGCGCGGTTTTGACAGGTCACGAGACTGTAGAACGAAAGAGAAAAAAGGAAATGATATGAAACTATATGGGTTTGTGGAAATACCATCCCCAAGAAAACATAAATTGAGATTTGAAAGAGACTCCTATAACAATAGAAAAAGAAAGGGAGGGAAGAAGGAAGGAGAGGAGAGGAGGAAGGAAGTAGAGAAGGGAGGGATGAAGGAAGGGAAAGGAGAGGAGGGTGGAAGGGAGAGAAAGAGAAGGAGAGATAGTAGGAAAGGAAGAGGAAGAGTGGAGGAGAGGTAAGAGAAGAAGAAAGAGGTAAGGAGAGGTGGGTGGAAGGGAGAGAAAGAGGAGGGAGGAAGGGAGAGAAAGAGAAGGAGAGAAGGTAGGAAGGGGAAGAGAGAGGGTAACAGTGGGGGAGAGGTAAGGGAAGAAAGAAGGGGAAGGAGAGGAGGAAGGAAGGAAGTAGAAAGGAAGGGAGAGAGAAAAGAAAGAGAAAATAAGGTGGTGTTATAACAGACGCTTGGGATGGTAAACAAAGCAATCCAAACTGTACCTTATAACCTTTTAAATGGAATAACAAAAGTATAAGAATGGCAAAGAAAAAGAATAACTATGTGAATGTATATCTATAATTGTATGTAGGAGAATAAATGACAGTAAGAATATATAGCACAATATAGGTAAACAATATTTGGTTATAAATAGCTAAGTATAAATAAATATAGAATTGTACATAAAAATGGATAACGAATAAGGAGACCATGAATGCAAGAGAGAAATGTATAGAAGGAAAAACACTAACTGCAAAGAAACCGATACGGAACTGCTGTATGATATATGATGGAACTTCTTGTTCCTATGTTGTCTTAAGTCATGCGTTTGTTTTTGTTGAGGTGTTTATGTGTTTAAAATAAAAATTTTATTTTAAAAAAACAAGTACCTAAAAAGGTTAATATGGGAGACCATTGCAGTAACTAGTTTGAGTTGCTCTTGCTCTGGGTTTTATTTAGCTACTCAGTGTCATTAAAATTAGAAGAGTAGCCCTATACATTTATTTAAACGTATATGCAGGTCCCTCTGAGCAGTTCACAAATAAAAACATTAAAGACAAAAAACAAAGACAATAATACACAAAAATGAGAAATAAAAGATAGCCAGGGTGACAAAAAACCAAGACAGGAATGAAAAAATAAACCCACAAAATCCATATCTATCATTTAACTAAATAAATAAAGAGGGTAAAAATAAGAATTGTATTCGAACAGTGGAGAAAGTATTTGCCAACCAGCGTTAATATATTCAACACCCATATTGTTCTTCCTTAAAGGCCTTTATACAAAGTGCTTCTTAAGAATACTTGGGAATAGTTATTTCAAACTGATATATATTTATTTTCTCAAAGCATCATGTTACCACAACTAAGGATGCCTCTACATTGTCTCTTTTTCATTTCAAAGAAGTGTTATCTCCCGCTTTTTTGTTACTACTACTACTACTAACAACAACAACAACAACAACAACAACAACAACAACAACAACAGATGAAACAAGAATACAGAAAAGATGTGATAAAATCAAGAATGGAGAGTTGGCAGAACAAAGCATTGCATGGCCAATTTCTGGAAAAAATAAAAGATAAAGTGGACAGTGAACAAACTTGGTTATGGTTAACAATAGCTACATTAAAGAAAGAAACAGAGTCACTAATCTTGGCTGCGCAAGAACAAGCTATCCGCACAAATGCCATTAAGGCCAAAATCGAAAAATCCTCTGATGATGCCAAATGCAGACTTTGCAAAGAAGCTGATGAAACTGTTGATCACATACTCAGCTGCTGTAAAAAAATCGCGCAGACTGATTATAAATTGCGGCACAATTCAGTAGCACAAATGATCCATTGGAATTTGTGCAAAAATTATAATATTAAAACAGCAACAAACTGGTGGGAACATCAGCCTGAAAAAGTCACCGAAAATCAGATTGTCAAGATCTTGTGGGATTTCCGTATACAAACCGAAAAAATACTGGCGCATAATACACCAGACATCACACTGGTTGAGAAAAATAAGGTCACAATCATAGACATCGCAATACCAGGTGATAGCAGGGTCGCCGAGAAGGAACATGAAAAAAATCACAAGATACCAGGACTTAAAAATCGAAATTCAATGACTATGGCACAAACCAGCAGTGATAATTCCAGTGGTAATTGGCACACTGGGTGCTATACCAAAAGCACTGGAATTACATTTAAAACAGTTAAAAATTTACAAAATCACCATCAGTCAAATGCAAAAAGCCGCACTGCTTGGATCTGCACGCATATTACGAAAATACGTTACGACGTCCTAGGCCCCTGGGTGGGGCCCGACTAGTAACCAATGCCAAATCCGGCGAAACAACTGGCCGCTGTGATACAATTCTGTTGTTGCAATAATAAAAATAATAAAGAAGTACAGTCTAAAATGCAAAGCAACAATTTATCAACTTATTCTCAACTTCATCTTTTTTTACATAGTACAGGTAATTCCCAACTTACAGCAGTTCATTTAGTGAACATTCAAAGTTACAACACTGAAAAAAAGTGACATTTCCGTTTTTTGCACTTATGACCGTTGCAGCATCCCCATGGTCATGTGATCAAAATTCAGCCACTTGGCAACTGACTCATATTTATGACGCTCGGAGTGTCCTGGGGTCATGTAATTATATTTTGCAATCATCTGGCAACCAATGGCAATGGGAAAACCAGATTCATTTAACAACCGTACTACTAATTTAATGACTGTGGCAAAAACGTTGTAAAATGGAACAAAATTCACTTAACAAGCATTTTGCTTAGCAACAGAAATTTTGGGCTCAATTATGGCTGTAAGTCAAGGACTACCTGTGCTCTATTAGTGGCTTCTTTCTCTCTCCATATCCCCTTTTCAGCACCTTTGCCCATAAATTCGCCCTTCCGTTGTTCAGGAAATGCCTCTTAAGAGCTTCCACAATATTTCAGCACCAAAGGGACAGGAATAATTTTTTGGTAACATTTTATTTCAGTCCTAAATTGTGCTCATTTATAAGCTCATCCGGGATTATGAAGGAAAAATTCTCTTTCTGAATCCAAGGCATAAAATCATTTATTTCTTTTTTTAAAAAAAAATATTTTCAGGACTGTTATGATGTCTGGGTGGAACCTGGTGTTAATCCTTCATGTTTTATTATTGTCAACACACTGCAGCAAATTCTCATTGGGATTCACACAGAGTATATCATAACAGCAAATGATATATTTTATAGATTCTTTTCAGACTGAGAACTGCCAAGAAGTTTGGTTATTGGTCAATAGCTACCCTACGTTTTTCTTCCAATCCATCCATCCATCATCTATCATCTTTCTAATTTCATGCGATGATAAAGGATTGCAGAAACTCTCCTCCCTGCCTAAATAAATAACTCTGCGTTATCCCAATGTCTGAATTAAGCAATAAATATTATATTTCGATTCCCTGCGGGTACCACAGCAGAAGAAAATTAAACTTATAGAACACTGTCTCAAGTGATTAATTTAAGGTAAAGCCATGATTGCTGGTGTTGTTATCTTTCGGTTAATTCTCATCACATCCCTGAGAAAAGCGACTGTAGAAATGAGAAACCTCCCCTCGCTTTTGTAACTAAAGAATGTTTGTTTGTGCTCGCAGGTTATTAAGGTTACTAACTGACCAAAAATTACTGGCCTAACAAATTTGGGGATTTATTCCTTCACATACATTTTGTTGGTTGAGAACATTGGAAACTTAAGTTTTGCTCCCTGCATCTGGTTTTTCAACTTCTTCAACCTCGTTACCATCTATATTTTCAAAAGTGCTTCTGTGCATAATGCATGAATATTAATTAGCCAAGGAAAATCAGGTATTTGTTTTAAACAAGCCATTCATATCTATATTCAAGCCTTGTGGTACAAAACACAAATTAACACGGAAATCTGTACCTAGAATGCCTGCGTGGTCTTCATACTATTTTTCATTCACTTCGACGAGTTGGAAAGGCCAGGATACTTATTGATCTAGTTGATCACTCAATGATTGTTCTGACCGACCTCCACAATTGTAACTGCATGTAATCCATTCCAAATTGAGCTTGCTCAGATCCTGAAGGAATCTCTTGGAAATCTCTCTCCCACTTATTCATGCATTTGTCTACTATGAACAGAATATAATTCCTTAAAAAAGCAAGTTATGATCACAGGGAAGACAGCAGAGAAACTGGAGCCTGGATTTACTTCTTGCACCTGAACTTCACAGAAGGCCTGTTGTCTAGGGAGGAAGAAAAGTTGTGGAGAGAAGAATCATGTTTGAATGATGTTGGGGAAAGAACAGATTTCTGAAGAAATAACTAGATTTTCTGCAGTGTGGAATGCCACAGAGGAAGGGTATGTAAATATTACATTGCATATTAGATGATGAAGACAGCCAGTATATTTTGCATAAATTTAGGTAGCCCTGTAAAATGGTAGCCCAGAAGATACTAAAAGTATGAGTATGTATGAATATTGTTTTCCCTTTGAGCAGTGGTGAAATTCTCCAAAGTCTGCTACTGGTTCGGTGAGTCTGCTGCCAAGTGCAGACTGAGGCGTGCCCATGCAGTGCTAAAAAAGGAGCATTTTGAAGCCTTCTGAGTCTGCAAAGGTGAGTAGAACAGTGGGGGAGGGAGGAAATCTGCTTGCCATGCGATTTAGATTAGCTAGAAAGCAGGAAATCTGACGATTCTAGCTAATCTAAATCGCGTGTCACAGCTGATCATTGGAAATACTGGTTCGCCCGAACCACTAGCATTTTTTACTACCGGTTTGCGTCAACCGGTCCGAACTGGTAGCATTTCACTCCTGCCTCTGAGGCATCTTATGGAACAAGTGGATCCACTGCACTACATTTATAACTTCCAGTAGCAAAGTAACAAAGTTTTATTACAGATGAAACTGGGAAATGTGGAATCAAATCTGCACCTGAAAGAATTGATGTCAACTTCTGGCATTTTGGGTTGGCTGTCAAAACTATAGCTAGTCCTCAACTTACAATGGTTCATTTAATGACTGTTCAAAGATACAGTGGCCCTAGGGGGAGGCGGAGCCGACATCGCGATGATACGACATGTGTTCTTGAAGCTCCAAGATCAGCGTCAATATCTCTGCCACTGGACGGTCCTCTTCTTTTTCTTTGTTCAACGTTCTATTGCATTTTCTTTTTAAGAATTTTTCTTTTTTCCCCTAAGTTTGGAATATAAAGAGGGAAGTAAAAGTAGAGGAAAAGAAGTAACACTGGCACTTAGAGGCTTGGAGGCTTGGAAACATTGTTTTTCTTTTCTTATTTTGAGCATTTGATCTATATTTCAAGGTCTCTGAGCTTGTTTATTGGAAATGATAGCGGGATGAGCACGGATTGTTTGTACAGGTGCTCCTCCAGGTTACTATCAGTAGCTGGACTGGAGTAAAAAGAAAGCTTGACTTGAAAGAGTGAAGATTACAGTGAACTTGTTTGGAACTTAATAAAAAAGCCTTGGATTCTATATAGTGGCAGTTACTATCTGGAGGAATAGATCAATACAGATGATGTTGCAGCATGAAAAAGAAAAGGAAGTGACATTGCAGATGATTATGCAAGAAATTTAAAAAAAATACAAGTAAGAACAGAGATCATTGAAAAGATAATGGAGAGTATTGAACAAAGAACATGAAAAATAGATGAAAAAATTGAGAATATTCACCAAATGATGATGAAATACAAGGACAGATTTCAAAAAGTTGAAGAAAAAAATGAACAAAGAGATAAGAAAATAGGAGATACTGACAGCAGATTGAGCATGGTTGAAAAAGACAAGAGTGGAATATTGGAATGGGAGACCGACAGATCAGAATTTTACCTCAGATTCCAGAACATAGAAGAAGAAAAGGGAGAAAATTTGGCAGAAACATCGATGATAACCAGAGGGAAGTTGATGGAAGGAACAGACGAGGGGTTTCGAGTCTTTACAAGATATGCAGTAAAAAAACAAGTTGCCAAGAGAAGTCCATATAAGATCTACCAAGAAAGCTATTAGAACACAAATACTACAAATGGCAAGAGATATAAGATTGTACTACTATTGGATGGATACAGGGTGATATAATGAAATGCTATAATAAAAATTAATTTAAATTTAGTTAAACTTAGAATATTACGCATAAAATGAAGTAATAATAGTTATAGTCAAATAAATGATTAACAATAATAATAATGATATTAACAATGATATTAATAATAATGATATTAACAATGATATATATATATATATATATATATATATATATATATATATACATACATACATACATACATACATACATATACATATACACACACACACACACACATACACACACTAGGTTGACAACATGAAATTTTATATAAATTATAAGTGAGGACTATGCAGAGGATGCACAAAAGTTCTATAACCAAAGATAAACAATTTTATGCAGAATACAGTTTAAAGACTGGATGGTTTTGGGATGATGTGATGAAATGCCATAATGTAAATTTATTTTAAACAGACTATTTCATATAAAAAGAAGTAATAATGGTTGTAGTCAAATAAATTTTAATAATGATAATAATTGTATGCATATACATTGGATTGATAATATGAGATTTTATATAAATTGTGAGGACTGTGGTGAGGAGGCATAGAAGTTTGGTAACCAATCGACCCCCTGAATGTAACTAGAGAGTGGTTTTTATGTTTGTTTATGTTGTTTAAAAATAAAATAATTTTTTTTTAAAAAAAAGATACAACGGCCCTGAAAAAAATGACATGACCATTTTTCACAGTTACGACCTTTGCAACCTCCCTGTGCTCACCTGGTCAAAATTCAGGCACTTGGCCAACTGTTTCATATTTATGACCATTGTTGTGTCCTGGGGTCACGTGATCCCCTTTTACGACCTTCTGACCATCAAAGTCAATGGGGAACCACATTCACATTACTAAATTATCAACTACAGGGATTCGCTTAACAACTGAGGCAAAAAGGTGATAAAATGGAGCAAAACTCACTTAACATCTCACTTAACAACAAACATTTTGGCCTTAATTGTGGTCATAGGTTAGCTGTAATGCTTACTTTTGCCCTGTTTCCATCCCCACTGCTCCACCAAATAATCTGTCAGGTTTATACTCCAATCAGCAACAAAGCTTGGGTGTTTCTTAAAATATTTCCAACATATTATGGACATTTAAAAAAACATATATACCCATTTAATGCAACGTATTCAAATAAAGAAAACCATAAAGGTGTTGACTTAACACTGTGACTGTTTTGTCAATTTTCCATTAATATTTTACGTGCTTTAAATTAGTTTACAAGAGGTCCTGGGAAGGAGAACATAGGAGATCAAAGGCAGATTTTATTTATCTGTTCTTAGAGCAGAAATCCAATATTTCCATTATGCCGGATTGGATATTTGTGAACTATCCCTTACTTTACACTAATGATTTAATTTGTGCAAGGGAAAAAAAACCCCTCATTTCATAGATTATGTCATGGTGGTCAAAGTCTTTCTTTACTTAAAGAAAATATACTACCTCTGTACTCTGAATATTCAGCCATTCAAGAAGGGCCCTTAATATCCCTAAATAATATTTAATACTAATATTTATACAAGGTTATTTATTTATAACTTTGTAATAATATTTAATATTAATATTAATAGTTGCAAACCTTGTAAAGTTACAATCCGTGAATCCTAGCAGGTTTAGAAGTCAAACCCTTTCTCAAATAAGAGTTGGAAAACATGAATTAACTTATGATAGTCTAACGCCATAGAAGAATGTTGAATTTATTATCATTCTTCTCCCTCCCTATTTCTATCTCTCTGCACAGATTGTATCTCCAAGGCCACGTATGGCTTTCCCGAAGTCCTTAGAAACTTCTAAAAAGGATCACCAGTCAGAAGAAGGAAAGTATTAAATACATAAGAGTTGGGAGGAACCTTGTAGGTCATCTAGTCCATCTATTACAATGATGGCTAACCTTTTTGTTGTGTGCTGAAAGTGCCTGTGTGCGTGCACCTGCACGCATAATGCACTGCGTGTGCAACCGTCCCCACGTATGTCCCACCCACCTGTGCATGCGTGCGCAACCCCTGTGCTCTCTCCACCCCGGGTGCATGAACATACGACCCTCTGTATCCCATTTTGGGTCTAGTAGGACTCCTTGCAGCCTTCTGGGAGCACAAATGGACCATGGGGGGCGCTGCACCCCTGCACTCCCCCTGCGTGCATGACTCCCTGCCCCCGCACAAGTACACAGATCTCCCATATGTGCCCCGCCCCTGTGCATGTGTGGTAGAAACACGAAAATCAGCTGGCTGGTGGGAGGCGCACGTGCATGTGCGTTGAAGTTCTGCATGCCCGCAGAGAGGGCTCTGCGGGCCATCTTTGGCACATGTACCATAGGTTTGCCATCCCGTGTCTATTAGGTGCACTTCATCTGGCTCTCATTTAGATATGCAATGAAGTCCCTTTTTAGATTTTGGCCTTAGTGTACTCCCTTTATTTAACACTGCTATCTAACTCAGGGTTCACACATGATCCGTGGCCCAGAAAGAAATTACACATTTTTATTTTATCATAAAAATGGTGAGAATTGCAGCATCTAGTAGAACCTTAGAAAAAACCTTCACCTCTGTCAAAGGGCTCTTCCCCACAGCAGGGTTACCAAAACATACAGCATTCTCTTCCTACAGTGCCAGAGCCCTATCTGGTCTCAGTATTGAGCCTGGTGATTGGTCTTGCCCTTATAGTTTTAATGCAACACAATGAAGATGTTTGGTAGGTTTGTGTCAAGGCGGCCTCCCTCAGTAACCAAGAAAGAAACCACTCAACTCCATTTTGCAGAATTAAGAGTACTTTTACTGGTCATGAGTAGATAGCAGCTAAGCAAAGCAAGATCTAAGGCAAAAGTGTGCGTAATCCAGAGGTGGGTTCCTACCAGTTCGCACCTATTTGGTAGAACCGGTTCGTCAAATCTACTGAACCGTTTAGAAGAGGTTCCACCGGTGGACCCGGAAAGCAGGCCACACCTACAGGAGAGGTTCCAAAAATTTTTGAAACCCACCACTGGTCCTTGGATATGATTATTCTACACTATCATGCTCATATTTATAAAACTCAGTGCCTCTGTGAAAGGTAAGGATGACTACTGCGTTTGTGGTGCAATCAGAACATTGCGTGTGTTGAAGTTGTTTTAACGCAAACCAAAGATGCCTTTTAAAAAACAAGTTTACATCATATTCGTATGCATGCCAGTGCTGTGTGTGAGGTAATTTAAGGTGGTTCTGACAAGTGTCGTCGGCATCTTCATATCCGGTCACATGGGCGGCAAGCCACTCCCATTCGGTCACATGGGTGGCCAGCCACTCCCACAAAGGAGGCCACACCCACAGAGTAGGTTCAAACAATTTTTGAAACCCACCACTGGCATAATCATAGATATCAATATGTGACCCAACCCCTTCCCCCTGGTAACCCCATCCCATAGTCCAATCCGCACATCCCACAGGTGTCATGTGGGAGACATATTCAAAAAGTATCATCAGGTTGGTATGCCGGACAGTTGGCTTGAGCGGCAAATCCTCTATCTGCAGCATGCACAGTAGATGGTGAGAACACTCCCTTTTAACAGTCACTCCTGCACTGAATACTCCCCCACCCAAATACCATACCCCCCCTTCCCCGTTTCAATGGCAGCCGAAAGCAAGCAGCAAAACAGAGGCTGACAGTTTGTCTCCCTCCCCACTCAGTGCCTCTCATCTTATGTGGTGGGGCAAGATTGGCAATGTAGGCAGGTGCTTGGGATGGAGCGTTGAAGTCTATTTCACATTGCCTGAGTGATCTTCCATGCCTTTTCTCCACACCAGCAACTTGCCAGCTGGGCCATTAGGGAATATAGGTTCAGCACTGTTTCAAAAAGCACTTGGTTCATGTTCGCAAATAGCCCAATAGACAGGCCGCAGCTAAAGATTAAGGGGTATAAGAAACATCGGGAATCCATTCCCCCACTTCATCCCGTGGCCCTCCACACCATTACTATGAAATGTCTGTAGGGCAAACAAATACAGAGGAGAGATATGGGGTGACATGGGAGATCTTGGTAACGAGCAGACTCTGCTCTCAGTTGGACGTGCAAAGGAATAGTAGTGACCCAGGCCAGAATTAGCCAGTGGAGTTGGCAGAACCAGGATGCTGTCAAGTTTCATAATCCCAAGGTAGATATCATTTTTAATGCAGTCATGTGAAACTCCTTGTTGACAGAAGCATCAGAAAACATGACCTTCTAAGCAAGCACAGGGCTAGTATTTTCCAAAGAGAGTGTTAAACAAGTCAAGCATTTTACATCTGAGTGTTACATCTCACTCACTGAGTCTGAGTGTTAAGCCTCGAGATAAGGATTTTGAGTAAGACCTGACAGGTGCTATGGAAAGTGCCAGTCAGATAGTATATGGGAAGCAGGGATGGGTTTCAACCGGTTTGCGGCAGTCCCCGCGAACCGGTTGGTCGGCGAACCCAGAAGTAAGTAACTTCCGGGAACGGTGAAGGGCCCACCCGCCCGCCCGCGCTCCTTACCGGTCTTTGAAGGCTTCTGCGCTTCCACGCAGGCACATGGCACATACAGCGCCTGCGCGATTCATCACGAGCAGCTGGATGGCACATACAGCGCCTGCGCGAGTCTCCGCGAGCAGCTGGAGCATCGCGCAGGAGCTAAGATGCTGATGGGAAGGTACCTCCTAGAAAGCCAGGAACCTTACCTTTCCTACTGCAGCCCAACCCCAATAACAGTGCCTAGTGCACAAACTAGGAGCCTCTTGATTTTGGGGGATAGGGGTGGGGTGGAGAAGGATAATGCAAAAGTTGGCTTGAAACTCAACATTAAGAAAACTAAGATCATGGCATCCAGCGCTCTCAATTCCTAGCAAACAGATGGGGAAGAAATGGAGATAGTGACAGGTTTTATTTTCCTGGGCTCCAAGATCACCACAGGTGGGGACTGCAGCCAAGAAATTAAAAGAGGCTTGCTCCTGGGGAGGAAAGCTATGGAAAATCAGGATGGCATACTAAAAAGCAGAGACATTACCCTGTCAACAAAAGTGTGTATAGTCAAGGCTATGGTTTTTCCAGTTGCAATGAATGGCTGTGAAAGTTGGACCATAAGGAAGACTGAGCACCAAAGAATGGAGGCCTTTGAACTATGGTGCTGGAGAAGACTCCTGTGAGTCCCTTCCACTGCAAGGTGATTAAACCGGTCAGTCCTAGAGGAGATGAACCCTGACTGCTCTTTAGAAGGCCAGATCCTGAAGATCAAATACATTGGCCACCTAATGAGAAGGAAGGACTCACTGGAGAAGAGCCTAACGCTGGGAAAGATTGAGGGCAAAAGAAGAAGGGGACGACACAGAATGAGGTAGATGGATGGAGTCACCGGAGCAGTAGGCTTAAATGGACTTCAGAGGACAGGAAGGCCTAGAGGAACGTTGTACATGGGGTCATGATGGGTCGGACACAACTTTGCAACTAACAACAACAAGTGCACGTGTCCGTGGAAATCACTGTTTTTGGAAAAGAAGAAATATACTTCTTTAAATTGGAATAGCTAAGGATACGTTGCTTGAGCTGTGATTTGGAAATGGGACCAGAATCAATTGATTGTTCCTTCCTTGCATATAATATACATATACAATAATATATTATTACAATAGAAAAAACTAACTGGGTTTTTTTCTGCTTTGAATCTTTAGTCCTATAGGATCCAATTTCTAAAATCATAATTTATCTTTTTTTATGGTTTAGAACATCCAGGAGAACTGAAATAATTCTGTTTCCCACAAGAAGCTGTTTCTTTTCTTATAGTTTAACTCCAAAATCTTATAGTTACAATCAATATTCCACATTCATTTGCATCTTTAATATTCATAACTTTCCTAAATCAAACTCTTTTTAAGCTTTTTGCTGCTTATTTTAATTTCTTCAATTTTTAAACCTATAATTAAGTTTTCCTTTTAGAGTTGAAAATAAAACTCAGCCAATGACTTTTCAAATGTGTCATTCTGAAGGTCTAATAGTTTTAAGATGGTAAATAAGCAATTTCCAAGTGATGTTTGCAAACAATGTCCTATAAAAGGCTCCACTGTGGTTGTGAGCAAGATAGCTAATTCCAGGTGTTCAAACCACCACAAAAAACCCACTGTCTCCTCACAAGGAGCAGCTGTCCAGAGCATATGTGGGCAATCTGCTGTCCTCTCCTTATCCAGAGATGTTCTAAAGCACCAGCCTACTCATCAATTCCTTGGTCTTTGCTTTCACTGAGATGTCTTCAATTCATCACACCTCTCCCAGAAGTCCAGTTTTAGCACAAACTTTAGCTGAACAGCCAGAGAGTTGTCACTATGAAAGCTGATACCAGGAGGCTTGGTCGCTGAGTTCTTCAAGGATTAGTTTTTCCAGGAGAAAGTGCTTTTAATCTATCTGGGGTTCCTCAACAGGCACTCTTAACAGCCATACATAATGAAAGAGGTATGACCATGTGCTTTCCAGGAAAGTGTAGTGTGGATGATCCACAAGAATTAAAAATATATTCCCCCATTATGTTTTTAGATCAATGGTGCCATGAGGGGGCATATGTCCAGAGCTCCAAGAATCTTCCAATGGATCTCAAAGAATGATTGGTATAGACCAGAGGTGGGTTTCAAAAATTTTTGGAACCTCTTCTGTAGGTGTGGCCTGCTTTCCGGGTCCACTGGTGGAACCTCTTCTAACCGGTTCGGTAGATTTGATGAACCGGTTCTACCGAACTGGTGCGAACCGGTAGGAACACACCTCTGGTATAGACCATGGGTGTCAAACTTGATCACATTGTGCACCAGATTGTGATGTATCGTGACTTTTCTGCCTGTGCAAAGCCGGGGTGGGTGTGGCCTGCATGTGATGTATACCACCCACAGGACACTAGTTTGACAGGCCTGGCTTAGAGTGCCAGTGGGAAAGAAATTTGATGCCAATCAAAGAGCTGATATGGGCATCTTGAAGCCAGATGGTGTGAGCCATAAAATCTTTTCATTTTATAGTCAGGGAGTGGCCAGATAAAACCATTTTATTATTCATATTTCAAAACTATGTTATTTTTGTGCAATAGAATGAGTTTTACTCTCAAGTAAAGATATATAGCCAGCTAAAGGGGAACAGTCCATAAGGTCACTGGCTCCAGAGCTAAATATTTCCGATTTCCTCCACTCTTTGAGAAAGAAGAGGAGTGGACACATCAGATGATCATACAGGTGGGTCTCATTGAAACCTAGCTAAAGAGTTCCCACTCTTGCTCCACCATTTCTGAAAATTAAGCTGGTCTTCATAGTTGCAGGATTTCACGATTACTTTCATTTATTGTATCTATTGCATTGCTTATTCTACTGTTCCCTTGAGGAAGAAATGTTTCTTTCCACTTTTGGTTCCCCCGTCCGCCTCACAACAATAGAGCAAAGTTGATTGGCTTGCCTGGAAATGGCTTGGAAAAGTTCACTATAGAAATTTTGTGCATTATTGGAGATGTGAGTGTGAGTTTGTTCTGATCTTCTTCCAACATACATTGAACACCTGCAAAGTTTTTGTAGTTATACTGTATTTACACTGCAAGAGTCCAGAGTTCACTTTTGGGGCAAGAAACAGGCATGCTGGCAGTACATTCAGGAGCCAAGCTGGCAGTGCCTTCAATGGACACACCTCCCTTTGTATAGTCACAATCAAACAATGATGAAAATTTGTTTTGTTCAAGATCACTGGAAATCAGATTATTTTCTCCCACCTGTGCATTGTAAAGGGCTAAAAGCTATTCTCTCCTCTTGTTTTAGTATCAGATTGATCTTCTATTAGGCTGTTTACCTGAAGCCATGTGAGAACTTGCCCTCTGACTAGATCAATGGGAGATAGGAGATCATCCCATTGTGTACACACACAAACACACACACACAAAACCGTTGCACAATTACAGCCTTGAACTTGGAACACAGAATGATTTGTGACAACTGGACATTAACTAGAGCTACAGTACTAGATCAAAGTCAGCAAAGATCCAGCTTTCTTTTCCATGTCCAATTGCTGCCATCCAGGAGTCATCCAGATGTTTGCACTTTCAGATCTGGCAGTCCCAACTTTGACACTGAAATCTTCATCTGTAAGATTTAATTTGCTGGTCTCTTGCCATGCAAAAGTTAGTTTAAGCTTCCAGAAAAAGCCTGTTACATTTAGGGTTGTTTTTTTTTAAAGTGTAACAAAGCAAAGCAAATATTTGGTAAACTTTCTCTGAGGAAACCATGGCTCATGAAACTTGATATTACTCTCCAAATGAGAATGTGGTTCCTGGGAGGGGGAATGGGACAGGGAGGGGGAGGGGAGAATGTGGGTGTGTTAGGTGTGTTTCTTCCTTGACCTGGGATTAGTACAGACTACCTCCTCACCATAACTAGAAAGGGTTTTTTTCCCCATTGCTTGCTTCTATTTGGTCTCCTCTGAGAATTCTTTGTGTTTCTTTAAAAAAAGGCAAATTCCTTCTTTATCTTGTGATCAGTTGCAATTTACCTTGCTAAAAGAAGTAACTGAATAAATACTCAATTATTCCCCAAGCTCTGCTGATAAATCTCTTTTACAACTGTTGCTGCGAAGTGAAACTGTGGGCAGATTTGCACATTGATAGCTATGGTGCCTCGATTTACATGTTAAGTTTACATCAGCATTCAAAGAGAACCTGAATTGAATATAAAGAAGCCTGAAGGAAGTCCCATTCTCAAGCATTCCTGTCCATATTGCAATTAATTTCTTATTCAGTTTAAAGATGTTTTTAAAACAACTTTGGGTTGGAGCGGTAGTCCATTACGGCAGGGTTTTCCTCCCAATCTTGGCACCTTTAAAATGTGTGAATTTCAACTCCCAGAATTCCCCAGCCAGCCATGTTGGAAGGAGAATTCTGGGAGTTGAAGTCCATGCATCTCAAAGGTGCCAAGCAGTGGTGGGATTCAGCCGGTTTGCACCTATTCGGGAGAACCGGTTCTTAACTTTCTAAGCAGTTCGGAGAACCGATTGTTGGAAGAAATCTCCTTTTGTTTTTTTTCCACTTTACAGGGCTAATCCTGTAAGGAAGGCAGGAAGGAAACATTATGGTGTTGTTTCTAGCCTAATCTTTATTGACCTGCTTACAGAAACTGCCTCTCCGGTTAACCCTTATTACATTGTAACAGCTAAGACGAAGCACCCATCGACGTGAGTGACATTGAGTTGGACACGCCCACCCAGTCACATGACCACCGAGCCCCACCTACCCAGTCACATGACCACCGACCCCCACCTACCCAGATGGTCATTAGGGCAGAGAACCGGTTGTTAAATTATTTGAATCCCACCACTGGTGCCAAGGTTGAAATAACCCTGCACTACAGCACCTTATCTGATGTGCATGTGCTTGTAATATCTTTGGCAACTCTCCACACTAAAGCTGTTGGCGGATCTAAGTGTCATTCTGAGTTAATGCAGAATTACTCCTGTATTTTACATGTCATCAGCATGGTGCATTTGTGTCCTAACTGAATGCCAAATGACAAGAAGGCGTGTGAGAAGAGAATATGGTTTGTAGGCTGTAGGCCAAAACAGATTTTTTTTCTCTCTCTTGTCTTCAGTTGATGCATAAACACATATTTCTTGGCTGCTGAAATAAACTCCATGAATCGTTGCAGTCCGACATGGATCCTATAGGGATTTTCCAGCTATTGCAGTTCAGTTGATCTTTGAGTTACTTCTTCAAATGTTTACAGTATGATGAGGATCCAGACATGAGTAGGCACTGGAAATCCGTATTTTGTTCTGATGCATTCCTATCAAGGATAGAACAAAACCCATATTTGGGAGAGGGAGGAGAGAGATTTCCTGGGCTGTAAGCACGGAATAAAAGTTAACGTATATATAATGAAGCAATCTTTTTTTAAATTTTCTTTCTTAATTGATTTCTGGGATCCTATCACACAAGAGTTTTTTTTTTCCAAATTATTAATAATTTTTTTTTTGCCTAGGTCAGGACCAGTGGTGGGATTCAAATAATTTAACAACTGGTCCTCTGCCCTAATGACCAGCTGGGTAGGCGTGGCTTGGTGGTCTTGTGACTGGGTGGGTGTGGCCAACTCAATGTCACTCATGTCGATGGGCGTTTCGCCTTAGCTGTTACAATGGAATAAGGGTGAACCAAAGAGGCAGTTTCTGTAAGCAGGACAGTAAAGATTAGGCTAGAAACAACACCAGAATGTTTCCTTCCTGCCTTCCTTACAGGATTAGCCCTGTAAAGTGGGAAAAAACAAAAGGTGATTTCTTCCAACAACCGGTTCTCCCAACTGCTTAGAAAGTTACCAACCGGTTCTCCCGAATAGGTGTGAACTGGCTTAATCCCACCACTGTGTCAGGACTCACAGGTTTAGTGAGTCTCCTGACTTGTTCTTACCCCACATTCCTTGGGAAATACCAGCATTTAAGAATTATTCCTTGGTTTATCATTGATCTAGTAGATTGTTCAGTGAGGTTTCTAGATACTTCAGCAATATACCCAGCAGAAGGAAAGCAGCTTTCACTTTATTCTGATTGTGAAGATTTAGATTTTGCAATAATCAACTGGGCTTTGTTTGTTTGTTGTCAAGTGTCATCCATGACAAATGGATTAAGATTTCTTTAAACCTGATCCTATGCAAAGAAGGATTGAGTGATTGTGCAATATATGTGTGGGAGAAAGTGTATATGTATTGTGGGAAGTTATCACCCAGCCCTCTCCCAGAAAAATGAAATATCCTAGGAAAAGGCAGAATATTTCTCTGGATGTGAAAAGAAACATGTTTTAAAAGACAGAATAGTTGCCTGTAGCTTCTTGCCCATCCCCAATGTTAATGGGCCATTAAGACGGCCAAGCTAGTCCACTTTACATAATAAAGACCTCACCAGCAGCTACAAGAAAGCATGATAATATTGACCCTTTAGCGAACTGACCACATGGCATCTGAGAACTCATCCATACCTGGATTCAAAACACAGCCCAGAGAGTTGCCCCTGCATGGCACCATGGGAGTCTGACAACCAATCAGAATACATTTCTTACACAGGAACAGGAAACAGAGAGGTGGGACTGAACAGGTTATAAAAACCCTAGCAAGCCCCTCCCTCAGCCCTTCTCTTCTTCTCCACCAACATTGAAGCATGTGATCACCTTTTCTGTTCAGGGCTCAAGCCGTGTGGTCCTGTCCACTAATAAACCATCTTTCCAAGCAGCCTCCATGTCTCCAGTGTCTTTTCCCCCACTTGGAGCCGAACCCAGAAGGACATTTCTTTCATCAGTATTTTACTATGTACTTTTGCAATATGGCATATATACACGTACATACTGGTAGTCCTCAACTTACAACCGTTCATTCAGCAACCATACAAAATTACAACAGTGCAGAACACAAAGGGACTTTGCCCAAGGTTACAGCCATATGCTGCCTTGAGCTAAGAAGAAAGGGAGTAATAATATAAATACAATAAATATAAATTAATAAACAAGGGGTACAAAGGGCATCCCAACTCAGCATGTTTTTTTTTAAATTCTTCTGGGGTTGAACAGATGAAGTGCCCTTTTTCTGCTTTTAAGTTTAGTATTAAACGCAATAATGAGAAAAAATCCTACATTCCTTCCTGCCGACTGGGCTCCATCATAATCTTGCTCTGATCCTAAGCAATAGCAATAGCACTTAGACTTATATATTGTTTGTTTGTTTGTTTGTTTTATTAGTTTTGTATGTCGCCCACTCCCGAAGGACTCCGGGCGGCTCACAATAAAACAGGGAAAGGGGAATAAATAAGACGATACAAAAATTTAAAAATACACAACATTCACAATTGAAGCGGGCCTGGATACTTCAACAGCCCCCAGCCTGTCGGAACAGCCAGGACTTAGTAGCTTTACGGAAGGCCGGGAGGGTAGTAAGGGTCCGGATCTCCACGGGGAGCTCGTTCCAGAGGGCTGGAGCAGCAACAGAGAAGGCTCTCCCCCAGGGGGATCGTCAGCTGACATTGACTGGCAGATGGAACCCAGAGAAGGCCAAGCCTGTGCAATCGAATCGGTCTTTGGGAGGTAATTGGCAGGAGGCGGTCTCTCAGGTACCCAGGTCCGATGCCATGCAGGGCTTTATAAGTAACGACTAGCACCTTGAAGCGTGTCCGGAGACCAATGGGCAGCCAGTGCAGCTCGCGGAGGATAGGTGTAACGCGGGTGTACCTAGGTGCACCCACAATCGCTCACGCGGCTGCATTCTGGACTAGCTGAAGTCTTCTATACCGCTTCACAGTGTTTTAAAGCCCTCTCTAAGCGGTTTTACAGAGTCAGCATATTGCCCCCAACAATCTGAGTCTTCATTTTACTAGCCTCAGAAGGATGGAAGGCTGAGTCAACCTTGAGCCCTCTTAATAGCAATAGCAGTTAGACTTATATACCGCTTCATAGGGCTTTCAGCCCTCTCTAAGCAGTTTACAGAGTCAGCATATCGCTCCCACAGTCTGGGTCCTCATTTCACCCACCCCGGAAGGATGGAAGGCTGAGTCAACCTTGAGCCCTCTTAATAGCAATAGCAGTTAGACTTATATACCGCTTCTTGGGCTTTCAGCCCTCTCTAAGCGGTTTACAGAGTCAGCATATCGCCCCCACAGTCTGGGTCTTCATTTCACCCACCTCGGAAGGATGGAAGGCTGAGTCAACCTTGAGCCAGTGGGATTAGAACCGCTGAACTGCAGATAACAGTCAGCTGAAGTGGCCTGCAGCTAAGACTGAACTGCCAAACTGCTGGCAGCTGGCGGTCAGCAGAAGTAGCCTGCAGCATTGCATTCTAACCACTGCACCACTATGGCTCATGCTGAGCAATGCTAAGATGTAATTGGATGCGAAGGAAAAATGCCTGGGATCGAAATGTGTCAGGGAGATCTTATATACTGTATCTTCATTTATACAGGTAGTCCTTGACTTATAGCATTTAGTGACTGTTGGAGGTTACACTGAAAAAGTGACTCATGACCGTTTTTCCACACTTATGACCATTGCGGCATCCTCGCAGGGAGGTGATCCACCTTCAAGCACTTGCAACTGACTCATATTTATGACAGTGTCCCGGTGTGTGTGTGACGTGATCCCCATTTGACAAGCAAAACCAATGGGGAAGCAGATTCACTTAACAACCATGTTACTAAGCTAACAAGTGGAGTGATTCACTTAACAGCTGTGGCAAGAAAGGACGTCAAATCGGGCAAAACTCATTGAACAAGTGTTTCACTTAGCAATGGAAATTTTGGGCTCAGTTGTGGTCATAAGTCGAGGACTACCTGTATTGGGAGAGGGAAGGAAAAAAGGGGATCCCTTGAAAACCAAAGTGGAGGAATCTGGGAGGGGAAGAGTTTTATAGCACACAGGATTTTCCGAATGCAGCAGGAGCTTCTTCCTGTGACACAGAAATTGTGGTAAGCTAATGCCCTCCATGCGACAGTCTTGCCTGCCCTGGAATGGATTTCCCGGAGGAAGACGTGTCAACAGCTGTTATGCCAATTAAATGCTGGTGTTTCCCAAGAGGGGAACTATTCAAATGTGGTGTAAGAACAAGCCAGGAGACTTACTAAACCTGTGAGTCCTGACTTGGGCAGAACAAAACCACTGCTCGCATCCTGTTCGCCTAGTCTCTCCACTTCTGCTCCTTTGGATCCTTATAAGAGAGGCTGCACTGACAGTCAAGTCAGTCAGAAAAACCACAAGGCGGCTTTTTGTCACCCTGCCAAGCTATCAGAGAGCAGTGGTAAAATCTCCCTGGCTCTGAACAACTTGGAAAAACCATTCTTCTGAATGATAGGAACAGCTTGCCTGCCTGGAATCCACACTGTACACTGGACATTAATACAATTGAGCAAGCCCACAGGTATTTCACAAGAAGAGTCCTCCACTCCTCTGCTCACAATAGGACACCTTATGCCACCAGGCTTGAAATCTTGGGCTTGGACCAGTGGTGGGTTTCAAAAATTATTCGAACCTACTCTGTAGGTGTGGCCTCCTTTATGGGAGTGGCTTGCCGCCCATGTGACCAGATGGGAGTGGCTTGCCGCCCATGTGACCAGATATGACGATGCCGACAACACTTGTCAGAATCACCTTTTTTTTAAATAAAGTTTTTTAATTTTTAATTTAAAACAAATACAACATCCTTTTTTACATGCTATAGAAAGTGTATCAGATGGTTACAAATAGACTTTTGCGCATCTCTTCCACAGTCAAGAAACATAGTTCATGTTAACTCAAGCATTTTAACTCAAATATTCATACATGTCACCATCATCATATATCCATTTTCATTTGACTATTATTATTATTATTATTATTATTATTATTATTATTATTATTATTATTAATAATAATAATAATAATAATAATAATAATAATAATTTTTGTTTCTTAAACAATACATGCCTACACCAGTGGGAAAAGAAAAAATCGGGGGGGAAAAAACCACCTTGAATTACCTCACACACAGCACTGGCATGCATAAGAATATGATGTAAACTTCTTTTTTAAAAGGCATCTTTGGTTTGCGTTAAAACAACTTCAACACACGCAATGTTCTGATTGCACCACAAATGCAGTAGTCATCCTTACCTTTCACAGAGGCACTGAGTTTTATAAATATGAGCATGATAGTGTAGAATAATCACATCCAAGGACCAGTGGTGGGTTTCAAAAAAGTTTGGAGCCTCTTCTGTAGGTGTGGCCTGCTTTCCAGGTCCACTGGTGGAACCTCTTCTAACCGGTTCAGTAGATTTGACGAATCAAATAGGTGCGAACTGATAGGAACTCACCTCTGGCTTGGACAACCTGGAACTCCACTGCCTACGATCTGACCTAAGTGCAGTATACAAAATTATCTGCTACAACGTCCTCCCTGTAAATTACTACTTCAACCTCAATAATACTCAAACAATAGATACCAACTCAAGGTAAACCGCTCCGAACGCAATTGCAGAAAATATGACTTCAGCAACAGAGTGGTCAATGCCTGGAATGTTCTACCTGACTCCGTTGTTACATCCTCAGACCTACATAACTTTAACCCCTGTCTACTGGGGACCTCACCCCATTCCAAAGAGGTCTATAAGCATAAGCACACCAGTGTGCCTATCGTCCCTGAGCTACTCTCCCCATTAATTTGTATCCATTTCCTGTGTTCATGTCCATGTTTATACTTATATCTGTTATCTCATACCTGTTTGACAAAATCAATCAATCAACCAATCTAACATGGGTTTCAAATATTTTGCTAAGGGAACATACAAACAGCTCCTAGCTACCTGCCCAGTAAGTTGCTTCTCATCTCCTAGATCAGAAATAAAAGAAGCAAAGACCATGTTGTGATTGATGAAAGAGCAATAAAATAGAAAATCATGCTAAATAACAACCTACGAACTAAAATATTCACGCAAAGCATCAGTTGGTGCTCTGCTATCATAAGCATAATGTGGTTGAATTATCCTTGATGTCGTTTATAATTCCTTGGTTTTTTTCCTCCTCTGATCTCCGTCAAAATTTGCCATTGTAATTTTATGTTATATTCCTCCTTTTAGATAATAAAAGTTGTGACA
Organism: Thamnophis elegans; assembly: GCF_009769535.1. Classification (NCBI taxonomy): domain Eukaryota; kingdom Metazoa; phylum Chordata; class Lepidosauria; order Squamata; family Natricidae; genus Thamnophis; species Thamnophis elegans. The sequence goes on along the minus strand of NC_045543.1, from coordinate 12,116,161 downwards.
AAATAAAGTGAAACCTGATAAAATATATCCAAGTAATTAAATTTTGTTAAGTGTACATGTTTCCCATCTCTGTTTTGGTTATATACGCTTCAGAAAGGAATGTTTCCAGTTGTTATTTTTTTATTGTGCGTATGTATATTTCTGCTAATGCTAGGGCTATTTATTGTACAGATAGTCCTCATTCAACTACCACAATTGGACCCTCAATTAGGTCATTAAGCAAAGTGGTTGTTAAGTGAAATTGATCTTACTTCAGCTTTCATTTTCTTTGCAGACCTGGCCGAGCTCATAAATTCAAGGACTGGTTGCAACTTTTTCATCATAATTATAAGTGCGAATAGCTCCTAAATGAGGCACTTACTAAACAAGAACCGCCTGTATTAAATTCTTGAGATTTTGTTCTATTATTACTGTAAACAAAAACAGATAGAGATCTTACCAATACCTGAAGACCAGTGTAATGTAAAGACTTTTACTTGGAGCTGGACTAATTGTTTAATCTGTTTAAAAGCCCTGGTGGCAAAGTAGTTAGAATGCAGTATTGCAGGCTAACTCTGCCCACAGTCAGGAGTTCGATCCTGACTGACTCAAACTTGACTGTGCCTTTCATCCTTCTGAGGTTGGTAAAAGGAGGACCCAGATTGTTGAAGGGCAATATGATAATGTTGTAAACTGCTTAGAGAGTGGAGTAAGGTGTCATGGGGTGGTATGTAAGCAGTGGTGGGATGCTCCCAGTTTAACAACTGCTTTGGTGAACGCGTGCTTTGCACGTACTGTATGTGTGTTTTGCATGCGCATGCAGTGCTGAAAATGGAGCATTTAAAAGCTCAGCTGCTTACCTTCCAAGTCAGCAACGTTAAGTAGAACAGCTGGGGGGGGGTGGAAATCAGCTATGATGCGTGATTGAGATGAGCTAGAAAGCAGGAAATAAAGGACAGGATAGAGGAGGGCTGTGTAAACGGGCCCAGCTGATCGTCGGAGCGAACCCGATTCACTCCCAGCTGATTGTTGGTCCAAACTGGTAGAATCCCAGCCCTGTATGTAGGTCTAAGTCACATGTGTCAAACTCAATCACGTCAAATGATGTATAGTGACATATTGCAACATTATTTTTTTTTTTGCCTTTTTTTTGCAGCACTGGGATAGGCATGGCCTACACGTGACGTATCTGGCCTTCAGGCTCCCAGTTTGACAGGCCTGCTCTAAGTGCTATTGCTATTAATTGGTATTAATTAAGAGCATAGGTGGCGCAGTGGTTAGAGTGCAGCACTGCAGGCTACTTCAGCTGACTGCAGTTCTGCAGTTTGGCTGTTGAAATCTCACCGGCTCAAGGTTGACTCAGCCTTCCATCCTTCTGAGGTGGGTAAAATGAGGACCCAGATTGTTGGGGGCAATATGCTGACTCTGTAAACTGCTTAGAGAGGGCTGAAAGCCCTATGAAGCGGTATATAAGTCTAGCTGCTATTGCTATCAGTTTGACTTACTAAATTGATAAATTTGCTTCAAATATTTAGAATGCTGTTTCCCAACCCAATTTTAAAGATGTGTGGATGTCTTCTGCCTATCGGCTGGGGAATTCTGAGAATTGAATTCCACACTTCTTAAAACTGTCAAGTTGAGAAATGCGGAGACAGAACATAGACGTATACTTTTTCTGATGGCTTTGCTACACTAACTTTTGTTATTTACAAACAAACACCTGTCATAGCAATCAATAATGAATTCTACCTGTCACCTAACTACAGGCAACATAGGTGTCATCTGAAACAGAGAATCTCACTGTGCTCAGCATACAGAAAATATTTCTCTTTTCTAATTCAGGCAGAGCTGGCTTTTCAAGGTTGAAGTGCAAGCCACTTGTGGTTGCTGTCTAGAACACCACCACTTTCAATGCCCATAGCAGTTTTGCAGTGGGGAAAAAAAAGGAAATTTCTGTTTGTGATTGGTAAAACTCACCCCTACACAAACGCTCACACCCACAGAAAGGCATATACACACACACCCCTACACGTTTTTTATTTAATTAATTGTTTAAAGGCAGGCAGCTGGCCTGACCTGTAAAGTTAAGTTGTACAGCTGAACCAAAACTACAATTTGCAGGTATATTAAACTGTTCTTTCAAACTCTACAACTGGGAGAAAGCTGAATCTGCAAATATTCTCTCCCTCCCCTCCCTCTCTCTCATTTTTAATTTTTTTTAAAATTGTACCTGTCTTTATGCTCTGGCAGTGATACTTATAAAGTGGTGAACAAACAGCAAGACATTTTTTCCCTACAGGAAGGAATACATATTGGGTCACAAAGGTTAGAATGGCGTTAGCTTGCCAAATTAGATAACTCTGAACAACTTTTGGTTGTGTTGTTTTTCACAGAAAAGAGAGACAGAGAGAACAAACACCTATTATGTCTGGGAACAAACCACATCCACTTTTTCCACAGATTAATAATATTATTGATGAAAGAAATGTCCTTCTGGGTTCGGCTCCAAGTGGGGAAAAAGACACTGGAGACATGGAGGCTGCTTGGAAAGATGGTTTATTGGTGGACAGGACCACATGGCTTGAGCCCTGAACAGAAAAGGGGAATCAGATGCTCTACATGGGGCTGCCCTTGAAGAGTGTTCGAAGACTTCAGCTGGTCCAGAATGCAGCCACGCGAGCGATTGTGGGTGCACCCAGATACACCCATGTCACACCTATCCTCCGTGAGCTGCACTGACTACCCATTAGGCTCCAGACCCACTTCAAGGTGCTGGTCATTACCTATAAAGTCCTACATGGCATCGGACCTGGGTACCTGAGAGACCGCCTCCTGCTGATCACCTCCCATAGACCTATTAGATCTCACAGGTTAGGTCTTCTTCGGATTCCATCTGCCAGCCAATGTCAGCTGGCGACTCCCCAGGGGAGAGCCTTCTCTGTCGCAGCTCCAGCCCTCTGGAACGACCTCCCCATGTAAATCCAGACCCTTACTACCCTCCCGGCCTTCCGCAAAGCTGTTAAGTCCTGGCTGCTCCAGCAGGCCGGGGGACTCTCGAAATATCCAGCCCCACGGAAACTGTGACTGTTGTGTATTTTAAAGTGTTGTTTTGTGTATTTATCCCCTTCCCTTGTTTATTGTAAGCCGCCCGGAGTCCTTCGGGAGTGGGTGGCATACAAGACCAATAAACTCAACTCAACTCAATGTTGGTGGAGAAGAAGAGAAGGGGAAGAAGGGGAAGCAAGGAAGGAAGAGAAGCTGAGTCCCTGGTTTTATGGCTTCTCTGGCCTTTGATCTTGATCTTGTATTCTGATTGGTTGTCAGACTCCCATGGGCCCATGCAGGGGCAACTCTCTAGGCTGCGTTTTGAATCCAGGTATGGATGAGTTCTCAGATGCCATGTGGTCAGTTGGGTAAAGGGCCAATATTATCATGCTTTCCTGTAGCTGCTGCTGAAGTCTTTATTATGTAAAGTGGACTAGCTTGGCCGTCTTAATGGCCCATTAACAGTGGGGATGGGCAGGAAGCTATAGGCAACTATTCTGTCTTTTAAAATATGTTTCTTTCTTTTCACATCCAGAGAAACATTCTGCCTTTTCAATATTTCCTAGGATATTTCATTTTTCTGGGAGAGGGCTGGATGATAACTTCCCACATTATCATCTGTCCTTATGTCCACCCTGTAACCAGAATAGTTACATATGCTTCATGCAAAAAACACTTTATTTGTACACCAAAGTATATGTAATGGCAAGTATATTTCTGCGAGGACATTCGCATCCAAATCACAGATGATCACATTCCTTTACCTAGCACCATCTGTTTAAGCGAGAGGAAATTCAGCTTCCTTTTAAGAGGACAATTAACTAAAGGAAACTGGAAAGTGTTTTCAAGAACTCAGCGAACATAAACACTGGCTTTGTAGTGCATTGAAGTCCTATAATAACAACTATTATGCTGCTGGCCCTTTTCTATTTGAAAAGTACAGGGGTTATTTTCCCTGGTAAACATTTTAAAGGCTTAACAATGTACTCCTGGTTTATGCTGCATGATAACACAAGAGCAGTTTGCCTGAAAAAAAGCTCACAAGAAATAATAGTGAAACAAAAGTGAGCTATAACTTACTTTTACAATAATTAGTGGATAGCCAGTGAAGGATAGGTGCGAAAGAGACGGGGTAGTTTAGTTTAGTTTAGTTTAGTTTAGTTTAGTTTAGTTTAGTTTAGTTTAGTTTAGTTTAGTTTAGTTTAGTTTAGTTTAGTTTAGTTTAGTTTAGTTTATTTATTTATATGCCGCCCTTTTCCCTGTGGGGACTCAGGGTGGCTTACAACTCGAAAGGGAGGGAAAACAAACATTTAACACATGAGACAGTACATCATTAAAAGCGCAACATTCATACTATTCGGGTGGGTTACAGTCTTTAACCGCAGGCCTGACGGGATAGCCAGATTTTAAGGGCTGTGCAGAAGGTCTGGAGGGTGGTGAGGGTACGAATCTCCACGGGGAGATCGTTCCATAGGGTCGGAGCTGCCACCGAGAAGGCTCTCCTCCGAGTGGTTGCCAGTCGACATTGACCGGCAGATGGAACTTGGAGGAGGCCTAATCTATGGGATCTAATTGGTCGAGTGGAGGTGATTGGCAGTAGGCGGTCTCTCAAGTACCCAGATCCACTACCATGAAGGGCTTTGTGGGTGACAAGTAGCACCTTGAAGCGTATCCGGAGATCGACAGGTAGCCAGTGCAGCTCGCGGAGGATAGGTGTTATGTGGGTGAAGCGAGGTGCACCCACAATCGCTTGCGCGGCCGCATTCTGAACTAGCTGAAGTCGCCGAATACTCCTCAAGGGCAGCCCCATGTAGAGCACATTGCAGTACTCCAGCCTAGAGGTCACAAGGGCACGAGTGACTGTTGTGAGAGCCTCCCAGTTCAGGTAGGGGTGCAACTGGTGCACCAGGCGAACCTGGGCAAATGCCCCCCTGGTCACAACTGACAAATGGTGTTCAAAAGTCAGCTGTGGGTCCAGGAGGACTCCTAAGTTGTGGACCCTGTCTGAGGGGTAGAATTAGAGACCTCAGTTTTTAAGAGCCTTGATTACATCATTGAAGGAACTAATATAGAAGGTGTGCAGTGGACATCTGAGAAAATTGTCATTGTAGGTGATCTATCAGAATATTGTGGGCAATGAAGAAATGAGGTCATTGTTAATGTCCTGAAAATCTTGAGGCTCCTGGAATATATACTACATTGTCACTCTCTGGAGCCACTCTCTGCCATAAGAGGATTCAGTCTGAGGGACACAGAGCTGATGGAAAGTTCAAGAGACTCCCCAGATATAAACAAAAGATTTGTCATTTTCTTTTCCACTCTTGAGTAATAAACCAACCATAATAGCAATAGCAATAGCAGTTAGACTTATATACCACTTCATAGGGCTTTCAGCCCTCTCTAAGCGGTTTACAGAGTCAGCATATTGCCCCCACAATCTGGGTCCTCATTTCACCCACCTCGGAAGGATGGAAGGCTGAGTCAACACTGAGCTGGCGGGCTTCCTGGGCGGGACTTACTGACGGTAGCAGCTAAACACAGCTGCTCCCGTATTACCAGTGGTGTTATCTGTTAAGATGATCATCTATCAGACATCTGACAGACACCTTCCTCTTCGGGAAAAGAAGGGAAAGGAGAGAAGTTTTGTCAAGCAAATGCCTTTCTGATCTTTGCAGCTTCTGTGTCTGTGAAGAGAAGGGGGGGGGGCAGCTGAAGGCAGAACTGCTCCGCGCTGGAAATCTCCGGCTGCCTTGCAGCCCCAAGTAAGCTACCCTCCCACTCAGTTCAAAGATTGAATTACCTGATATCAAAACGAGCAGAATTCGTATGCGAGTGCATTAACCCTGAGCTGGTGAGATTTGAACCGCTGAACTGCAGATAGCAGTCAGCTGAAGTGGCCTGCAGTACTGCACCCTAACCACTGCGCCACCTCAGCTCTATAAGGAGACATAGTCACAGGCCAGGCACAAAAAGAAAGGAAAAGATCAAAAGTACATTAGCAAGTGTCAAGATATGACTGAAGCAACAACCGCCAATAGCATTTTTTTTCTACCTGCTAAAGTGAGTTTACCATCCATTTATTTTCTGGAACTTAACTAGATCCGCCTCCTGCAGAATGCTGTGCTCGAGAACTACAGGTCAAGCCACTTCTACGGAGTTGCAGGTTGTCATCAAGAGGAAGAGGCAGCTCCCAAATGTTAGTCCTGCCCAGGCCTGATGATTACTTTGAGCATGTTGGTTGATGATGTATGACTCATTTTGGATCACTTGGCTTAATGAATGAGAGAAACACAAGTTGGATGGAAATGGAATGAAAATATTAGTGGAATTGCAGATCAAATCAAAGGATGTTTGGACCAGGGTAGCATCTTCAAGCCAGGGGCATCTGTGGCAACTACCATGTTTCCCCCAAAATACGGTAATACCTGGTCTTATTCTTTTTTCCATCAAAAAAAGCACCAGGTCTTATTTTCAGGGGATGTCTTCCACTGACTCACCTCGCAGCGGTGGCACCGACAGCCCCATCCAGCAGGAGCCTGCTGCCAGCCCACTTCTTCTGCAGCCGCTTGCTGCTGCTCACGCACTGTGCCCCCCCCCCCCGGCCTCCGTTTCACCATCAGAGGCCTTCAGGAAAGGCCTTTGCATCTGAGAAACAAGCTCTAGATTGATCCATGTGACGCCCCCTGGCCTCTGTTTCGCTGTCCGAGGCTTTCAGGAAAGGCTTCTGCAGCCTACAAAAGAGCTCCGGATTGACATTGTCAGCACCTCTTCATTGGGTAATTAGGAAAGAAGACCATGAAACTCCATAGGTAGAAATCAAGTGTACTTTTACTAATTATAAATGATTAAAGGCGTAGCGAAGCGAAGACTGATTATTTAGGCGCGAAAGCGATTGATATATAGAATAACCCATTCCCCACCCCTTGGCATCCCAGTTACAGTCCAATCATAATTCTCCTAAGTGTCAGGTGTGAGATAACTTCAAAAGGCATCACTAAGATGGAATGTCGGTGCCGTTAGTCTTGGCGGGAACCTCCTCCACATGCGTAGTCCGACAGGCAGCAGAACTCCAGAATCTTCCTCCAGCACAATTAGTAAACCCCTCCCAAGTACCATGCCCTCCCTCCCCGTTTCATGGCAGCCGAAGCAGCAGCAAAGCAGAGGCTGACAGACATGCATATTAAATTGTCTGCAAGGCCCTTCTTAGCTAACCCTGATAGCTGGGAAATAGGTTTCTGTGAGTTTCCCTTGGAATAACTCAAGAAGAGCAAGCTATGTGTGGCCTTCCAGATGTTACTGAAGTACAAGTAGCTCCAACCCACTTGGCTAACAATGAAATCTAATTTACGATACTCTTCTCTTCCAAGAAACGTGGAAAATCTGTTGGCAAATGTACAAGGCATGCTTTTACTCTTTTTATATTGGTGGTATGAGGATGGAAAACTCACAGGTGCCTGTTAAAGGCAAAGTCTTACTGAACAAATGAGTGTTTGCAGCATGCCTTGCTAAGACCTTCATCAATCATCCTGTTCCTTTGAAGTTCTGAGAAGCGTGGATACGTTTTCCACAAATCAGACTTTTTCCAGTTCCCTCCTCCCAGATGTCATATTCATACAGTAAAGATTTCCCCCCGATTAGTGTGGAATAGCCAACAGCCCTAGATGATGAGGACAGTGGATGCCACCTACTTATCATTTTCATGCAGCAAAAAAGGAATGAGAAAAAATAACAATCTAAAATTAATAGAATAATGTTGATAAGGCTCATGCGGCATGAAGGACCATAAAGATAAGCTTTATTTAGGAAAAAAATAATATATAAAAAATAATAATAGGAAAGGTCAATTTACAAAAGTCTCCATAACTAAGACGTTGTAATGTACTCTCCTCCATTGCATCAGAGGTGGGTTCCTACCAGTTCGCACCTATTCGGTAGAACCGGTTCATCAAATCTACCGAACCGGTTAGAAGAGGTTCTACCAGTGGACCCGGAAAGCAGGCCACACCTACAGAAGAGGTTCCAAACTTTTTTGAAACCCACCACTGGTCCTTGGATATGATTATTCTACACTATCATGCTCACATTTATAAAACTCAGTGGCTCTGTGAAAGGTAAGGATGACTACTGCGTTTGTGGTGCAATCAGAACATTGCGTGTGTTGAAGTTGTTTTAATGCAAACCAAAGATGCCTTTTAAAAAACAAGTTTACATCCTATTCTTATGCATGCCAGTGCTGTGTGTGAGGTAATTTAAGGTGGTTCTGACAAGTGTCGTCGGCATTTTCATATCCAGTCACATGGGCTGCAAGGCACTCCCATCCGGTCACATGGGTGGCAAGCCACTCCCACAAAGGAGGCCACATCCACAGAGTAGGTTCAAACAATTTTTGAAATCCACCACTGCATTGCATGAATTAGTAAGGTCAGAGTTAGAAAAGACAGAGAGAGGAAGGAAGGAAGGAAGAAAAAGCCCTGAGCATCTCAGCCTAACCAGCAGGAATCATATTACCTAAAGGCATGTAAAGTAGGTGTTTTAGATAAGGAAAACAGATCAAAATGTAAAACCATCCTCAATTAACTACAATATTACTACACTAAAGCCCCCAATGACCAAACATTTTGCTAGTGCAACAAGTCACTGTCTCCAGCATTGAACTTTATCTAGCAAAACTAGGTAAAGGGAGTTTGACTCAACAACTCACATTATCCTTAGTTTTTGGGGTAATGAAATCTGGCTTTTTTATAGTGATACATATTGGTGGATGGCTGAGTTAAAAAAATAATGGGGCAGAGAAGAAGTAGAGTTGCACCTTATATAGTCATGATGAATCATAAAAATATTAAAAACAAACATACAGGGGGAAAAAAACAGCTACATGCATGTCTGGCTTCCTAGGCTTAAATGGCAGAATTACACTGAACAGAACTGAACATTTTGTTTTCTACCTGACTTGTCTTTAATGTTTTGTCTTTAATAAGGATAAAGGTAAAGGTTCCCCTCGCACATATGTGCTACTCATTCCCGACTCTAGAGGACGGTGTTCATCTCTGTCTCAAAGCCGAAGAGCCAGCACTATCCGAAGACGTCTCCATGGTCATGCGGCCAGCATGACTAAACACATACGAAATGCTGTTACCTTCCCACCAAAGGAAGGGACTTGATTTCTACTTGCACTTTACATGCTTTCGAACTGCTAGGTTGGCAGAAGCTGGGACAAGTAACAGGAGCTCACTCCGTTATGCAGCGCTAGGGATTCGAACTGCCAAACTGCCAATCTTTCTGACTGACAAGCTCAGCATCTTAGCCCCTGAGCCACCACGTCCCCCTTGTCTTTAATAGTTTCCTCTATACAGGACACAGGCATTGTAAGAAAACAAGTTGTAGTTTGCTATGCTAAACTTACCAATGCCCAGTTGCATGATTGGACTGAGTATTTAATTACAGGAAGTCCTCTACTTACTACCACAATTGGGGCCAGAATTTTGGTCCTTGAATGAAGTACTCATTTAGCCAAATGCCACGTGACTACTTCATTCAACGACCGCAATCCTAGCTCTCTGGGATTTCCTCTGGAGGTGACAGCATTAACAAACAACAATCTTCTAAAAGGCTTAGAAAGCTGGTGTTCACTAACATTCTTACCATATTTGAGATCCATTCTTCCAGGATGCAGAAGGATTTCCCTTCCCTGCATGGAGGGAGAAGGAAAAAATCACATGTCATGCTGGGGAATGGACCTCAAAATTTTCCTCTGCTTGCAACTTTCCCTGCTAGCTTCCCTATTGTCTTTCTGGAGAAGTCAGCAGAGAAGATTGCAAATGGTGACCACGTGATCGTAGAGTACTTTCCAAACAGTCATAAATGTTGCCATGGGCCTGAAATACAGTCATGTGATGGGGGCATGGCTGCATTGTTTTATGATGACCATAAATCCTTTATGGCCATAAAGGACTCATTCGAAGGCTGTTGTGACTGTGATGGTTGTTAAACCAGCTGTAATGGAATGGTGGGATGAAGCAAGAATAAAGCAAGGTGCTACTTATCACCTATAAAGCCCTTCATGGTAGTGGGCCTGGGTACTTGAGAGACCGCCTACTGCCAATTACCTCCACTAGACCGATACGATCGCATCGATTAGGCCTCCTCTGAATTCCATCTTCCAGCCAGTGCAGACTGGCAACTACCCGGAGGAGAGCCTTCTCGGTGGCTGCTCCGACCCTTTGGAACGAACTCCCCGTGGAGATTCGGACCCTCACCACCCTCCAGTCCTTCCGCGCCGCTTTAAAGATCTGACTGTCCCGGCTGGCCTGGGGTTAAGATTGTAGCCCCACCCGAACTGTGTGACTGTTGTGCTCTTTTTTTAACATGTTGTATTGTCTACTGTTTGTCTTCCCCCCCCCCCTTTTTTGAATTGTGAGCCGCCCTGAGTCCCCCCAGAGAAAAGGGCGGCATACAAATAAAGGAAACTAAACTAAACTAAACTAAATGCCTACCATGACTCTGAATGTCCATTTCTGGTGTGCTAATTCTGTATACAACTAGTAGAACTCATATCTTAAAATGAACTGGATTAAGATGTATTGAGCCACCATACAGGTTCCTGGAATATCAAACATAAAAGTCATTATTTGAGGTGCTTAACACTAATAATTAAGAACCTGGAATAATCCTCTTCAGATTTAGCTGGCGGTTAATCCTAGTGAATATCTTATGACTTCTTTGATCAAGTGGGCTGAGTTCCCATTTATCATTTTTTAACTTAAACTTTTAGAAACATTCCTAAGAAGACTGATGAGCAATGAACTCTGGTCTAAATTGTTCAGAAACAGCAAGTTATTTTTCAGGAGTTCTCTAGTACAAACACGTAATTTTCATGCTGCTACCCATCTCTCTATTTCTTCCCTTTATTTTCTTTATCACGTCCCAGGTATAATGTACAGAATACCACCATTTTACTTGATGTAGTCTCATTGAAGAATATGGATATTATTCAAATAGTTACAGATATTCTACATATATTATTCAAATTTACTGACCTGCAATAGTTGCTGTATAGTCAATCATTTGTTTAATTCATAAGCGTAAAAAGTAACTGAAAATTTCAATATCTAAATTGCAAAAGCAATGCACCAGCTTTTGATTTTTAGAAAGATTTTATTTCAAGTCCACTCTTCATGTATTTTTTGATTATATTCAACTGGAGTACACTTGGTAGAAAATGACATTCTACAATTATTAATCCAACTTTGATTCAAATCATAAGTCCAAGCCTCATAATCACATAGGATTTGTTCCTATAATGAATAAGGTCCTGTCTTGTCTCTCATGCCTGAATATTCAGCAGCAGCAAGATTTTAGAGACAAAAGGGTTTTGTTTGAAAAGACAGGTTAGACTTGCTGTGATTTTGTTTACTTTTTGCTCTCATGGTAGGAAAACATTGCTGGTACCTTAGAAAGATATATCAGCATGTATTTACTTGTTCCAACAGGTTCTCTCTCTTTTTTTGTTGAGCTATTTATGCATTCAGATTGCATTTCAGCATCTCTGCAGCTTGAAAATTTAGCCATAGGATTTTTTTTTAATGAACAAATTAAAAGGCCCAAATTTATATTTATCCATATTTTGGAAGCTTGGCCATCTACTTCAGTGGGAAATAGTGGGAAAAATAGTATGGGGCGTGCTATTGTCCCATCATCATAGCAATCATGGATTTCATTGTTTACAATGTCCCTTAGAGGTAGGAAAGTTCGTATTAATAGAACCAAGAGTTGGGGTATCCAATTCAAAAAGTGGAAAGGGCTCGGATGACGAATGAGACTTTGTAGAAACGTCGCCAAGACACTTCCAATTTTACGCGGGAGAAAACCCGAATAACTAAAGACCTACATACTAACACCCGCGAAAACCTCAGAAAACAAACAAATATATACATATACATATACATATACATATACATATACATATACATATACATATACATATACATATACATATACATATACATATACATATACATATACATATACATATACATATACATATACATATACATATACATATACATATACATATATATATATATATATATATATATATATATATATATATATATATATATATATAGTGTCACAACCCCTGGTAAGCCCCAATTATGGGAGGAAGCTAACTGCTTCCATCATCTGTCAATCGGCTTGTCACAAGAGTCCATCATGACAGAAACCCAATATTTTTACTGTTGCCTTAATTAAAACACACACACACACACACACACACACACACACACACACACACACACACACACACACATATATATATATATATATATATATATATATATATATATATATATATATATATATATATATAATCTGCCTTAAGTATCTGATGAATAGAAAAGTAGGACATAAACTGAAATAATATAGCATATAGCAATCTGGAGAAGTATTTATATTCTTATGCAGCATTCCCCTGATGATTTGGTATTTCAAGAGCCATAATTCCTAGCCAGCACAACTGACAGCTGGTTCAGATGATGATTTTAAGACACAGTTGACATCTGTGTGCATATAGAGTCAACTGATCACCCCCGATATAATTGTATGGGTTTTATGGCTCAGAATGCCCTAGGAGCTGCTGATACAGTCCTACAGAAGAATTAGTGACTCTACCATTTGTACTTTCATAGCTGTCTGGTTTGGCACAGGACAGGCACAGACTTTAACAGATAGTTAAGACTGCAGAAAAAACAGTTGCAACCAGCCAGCCTTCCATTGAGGATCTATATACTGCACAGTCCAGAAAGAAGGCTGAGAAAATATCTACAGACCCTTCACATCTTGGACATAAAACTATTTCAACTTCTCCCCTCAGGATACCGCTATAGGACATTGCATGCCAAAAGAACTAGACACAAAGACCCTAACCCTAACCTCTCGCCCCCTGCCATCACTCTGCTAAACACCTAATTCCCACAGCACTTTCTTATGCCTACGGATATTTACCCACGTAGTATGGTAATAGTAATATTACCATTATCCTTCTCATATTTCCTTTCTCCTATTGGTATCTTATGATCTATCAGTTTGTTGTTTGTATCTTATGATTTATGGTTTTTCTTATGATTTATCATTTTGCTGTTTATATGTACACTTTAAACATATGCACTGGAAACAAATTCCTTGTGTATCCAACCACATTTGGCCAATAAAGAATATTCTATTGTATTCCATTCTTTGCTCTACATATGCAGTTCCTGACACGTCTAACGTAGCTATCTAAAAGATAAAGAAATGAAAAGTAACAGCCCATATACACTTTTCCCCTGTGAATTGTACACACACCTTCCCCTTTGCCCCTGATGGCTGGTTGCATTACCTTTGCACCAGGAACCTCAGCTGAAAGTCTGCCTCTCAGGATACTTGGCATTACACATAAAAAAAGTTGCATTTAAAAAGCATATCATGGACTTTTAAGTCACAGAATTTAATATTTCCCTATGAAAGAGCCAGAATCATTATAATGTAGTAGGACATGGTTCTCTAAATGGCAACATTTGGAAATATTGGTACAAGTTGGTCAACTTCAACTGTAGGAAAAAAAATCTGCTTCTTGCATTTGGAAATATAAAGTAGCTGTGGATTTCTCAGCGAATACAACTATAATTTGCCAAAGAAAACTTATAATCTAACAAATAATGTGGCTTGACTTTAAGAAAAGCAGTTGGCTGTGATATTATGTGATACAAACCCAATTGTGTAAAATAATTTGCTTTTATTTGCTATGTCAGATACAGTTCATTTGAAATACCAGAGAAGTGAATGCATTTTCTAAGCTTTCCTTTGTTTCTATGTGGTTAATCAGAGGATAATGTTCCTTACTGAAATCCATGAAATAATCCTTATGTTTTCTGAAGTGGCAGTCAATATTGTACATTACTTTCTTTTTAGCTTCAGGAATTTGTTATCTTTGACTTTTCTAATCAAATTTTAAAGCGTAAATGAGATACACTTTTGATTCTCTTAGTGGAAGGATGTCCATTTATGGTTCCTGGTGGAAAAGAATTACGTTTCCAAATTTACATATCGGTTCCTGATTTCTTTTCTGCCTTCCACGACTACTCTGGGAGCAAGCCCAGACCTGTATAACCCCATTAATTTTTACCAAGGAATAAGTGCCACTAAAGACAATGACTCTTATTGCTATTGGAAAGAGCAGAGTAGCTTACATATCAGGCAAGATTTATTCAAGTGCAATTCTCACTGTAGCAGTGGTGGGTTTCAAAAATTGTTCGAACCTACTCTGTGGGTGTGGCCTCCTTTGTGGGAGTGGCTTGCCATCCATGTGACCGGATGGGAGTGGCTTGCCGCCCATGTGACTGGATGGGAGTGGCTTGCTGCCCGTGTGACCGGATATGAAGATGCCAATGACACTTGTCAGAACCACCTTAAATTACCTCACACACAGCACTGGCATGCATAAGAATAGGATGTAAACTTGTTTTTTAAAAGGCATCTTTGGTTTGCGTTAAAACAACTTCAACACAAGCAATGTTCTGATTGCACCAGAAACGCAGTAGTCACCCTTACGTTTCACAGAGGCACTGAGTTTTATAAATATGAGCATGATAGAGTAATCATATCCAAGGACCAGTGGTGGGTTTCAAAATTTTTTAGAACCTCTTCTGTAGGTGTGGCCTGCTTTCCAGGTTCACTGGTGGAACCTCTTCTAACCGGTTCGGTAGATTTGATGAACCGGTTCTACCGAATAGGTGCGAACTGGTAGGAACCCACCACTGCACTGTAGGTAATTCAACAGAGGGAGGTGACTTTCCAAAGGCGATCGGTGGTTAATAAATATGAAATATAAATAAATGTAAATAAAGTCTTATGTTTCTATCAGCTGCACATAACAATGGGTTGTCGAACTCCCAAAATAATTGAAGATCTATGATGATGAGCCTGATTCCTGATGACTATGGGACTATGTTCAAGTAATTTTCTTGATAATTATAATAGATTTAGTTTGCCACTGTCTTCTTCCAGGCTGCTTTTCCATTTCTCATTCTAATTTACAACCTCAAATTATCTGGTAATTATCCTTCTAAGTATTAACCAGGCCAGAGCCAGCTTTGAGCTTTGCCAAAGTCAGTTAGGTGATGTCACCAGGTGTCACATCTATATTTTTCTATGTCCACCCATCCAAACACCTTTACACTTCTATTTCCTTGACTCCTCTCAAATGCCTTCCTATATGAACAATCAAGCTCATACGGTACTGTTCAATCCTAAGGAAGAATACATTTCAATCAGTGGTGGGTTTCCATTTTTTTTTACTACCAGTTCGCTTGCGCACGCATTCAATGCTTCTGCGCATGCACAGAAGCGTCTGGGCAGGTGGGCAGAGCGGTTCCACCACAAAACCGCGTTTGACTAAAGGGCGCTTGATGAAATCGCGTAGCTGACGTCATCACAGCGTGACAACAGTGGGGAGAAAAAAGCACGCTGTAAACGCTAAACCTAAAATTAACCCCTAAACCTAACCCCCCTAAACCTAATCCTAAACCTAACCCTAAACCTAACCCTTAACCTAACCCTAAACCTAACCCTAAACCTAACCCTAAACCTAACCCTAAACCTAACCCTTAACCTAACGCTAAACCTTATCCTAACCCTTAACCTAACCCTAAACCTAACCCTAACCCTTAACCTAACCCTAACCCTAACCCTAACCCTAACCCTAACCCTTAACCTAACCCTAAACCTAACCCTAACCCTAACCCTAACCCTTAACCTAACCCTAAACCTAACCCTAAAGCTAACCCTAAAGCTAACCCTTACCTTAACTTGAATTGGCTTGCTTTCAAAGCGCTATTTAAAGCGCCCTTCTTTCTCCGCGCTCGCTGTTGTCGCCCTGTTGATGACGTCAGCGACGCGGTTTAATTGGGCGCGCTTTAGTCAAGCGCGGTTTTGTCGTGCCACGGGCAGAGCTTCCCGTCACCGCCATTACCAGTTCACCCAATCCGGGCCGATCTGGGTCAATCCGGGAGCAACCCACCTCTGATTTCAATGTGTTCTGTGTAATCTAAAGCAAGTCAATGCGAGCATGCTGGATTAAAATTCTGGGAGTCCCAGTACCAATGTTTCTATAGGACGCTCCTTTCTTTAAAAAGGAAGGTGAAACAATAAAAGTTCTGAGTACTGTTCACTGTCAATGATAATTTCAAAACAGCGGAGTTCTCCTTGATGATACCTATGATAATGGTTAATTTTCTCCCACAGAGCTACTCCAACAACTTTTGAGAGAGGAAGTTGATGCATGGTTGATTACTACTGCAATATCAACTAATAAATCTCTTTGAAACAAAAGATCTCTGCTTGCCTGAGTTTTAGATCAGGGCAAGAATCTGTGTTGTGCTTGGACAAGTAACTGACTCAAATCTGCCTTCAGATTTCCTCAAGTTTTCCCCACATGCATATGATTAAAAGCAGAGAACCCTAAAACTGTTCTCTTTCCTGCTGTGTGCTTGAGAGACCCCTTCCCCAACAAAATAGCAATGGCACTTAGACTTATATACTATTTCATAGTGCTTTTACAGCCCTCTCTAAGCAGTTTACAGAGTCAGCATATTTTTCCCAACAATCTGGGTCCTCATGTTACCCACCTCGGAAGGATGGAAGGCTGAGTCAACCTTGAGCCTGGTGAGATTTGATCTGCCAAATTGTTGGCAGCTGGTGATCAGCAGAAGTACAATATTGCACTCTAACCACTGCACTCCCGTGGCTCTTCTATCATTTCCTCTTGAATGATTTTAGAGTTGGGTCAGAAAACAGGTGTAGCAATGTATATGTCAACCATTTTCTCCCCAACTTCCAGAGGTGGTATTCAGCAGGTTCTGACCAGTTCTGAAGAACTGATAGTGGAAATTCTGAGTAGTTCGGAGAACCAGTAAATATCACTTCTGACTGGCCCTGCCCCCATCTATCCTCTGTCTCCCGAGTCCCAGCTGATCGGGAGGAAATGGGGATTTTGCAGTAACCTTCCTCTGGAGTGGGGAAGGAATGGAGATTTTACAGTATCCTTCCTCTGCCATGCCTACCAAGCCACACCCACCAAGTCATGCCACACCCACCAAGCCACACCCACAGGATCAGTAGTAAAAAAAAATGAATCCTACCATTGCCTACTTCACACCTAAAACAGTCCATGGCTTCTGCAAACTCAAAGCAATCAGAAAAAAATAAGTGATGCTATCCAGTCATATTTCAGACCACAGAAAAATCAAAATAGAATTGAACAAGTTGACAGTTGCCTCTTTCCTTAGTCTGCATCCGTGCAAATGGAGCACAGCCATTTGGATGGTAGTTGCTGGGGTTGAAATTTCAAACTGCAGCTGATATGGCTTTAGTCAAGTCATTAGGCCAGGCCTCAAGACAATTGGCTGTGCCTTGGGGAAACAGCCAAAAAGAATTAGTAAAACCATGTTTTCAGAGGGGAAATGAACATGGAGCTATTTCTTGCCCTTCAAAGAAAGACACAACTGCTTTCATAAATTTTTGTTTCTTTCTATCAGAGGAACAACCTAATCATTGGCTCCAATGCTCCTCTTTTGATCACTAGAGAGAATAATGGGAAATGGGGTGGGTGGGTGCCCTTTCTTTTGTCCTTCCTTCCTCTTTAAATTGGAACATGCAGCTGCTTGAAGTTACCTGATTGGATTTAACCCAAGCTGATAAAGCAAAAAAAGAAACCAACAGTTGCCTTGTTGAGTTTTATCTCTAGCTATGCATGTATATCAACAATGCTGAGCATGGGGACCTAACAGCAAAGAGGAAGAAGGAAAAGAAGGAAAGAGCACAAGTCTTACAGTCTAAATTGGGAGTGGCTTCTCTGGCCAAAATACAACTTACTGAATCAAAAAGCTCTGGGAGAGTCAAGGCTATATTCTTTCCTGGCAGAAGGCAGTAGTAGTTCCTGTGTGAAAACCGCATTCCGTATGGTAGAAAGATCCACCAGAAAATAACTTCTGCTTGAATAAAATCTGTGCAACATGGTAATTGAAATAATTGTGGCACGACAAAACCGCGCTCGTCAAAATAGCGGTGATAAAATCGCGTCGCTAAAGTCGCGATGTCATCACCGAGCGTCATCACCGCCACGACAACAGCGTGGCAACAGAAGGGCGCTTTAAAACGGCGCCGCAGCAGAAAGCCGATTTAAATTAAGGTAAGGGTTAGGATTAGGTTTAGGGGTTTGTTTTAGGGTTAGGTTTAGGTTTAGGTTTAGGTTTAGGTTTAGGGTTAGGGTTAGGGTTAGGGTTAGGTTTAGGGTACTGAGTGCTTGGGAATGCGTGGATTTGCCCTCCGCGATTATGTCATCGCGGTAGGGTCGCATTTTTCCTTAGCGCTTTGAACGGCGCGAATTAGTCTTCGCGCTTATGTCTCCGCGGATAAGGGCTTCGTGGATTTGTGATGGAACCGAAATAATTAGTAATAGAGGAATTGAATCTTATGCTGTGTAATGTGGATCTGCAGGGAATGTTAGTGGGAAGTATTGTGTATATGAGACAAAAATAAGTGGTGGGATTCAACAATTTTTACTACTGGTTCTGTGGCAGTGGCTTGGTGGGCGTGGCTTGCTGGGTGGGGCAGGAGAAGGATACTGCAAAACACCCATTCCCTCCCCACCCATTAACCTGCTTTCCAGCTCTGTTCTCCTGTGCAGGGCAACAAAAGAAGACTCAGCCAATCAGCAGGGACTTGGGAGTGTTGTATACTGAAAGAAAGTCCTCACAGTTACGAATGACAGCTCGGTAGCAGCCAGGCGCGTCTTAGCCAATCAGACGCGCCTGTCAGTTGCCGAGCTGCTGGTATATAAAAGGCAGGCTCTTCCAACTGTCAACTGATTCTTCAACTGGCAGCCGAACATACCAGTCTACCTGGAACTGCTTCGCTGCTTCTTCTCCACAGACTACCGGTCTAATCTTTGTTACAATTGTTTCTACCGTGTTCACAGCCGGTCTTCCTTAGATACTTCGTTAATAGTTACTGTTATATTAAATTGGTTACAGAGTTACCGAACCAGAGCCTCTGTCTTCATTCTTAAGTTACAATAGGGAGGCAGCGAATAAATTGGGGGAAGGGCCAGCCAGAGGTGATAATTTGCCATTCCTCTGAACTACTCAAAATTTCTGCTACAGGTTCGCCAGAACCGGTCTGAACCAGCTGAATAACACCTCTGGACAAAAGCTCTTCTGGGGAATGCAGTGGTTATTTTGTATTAGAAAAAAAGATAGCATAGGATATAGTACATGGTGCTAGGTATGGTCTTTAGCAGATGATTTATTGATTTATTGGGTGTCTGGTGCTGTTTCACACATTGAAAGCCAGCTGGAATATAACATCCTCTGGGGAAGGTACAGTCTTCCCAGTTTCAATCTTTGAAAGAGATGGCCTCTGATGATCTACTGTAACCTGTGTTCCCACCAGAAGCCTTGCAATCACAACTCCCACAATTTTCATCCTGGGTAGGAATTCTGGTTTCAAAACATTTAGAAGGCATCAAGCTGGGTAGAACAATTTTCAGACCATATGTACCCAAACTATAATGTTTGATCTCTGGTTTTTAGAAGAATTTATCTATGAATATCACGACCTGTAATTCTATTCCAAGAACTTTTCAATAAAAATCCAATATGCAATGAAAGCTAACACCATATATATTTCTATTTGCTAGTAGCTATATACTGTATTTGTAACACTGGCAGTTCACAGGAATAATAATGGCCACATGCAGATAATTCTGTACAGTGTAAATTGGTAGATAGCAATAAGGAGAAAAAAATAACGTTTTAGATGTTTAAATAGAAACAGAATTTATATTGTCAGTTCCTTGCAATACTGTAGCAAAGACTCTTGTTTTGAAATAAAAGTAATTAAAACAGTCCATACAAACCCCAGTTGCATGCCAGTTTACCAATATAGGATGGAACTTTGCAAACCATATAATAGAATTTTTGAATTGTTGTTTGGATAAGAAAACATAATTATACTTGGCAAAATGGCAACTAAAAGAAGGGAAGATATAGATAAAGTAGGTAGATAGGATTAAAGTGACGTGTGGAATGTTTGCAAGAGCTGTAAGTTAATATTAAAGAAGATCAAGATGATAATATTTGCCCACACAGTCGTCAGAAATCAAATCCAGCTCACTGATATGCAGTTAACTACTGTGCTTCTAATATAGGGCCACAAAACATCAAACACTTCTATTAAAATACGTTAAGAGGTCTTCCTTGATATCCCTGAATACATATTTTGCTCTGCGCTGAAATGTAGTTGTCTTAATCCCTTCATTGCCATGTAAAGGTAAAGGTTCCCCTCACACATATGTGCTAGTCATTCCCAGCTCTAGAGGGTGGTGTTCATCTCTGTTTCAAAGGCGAACAGCCAGCGCTGTCCGAAGACGTCTCCGTGGTCATGTGGCCAGCATGACTAAATGCCGAAGGCAACAGAACGCTGTTACCTTCCCACCAAAGGTGGTTCCTAATTTTCTACTTTCAATTTTACATGCTTTCGAACTCCTAGGTTGGCAGAAGCTGGGACAAGTAACGGGAGCTCAGTCCTTTACGTGGTGCTAGGGATTCGAACCACCAAACTGCCAATCTTTCTGATCGACAAGCTCAGCATCTTAGTCACTGAGTCACCACGCCACATGTTTATTAAGACCCTAAAACATCTAAAAGATTAGTTAGAGAGTATTCTTCTTAGTAAAGCGTCATTGGATATCCTTGAGTAAGGTCTTTGTTGTCAAATGTTTTATAATTTCATCTGTAACAGAAGTTTCTACTTTCTTCCTGAAAACAGATCACTGACCAGCCTACCATTTCAAGTGCTTGCATAGCCTCGGCATTATATTTTGAGGGAGTTCCAAGTGGGTCCCAGGGGGCCCAAGATTGCTCATTCACAGGTGCATTTATGCTCTCCCTCCCTCCCTCTCTCTCTTTCCCTTCCTTTCTCTCTCTCTCTCTCTCTCTCTCTCGCCTTCTTAAAAGTTAGTATTATATGGACCACCTTCCACTCCTCATCTACAGAAGCAGAGTAGACACATCTTGCATATTTGAAGGCCCACAACCTCAGCCTTAATTTCCACAATAACTCTTGGTGGATGCCACTGGAGCCTGGTGATTTATCGATGTGCAATTTTTCAGTAAGGCCTAGCATTTCTTCTTTTGTCAGCACTATATGGCTCAGTTCATCTGATTCCCTTCCTGAGAACAACAGCTCTGCCTCATTTTTTTTTCCTCCTGTGAAGATGAAAGCAAGGAATCTATTAGCTTCTCTGCAATTTCCTTTTCTCCTCTCAGCACAACTATGACTCCTTCTTCATTCACAGGACCAGAGGTGGGTTCCTACCAGTTCGCACCAGTTCGGTAGAACCGGTTCGTCAAATCTACCGAACCGATTGGAAGAGGTTCCACCAGAAAGCAGGCCACACCTACAGAAGAGGTTCCAAAAATTGTTGAAACCAACCACTGACAGACAGACAGACAGACAGACACACAGACACACACAGACACACACACACAAACACAGAGAGAGAAAGAGAAAGAAAGGAAGAAAGAAAGAAACAAAAAAAAGAAAAAAGAAAGAAAAAGTGAGAGATGAAAGAAAAAAGGAAAAAGGAACAGAGAGACAAAAGGAAGGAAGGAGGGAGGGAGGGAGAGAGAGAGAGAGAGAGAGAGAGAGAGAGAGAGAGAGAGAGAGAGAGAGAGAGAGAGAGAAAACACATAGCCGGCAAGCCACTCCCACCAGGTCACATGGCCGGCAAGCCACTCCCACAAAGGAGGCCACACCCACAGAGTAGGTTTGAAAAATTTTTGAAACCCACCACTGCACAGGACCAAGAATCTCCCTGGCTGGCTTTCTGCTTCTGATGCATTTTGAAAATAAATAAAATAAAATATTTTCTTATCTGTTTTCAATTTTAGCAAGTTTTATGCCTCTCGAGTTTTCTTTTTGCTTCCTTTACTGATTCTTTGCACTTCTATTGCTAGGGTTTATTGCTAGGGTTTTTTTTCTTCTTGATTAGCTTTTCCACTATCTAATTATTTTATTGGCTCTAATAACTTCTTTACAAAGCTAATCACAAAGGAAACCTTTTCTTGGATTTTGGGGCCATTTCCCTTATTTTAGGAATACATTGTGTAAGAGGGTCTATTATTGTGGTTTTAAAAAACCAGCCAAACTTTCTGGGTCAAGCTTGCCCTTTTAACCTTCCCTTTGAGTTTCCTTTTCATCAGGCTTTTGAGAAATCCCTCTTTTAGAAGGCAGATATGATTACGTGAGACTTGCTGAGCAGGTTATTGTTTCTTTGAATGTTGGATTATTATTTTTTGGCATTATGATCACTATTCGTAATCAATACGACTACACATATTTGTCTAACTAAGTTCCGACCACTACTTACAGGGTAGTGTCAGGGGTGGGCTTCAAAATTTTAGCAAGGTGTTCTCGGCCCGGTTGCTGGGTGGGCATGGGCGTGGTGGGCGTGGCGTAGTCAACCCACAGGGGGGGTATTTTTGTCCTCCGCAGGCATCGGAGGCTTTCCTCGAGACTCTGGGAAGGCGAAAACTGCCTCCCCAGGCTCCGGAGGCCTTCTGGAGGCCAGAAACAGGCCCATTTCCTGCCTTCCCAAACTTCTGGTAGGCCCATTTTTCACCCTCCCCGAGCCTTCACACACACCCTGTACTTACCTGCATCCAAAACGGGCTGTGTGGGAACTCCTGGAGGAATGGGGTGGGTGGGGCCAGCCAGGAGTGGGATTTGAGGGTTCCCCAAACCGTGACCCGACAAATGCGCGCATGACAAAAGCGTGCCGACAAAACCACGGTGAGAAAACCGTGAGGTCGAAATCGCGCCGACAACAACGCGCCAACAACAGCGCACCGACAAAAGTGCGATTAGGCTAAGGTAAGTGTTAGGGTTAGGGTTAGGTTCAGGGTTAGGTTCAGGGTTAGGTTTAGGTTTAGGTTTAGGGTTAGGGTTAGGGTTAGGGTTATTACCTTGTTTTTGCGTTGTTTGCTGATGGCGCGCTTTTGTCGGTGCGCTGTTGTGGGCGCGCTGCTGTGGGCGCGATTTCGACCTCGCGGTTTTCTCACCACGGTTTTGTTGGCACGCTTTTGTCATGCGTGCATTTGTCAGTGAACCCCCCAAACTACAGAGAATCTTAGCTAGAGGTTCTCCCTGTCATGATGTTTTTTTATTTTGCCAGCTGTGCTTATATTCTAAGACATACGGTAGGCTGAATCTTCTCTGTAAGCCTACTAAGCATGTCTCTTTTTCCTTTCTTTTTTCTCTTTCTGTTTTGCCTGCCACGAGGAGGTAGGCTAGGAACTTTACCAGAATGTAGTTATTAGCCAGTAAGTTTGTTTGTTATTCATTTTACAATAAAAATATGTTTTTTAGAATATACCTCGGGTTTATTGCTCTTAATGGCGATTCAACCCCCTCATCAAACACAGGGCTGGATTTCCAACCCTCACACTCCCGAACCTCTGCAAACCCCCGGCAGCTCACCCTGACTATAATAGTGCCCCTTCCAATACAGAGTCATTTATAATACTTATGTATTTTACATCTCTGTTGTGACTCAGCAGAAACCTCCTGTGAGTTGTTTCGGGATGCAGGATAACAAGCAGCTGTGGCTCGTTAAGGATAAAAGACTGATGATGCCACGCCCTGGTTGCAGAAGTCAACGTTCGTTCGTTCCATTCTATTCTGTTCCATTCCTCTTCTAGTCAAGGTTCCCTGTTCGTGTTCATGATTCAAAGAAACCAACTTGGAGAAGTGGTTTGCTGTAAGAGTTTGTTTTTGCATTTGCTGTTTAACTTTTTGCCAGAGAATTTATCTATGTTTATTTTGGGCTCGCAGCCAGCAAAAGTCGGGACTGATAAAAACATTCCTTTGCAAGCTGTGTGTGGCTGTCGTTTCTGAACGAACAAGGTGGGGGTCAGAACACATCACTATCATAGTTTGAAGGCCCTCGGTCAATTTATAGGTAATAACATTTCCCAAAATACAATACTTCCAAGATCTCTTTGAGCATCTTGGTTAAGAGAATGATAATATTAACCTGCCATTATGACCTGATATTTCTACCCAGAGTAATTATGTCAAGTGATCTGCTCCTCTGGAGATGTCCAGATAACTTAATTCAATGGTATCTCTTACATACAAGACTCTACACTACAGGTGTCAAACAGGCCGGGTCACGTTGCCATCATGTGAGTGATTGTGGGTGCACCCACGTTACACCTATCCTCTGCGAGCTGCACTGGCTGCCCATTGGTCTCTGGACACACTTCAAGGTGCTATTCGTTACTTTTAAAGCCCTACATGGTATAGGACCTGGGTACTTGAGAGACCGCCTCCTGCCAGTCACCTCCCAAAGACCTATTAGATCCCACAGACTAGGCCTCCTCCGAATTCCATCTGCCGGCCAATGTCAGCTGGCGACTCCTCGGGGGAGGGCCTTCTCTGTGGCTGCTCCGGCCCTCTGGAACGATCTCCCCGTGGAGATCCGGACCCTTACTACCCTTCCGGCCTTCTGCAAAGCAGTTAAGACCTGGCTGTTCCGGCAGGCCTGGGGCTGTTGAACTATCCAGCCCCATTCGAGGTTACGGCTGTTGTAGAGTTTTAAATTGTTGTTTTTATTTTATTTTTTTGTATCCCCTCCCTTTTTATTGTTAGCCGCCCTGAGTCTCTCGGGAATAGGGCGGCATACAAACTCAATAAAATGAATGAAACGAAACAAATGAATGAATGTGACGCTTCATGATATTTTCAAGAAGCTTGGGTGGGCATGGCCTGCTCATGATGTATCTGGCTTGCGGGCTTTCAGTTTGACAGCCCTGCTCTACACTATGCCCTTCCCTGAGTTTCCTACAGAATTTGTAACTGGGAATAATGATGGCTTGCTGGTTCTTCTAAGTCCACCAGGTTTCAGTTCCACCCACTCTATCTACACAATCTTCTATGACCAGGCATTCCAGTTCATCTATTTCATCATCTATTTCGGCCTGTAGGCTCCTAGCGCTTATATACAAAGACAGGTATATAGCATCTTTCATTATATTCTTCTGCTTCCACTGCGTCACTTATTTCATTCAGTCTTGTTGAACAGTCATCAGGTCTGATTACATTGTCTCTTTCCTAGTCCTTCCCTAAGTAATTATGGCTTCTGAATTGCTCCTCAGCTCCTGCCAGCTTTCTCTTCACCCTCAATTTAACAGCCGCTCTGCCATGTTTTTAAGTTTAAGTGCTAGAAGTTTAGCTCCACTTTGATTCAGGTAGAGCTCACTCCTCCGTAACAGATTTAGCTTTTCCCGCCTTGAGTCCTTGGGAGAAGGGCGGCATATAAATCTAATACTAAACTAAACTAAACTAAACTAAACTAAAACATTCTCCCATACCCAATAAATAGGAAGCCCCTCTCTCAGCATCAATGTCTCATTCACCCCTTCAAACATTTCAACTGCTTATTTACCTGGTCCTGCTCATATAAAAAATAGAAATTCGGGGGAAGGGGGGGAATACCCTGGAAGTATCAACTTACATATTCCTGACTAGCAACCTGAATGTGACTTCTAGGACCTCTGGACTGGATAAAGGGATCACATTGGTGCCCACATGCACCACAACAGCTGTTTTGTTCCCCAACACCTTTAACAGCCTAGGTATGTATGTATGTTTGTATGAGTGTAGGTATGTATCCTATTCCCCCAACAACCACAATCCTGTGAGGTGAGTTGGACTGAGAAATAGTGACTGCCCCAAGGTAACTCAATGGTATCCTGCTTTCTAGCCTGGTGCCTTAACCACTAGACCAGTGATGGCAAACCTTTTTCACCTCAGGTGCCAAAAGCACACACGTGCATGGTCATGTGCCCACCCCATAATTTAATGTTCCCCCGTGCCATGCCCCCTGTGCATGTGCACCTGATCCCCCCACCGCTTCCCCACGCATGTACATACGGCTTTCTTGGAGCCTGCAGAGGGCAAAAACACCCTCCCCCACTCCCCAGAGGCCCTCTGGAGACCGGAAACAGACTGTTTTCCAATTTCCGGTGGGCCCGATGAGTCCATTTTGTCGCTGTTCCCAGGCTCCAGAGGCTTTCTAGGAGCCTGGGGAAGGCGAAAAATGGCCCAACATGCAAACCGTTGGGTCATTTTTTGCCCTCCCCAGGCTTCAGGAGGCTTCCCCCAAAGCCTCCTGAGGGTGAAAAAAAGGCTGAAAATCAAAGCTGAAAATGCGCACTGGAGCTGACAGGGTAATGCCTTGCGTACCCTTAGAAATGGCTCTGTGCCACCTGTGGCACACATGCCATAGGTTCAGCATCATGGCACTAGACTAAAATGGCTCTTATCCAGGTAGCATGTGACATCCACAGGGTTTACACAGGCAGGCAAGCTACCATGCAATGGGTATGTCCACCAGACTATCTAAATTCCTAATGATCAAATCACCTACCACTAGAAGCCTTATACCTCTACAGTGTTTCGAGGAAACCCTGTCTTATTTTCTTCTGATCCCCGAAATAAGCGCTCGGCCTTATTTTCGGGGAGGTCTTATTATTTTTGAGGTGGAAGAGGTGGCGAGCTTAGTCACCTCATGGCTACAGCTGTGTTGCAATATTTTCGAGGAGGTCTTATTTTCAGGGAAACAGGGTAGGAGGAGAAACCTCAGTGAGAAAACAAACCTTTTTGACCTCTAAAGAATGGGTCCACTCTATAAGATAATGCCCAAGATTGACATGATAGACTCCTTCCTCAGGATGTCAATCTCTGTAATAGCCATAAGTTGTGAGTGGGACTCTGCTATTAAGTCCTTAAGGACCCCATCCACCCAATGGTGGGATTCAAATAATTTAACAACCGGTTCTCTGCAAGCTACTGTGTATAGGTAGGGAACAAACCCCATTCCCTTCTAGTACTGATGATGCTGCCTAGTTGAGTGATGAAATATCTTACTCCACAGTTCAACCCTGAGCTACAAATATTCTATTAGTTATGTATTTAAATTTAATGTAAGTTTACCTTGATTGTTGAAATATGTTTTGGAGAACAATTCTATTCCTCCTCCATTTTTCATGCTATTAAACACATGGTCTGCAATGTTAAGTTTGAATGTTAGTGCCTTCTTCCTCTCAAGGGCCTGTGACTTTACCCAATGGTTGCTAGGAAACAGGAAGATGAGTGCTTTATTCTAGTTAAGATAAGATAAGACAGACGCTGCCGCTTCAGTAGAATGCTTTATTAACTCGCTAAACACATGTAACAACAACAAATGACAGGGAACGCCTGACAGCTATTTATATGACTGATGTCAGGCTGGCAGCCAATCCGTGGGCTGCAATTCCCACGCCTGCAAGCAGGCGCATCGCAGCCAATCAGAACAGACCTGGACCTTTCTGCCTGGCACCGGTCATAACTCTGAGGACTTGACACTCCTTCCCCCCCAACTGCACATGGGTAGTCTGATAGATAGGCGGGGCGATGAGTGGTCGTTGGAGGAGGAGGAGTGTTGATGCTCGCTGGCAGCTGAATGAACTGGTTAGGAAGAACATCAACTGGAGACTCCGCCCTCGAGGCCTGGCTTCCACCCACAGGTAAGTGTGCCATCGAGATTGCATCGTACATAGGTGGAGGTGTAGTTGTCTGTGGAGATAAGTTTTGCTGGCAGGTGGCGTCAGGTAGCGGCTCGGCGTCATCTCGGCCTGGGAAACAGTGATTGTCCTCGGGAGCGTGGTGGTGTAAATGATTTACATGCCACCGTCATTGTCGTCCGTCTTTGAGTTGGACCCTATAGGAACAGGGTCTGGTTACTTGAGTTATCCAACCCGGTAGCCACCTAGGATCACCCATAAAACTCTGTGAAAAACCCGGTCCCCAACATGGAAGGATCTGGGTACCTCGGAACCCCCATGGGGGTTGTTGGCTGCATAATGAGGATGTAACCTATCTAGGGTAGTGCAAAGCTAGCAGCCCATTAGAATCTCAGCCAGACTTTTGCCCATGGCTTGGCACGGGATAGTGTGTTGAGCCAGAAGGAAAGTAGCAATCCTTGCAGGCCAAGTACCATGGTCCAGCCGACTTAATGCCTCCTTTACTGAGCAAATGGCCCATTCCACTAAGCCATTCCCCGCAGGGTGGTAAGGTGCCACAAAAACCTGCCTGATGCCCAGGGAAGCAAGGTAGGTTTGGAAGGTGGCAGAGGCAAATTGAGGCCCAATATTGGGTACCACCATATCTGGTAAGCCGTGTGTGGCAAACAACTTTGTCAGTACCCACACAGTGGCTCCAGCAGTGGTGGATGACATAGGAAAAATTTCAATCCATTTGGATAACGCATCCACTACTACTAAATAAGTGTGTCCCTCTATTGGTCTAGCGAAATCCAAATGGATTTGTGACCATTGACTCGTGGGAATGTCCCAATCTCGTACCAGGACCGCTGGAGGGGCGAACCAGGATTGCTGACAAGAACGGCATTGTTGCACCCACTTAGCAATGTCACCGTCCATGTTAGGCCACCAGGCATAACCACGTCCTAACACCTTCATTCGGACTATAGCTGGGTGGCCCTCGTGGAGGCAGACAAGGACAGCCTGGCATAGTTCTGATGGAACTATGACTCTAGCAGGCAACCCTGAAGCTCTGATCGGCATCTGAGATAAGGAAGGAATTCCTGGGCCATATGATCTTGGGGCCCTCCCCTGCGGACCTAGTCCAAAACCCGTGACAGGACGACATCCTTCTTATAGCCATTGTCAATTTCTGTGGCTGACAGAGGTAGCTCTAAGTCATCCTCGAGGAGAACCTGAGACACTGGAGCTGGGTCAGCGACCAATGTGGGCAGAGGGCAGCAGCTTAGAGCATCCGCGTGCCCAATCTCCTTTCCCGGCGGGTAAATTAGTGAATAGGTGTAGGAGGCCAGAAATTATGTCCAGCGTGACATGCGCGGGGACAGAATTTGCAGTGTAGGTCGATCCCCTGCTACTATCCCTAGCAATGGTTTATGGTCGGTCACTAAACAGAACGACTGGCCATAAAGATAATGGTGGAAACGCTTTACTTGCGCAACGGTTGCCAAAGCCTCTTTATCAAGTTGGCTGTAATTGCGTTCAGCCTTCAATAAAGTGCGGGAGTAATATGTGATAGGAGCCTCCAGGCCACTAGGCAAGACATGGCTTAAAACAGCCCCGATGCTGAAGGGGGAGGCATCACATGCCAGTACCAATGGGAGGAATTCACTGTACTGGACCAGCACAGCCGATTATGTCAGTAACTGTTTGACAGCCATGAAGCACATGCACTGGTCCAAATCCATGGAGCTGTGCTGTCCAGTAAGTGATGGAGAGGTTCCGCGACCGTTGCTTTTTGAGGAAGAAAAACGGAGTAAAAGTCCTAGGAAGGCTTGCAGGTCAGCCTTTGATTTAGGAATTGTGGTGGCCAAAATAGCATCAACCTTAGTGGGTGTGGAGTGGATTTCAAGCAGGTAACCAAAGAATTCAACTGAGGGAACCCTCAACCGACATTTGGACCATTTCAGCTTGAGACCAGACTGTCTGAAACGGCGGAACACATCCCGGATCTTTCCAATGAGTTCTGATCAGCTAGTGGCAGCGACCAGAACATTGCCGAAATAGGGAATCACGCCCGGAATCCCATGGAGCAACTGCTCCATGAGACTCTGGAAAAGGCCAGAAGTGACATTGACCCCAAATTGGAGTCGGTGGCATTTAAATGTGTCACGGTGAGTGACTATTATTTGCGCAGCTGCTGTTGCCTCATCCACCAGCAGTTGCTGGTAGGCCAAGTCGAGTTTAGTGAAGATCCTTCCCTGTCCCAAAGAGTGCAAGACATGTTGCACGACTGGGACGGGATAGGGGTGGGTTTGCAAGGTTTTGTTTAGCGTTGACTTGAAATCCCCACAGATTCTGATTGAGCCGTCAGCCTTTAACGGAATAACAATAGGGGTCTCCCAGGGGGCGTGGTCCACAGACTCCAATACTCCCTGAGCTAACAACTTGTCCAGCTCTGCATCCACCCATCCCCTCAGGGCCAAAGGAACCTGTTGCGACTTGAGACGGATCAGCACCGCGACTTGAGGCGGATCGGCGCCACCAGGGGATCTAGATTCAGGGAAATAGGAGTGCCCTTATATTCACCTAAAGAACTGTTGAATACATTGGCAAACTCTTGCATTAAGCCAGCAAACTCATCCCCTGGATTAACAGAGTAGATTCCTTTGATAGACACCCTAAAGCCTGGAACCAATCAAGCCCCAAAAGAGAAGCTAAAGGCTTAGCCACCACTATTAAAGGAAGACGGCCCTTGAATTGGCCGTACTGGACAGCAAAGTGCCCACAGCCAATAGTTGGAATAGGGGTGCCCTGATAATCTTTCAGGTGGCAAGTGCAAGCCGCGAGCTGGTCTCATTTGACGGAAGGCATGATCCTCTGGAGTGTGTCCCAGGAGATGATGGACTTAGCGGACCCTGTGTCCAACTCCATCTTACAGTCTTGCAATAGTGAGGTGAATTTTCGCCCAGCTCAGGTGATTGATTGTGGCTGAACTGATAGACCACTCATCAAAAATACTTTCCCTGTCAGAGACAGTGAAACAGCCATCGTGGGCTGAGTAGACTCTTTCACAGCAGCGGCCCCTTGCCTTGTCCGTCAAGGGGTTGGGACATGGTAGTGGCGCCCTGCATACGGAGGCTAAGTGTCCCTTTTTCCCGCAGTGGCGGCACACTGCTGATTTAAATTTACATTGGGAACGGATCCAGCCCAAGCCAGAACAATATTCAGAAATCTCATCAAACACATGGTTAAATTCCCAAATAATATCACACTTCATTCCTCTGCTTTATCTCTTCTATTTATAACCACCCAAGCCTCCTGTTTAGCACTCTCTGCTTCTCCTCAGTTCACAGAGGATCCAAATCACTCAGGCTCCAAAGAAATCATTTTCTCAGCTCAGTGTTTTGCAAACACGTAAGTTCGCAAGGAGCTTCCTTTTCACGAACTCCTGCAAACTTCCCTTTTACCTGCCACCCAGAATGGGCAAACTGAAAAGCCACTCCTATGTCAGTCGAGGGGAAAACTAAATATTTCACAAAATCAAACTCAACGCATCAGATCCCTAGGATTTCCTGCCTTCAACATATTTGCTGTTCCATTTTTCAGGGTTCCTCTTTCTTGTTAAGTAGGCAACCAGGAAGTAGTTTACCGTTGTCTTCTTCCCAGAGAGAGACACAGGGTGATTTGCCTGAAGTCACCCACCTGGCCTAAGGCACGACTAGAACTAGAACTCCTTGGTCTCCTGGTTACTAGCCTGGTACCTTTAACCACTCCACCAAACTGCCTCTTCCAGCTCAAATTTAGGTCTTTCTCTTTAGGAGGACCAGACCTCACAGCAATAAATCAGGATGCATGTTCTGTGCAATGAATAACTCCCACAATGAAGTAATGTTTAGTGTAATGTTTAGAGAGACAAGCTGTGATGAATCCAAACTCCCCTCTGCTTTTGCAAGGCCATTTCCGAGCACAAAGGACACACCCGGACATGTCCAAGCATGCTCTGATCCAAATCATACCAAATTCACTTCCCTGCTTGATTTTCCTATGACTCTGCTTTATGCTGTTATACTGGAAGATACCTGATGAGGCAATCTAAAACACCAATTAGTCCGTTTAACTTTTTTTTCTCCTTGGATGCTATTCCCCCCTCGCCCCACCAGGGGGAAACCACCAGCCTAGTTAATCTTCAAGAAGCTGGAGAAGAGTAGAGATCATACAGTACTAGTGAATCCCAGAGAATCAGGCCATAAATAGTAATCCAAGATGAAGGTTCCTTGTTATGTTAGGTGTTCTGACCTCCCCTCATCCCATACCAACACACTCCGAGCCAAAGATAAGTTACGGCATTTAATTAACAGACAGACAGGTCCTTGGCAGCAAACCGGCACAGACAAGCTTGGGCAGCAATCCAGCATAGATAAGCCGTGGCAGCAATCCAGCCTGCCAAGCTCACAATAATGTTCTCCAACATTCGTTCCTGCGTTGACTTCTGCAAGAGGGACATGTGCACAAGCAGTCCTTTTATAGTCTGGAGAGGAGCCTAATGACCACCAGCTGAGTGCAATTACCTCCTGTAACTGTGCAACTGTTCCTGACGCCTATTAGCTCTTCGGTGCCGGGCATCCAGGAACAACTCACTGCTGGCGTCTGGATCACACTCCCTTGTCTCCTCCCCACTGGTCCAAGGATCAGGTGCCTCCTGGTGGCCAACCAGCCTCTCTGCGCCCTGCTCGGAGTTGGAACCCTGTCCAGGGCCCTCCACATCCTCCAGAGCCGACTCATAGGGCCCCTCGCTGTTGGAGTCTAGTGACAGCTCCAACGGCTCCTGCTGGGCCACAACAGTTAGGGATCTAAGCAAGCGCAAGTTAAGTTGTAAATCAAAAAGCCATATGATCATGCTGCTTAGTGATGGCAACTCTAGCAGAGTCAGTTGCTGTCATTAAGTGAGGACCACACAGGTTGTTAAGTGAGGACCTCATGTGTTTGTGACGTGATAGCCTGCTTGTTTCCCCATTGATTTCATTTCTGGAAATTGGCAGATCACAATCATGTGACCAGGGGTTGCTGTGACAGCTGTAAGTATGAAAAGCAATTAGAATTACCACTCATTCAGCACAGTATGTAAGTTTGTTTGAACAGTCACTAAATTAGTGGTTATTAAATGAAGAACTCCTGTTAGAAATTGACTATTTGTAATTGACTATTTGTAATTGACTATTTGTAATTGACTATTTGTAATTTCTCTCTGCCAAATACTTGTGAGTCTCCCAGAGTTGCTTAGAGTCAGGTGGTATATTATTAAATAAATAAATGTAGTGGATCGTGAATTGGGGTTTATTTTTTGTTTTAATCTTGGTTATATCTAGAAGACTGAGTGGGCATATTTTCATGATTCTTAAAGAGAGAAAAGCAAACCCATGAATAAAAAGCCTATCTTCCTCTGGATGTGAAATATTTAGGCCTGAATTCTTATCTCTTCAGGCTAAGACTTGGTAATTGTTATAAATTATACAAGTTATAGAAATGCACATTTTGTTTTGTCTTTTCTCACTGAAGATGAAAATCAATCCCCATTTAGGTTTTTAAACAATCACTGATTAATAATCATACCCTGAACTAAATATAAGACAGGGAGACATCGGCACTCCTGCTATCATTTTATATCAGTTTTAGGCAAACTTCTTGGACTGATGAGAATATCTGGAATTTTGAGATCCTATCAAAACGGCTGCTCAAAGACAAACGTGGGGTATGGTCATAAAAGCACCTTATTACCAGGAAAGGTGCCAAGAATACACATTTTTATTAAATTTATACGGTGCCCATCTCACTAACAAGATAGGTCACTAGCTTTCCAAGATGCTTACCATTCCAACTTAAGTTTATCTTCTTTCTTGGCCAGAAAATACTTTTAAATGAAATACTAAGCTGCAGCTGTGGAATATTTTCATTTTCTAAGAATGTATCTAGGATTTCTGTGAGGAAATTATTGGGGTGGTGGTGGGGAGACTTTCAGGTACGTACAGCTGTCTCTATTTCTTGGCACAGTTGTTAAGTGAATCACTGCAGTTGTTAAGTTAGTAACAGAGTTGTAAAGTGAATTTGGCTTCCCCATGGAGTTTCTTTGTCATCAGGTTGCAAAAGGTGATCGCATAACCCCAGGAAACTGCAGCCATCATAAATAAGAGCTGAGGTGGTGCAGTGGTTAAATGCAGCACTGCAGGCTACTTCAGCTGACTGCAGTTCTGCAGTTCGGCTGTTCAAATCTCACCGGCTCAGGGTTGACACAGCCTTCCATCCTTCCGAGGTGGGTAAAATGAGGACCCGGATTGTTGTTGGGGGCAATATGCTGACTCTGTAAACCGCTTAGAGAGGGCTGAAAGCCCTATGAAGCGGTATATAAGTCTAACTGCTATTGCTATTGCTATTGCTATTTCTATTGCTAATATGTACCAGGTATGTAGCATCCAAATTTTAATCACGTGACTATGAGAATGCTGCATGGGTCGTAAGTGTGAAAAACAGTCCTAAGTCATTTTTTTTTCATTTTTTGCACCTTTGAAGGGTCACTAAGCCGTTGTAAGTTGTAAATTGAGGACTGCCTGTATATGTATTTGTGGTAACACACGTAGGCTTATCAGTGGACAGGACCGGATAATTCCATATTTTTTGGGGGGATGGGGCGGAATTAAGAGAGATATAAATTAATGCATCAACAGAAGTGTGAGAATCAAGAGGTAATTAGAACAACTGGATAAACTTTGTCATCTTATGGTTACAGTCAGGGAAAGCTCATAGTTGCCTCAATACAAATAAGACAGGGTTTAATAGATTTGAGGTTTCTGACTCAGAAGGGATTGGCATAAGAGAGCATAATAGATCTTGGCGAATTGCAAAATGATTCTAATGAGGCAAGATTTTCAAACTATATTTGTTGAATGCAGCAGGAATCAGGAGAGAAGAAATGCTATTGTATCTGTGTGACAGAAAAGCAAGGGAAAGTTGTCCATTGCAAACTCAGAATTTTAGCTCCAAGTTAAGCATGGAAACAAATGGTCATTCAAAACAGTAGCTTCAGTCATCTTGTGTGCTTACAGTTGTAAAATGCTTTGGTTCCCAAATGCTGTTTTCTAAAAAGAAAAAAACTATAAATATTATCTAGATTGTAGATATCTTAAGCAACATCATCCCAAGGGCTGATTCACAAACATGTATATATCTCTTGATAATGCATTATGACTTGCTGTTTTATCACTCCAGTCTAGTCTACAAATACAATAGAATGAGATGGGGAAAACAGAAGGATGGACTACAGTTATAGAATTGGGAAGAGTTATTTTAAAGTGACCAGATTTTAAGATGGGTAAAGCGGGACACCATTGACCGGGGGAGGGGGGGCTCGGAGCACCTGAGCTGTAAAAAAAAAAAGAGGGCTGTAAAAACCATGAAGCATTACCCCTGCCGCCGCCGCCTCCTCTGCCGTGCTTTTGAGGAGCTTCCGACAGCTGAGCTGCTTGGCACGAGACCGAGCTTCCTTTTTGTTGCACTGCTGCCGCCGGCGGAAAAAAACCCCTGCTTGAAGCCGCCGGACGGCTGTCGCAAAAACGTCACGCGTCGGCACGTGCACGCGCAGGAGGGGAGGGAGCCTCGCCCCTCGTCGGGCACTGCGAGCGAGCTGAGCGGAGGGAGGGAAACCACTGCCCTCTAAAGGCCACATCGGGAATGACACTTCAGAGAAATACAAACTTTTTTAAACGGCATCCTTTTCAAAATTGATTCGGCGTCTTTTCTTTCTTTTGGAAAATTGGGACTTTTTGAACACGCCGCAGGACACGGGACAAATTTTGAAAAATCATGACTGTCTCGCCAAAAGCAGGACATCTGGTCACCTATTTGGCCATCAATTGCAACCCATGCTCTTATAAGAATGCAAAGTATAGCCTTCCACTATTAAAGTTTTTTTCTTCTTCTAACATTCATTTGAAATCTGCCTTTCTCTGATTATCAATGAGCAACTGAAATGCTTTCAAATGTCTCTGTTTATAAATCTTTAAATCAAAGAGGATCCTTGGTGCTCTCTCAGCCTGGTGGTTTTCTTGCAAATGTTTCATTACAAAAAACAAACAAACTAGGTAACATCATCAATGTACCTTACTTTAGACCAGAGGTATCACTAGAAAGCACTGATTCTTCCCAACCATAGCACATCAAAAGATCTGAAGAATATCAGGATAGGATGTTTGAAATGGAATATCTCTTTAAATATAAGATATATTCTCTTTACAATAGATGTGATCAGATTATTTTCAGTATTGTGTAGTGGGCTTCAGTAGGCAAGAGCCAGACCAGCAGAGCTACAACAGCATTTATTGGCTCAAACTGAAACTGCGGAACAGCAGGCAAATCCCTGTAATTTATACTCTGGCCCCCCTTGGGTCTTAGCCAATCATAATACTTGAAAGAGCCCGCCCAAATGTGAATGTTCTAAGTTTCGCCCAAAAACAGTTGAAGTTAATAGTTAGGGTCATCTAACGGTTAGTTTCACTTTAGCAGGACTTAATACAATTATATAAATTCAATCAGTGGTGGGATTCAAATAATTTAACAACCGGTTCTCTGCCCTAATGTCCAGCTGGGTAGGCGGGGCTCGGTGGTCATGTGACTGGGTAGGCGTGGCCAACTCAATGTCACTCACTTCGATGGGCGCTTCATCTTAGCTGTTAGAATGTAATAAGGGTTAACCGGAGTGGCAGTTTCTGTAAGCAAGGCAATAAAATTAGTCTAGAAACAACATCAGAATGTTTCCTTCCTGCCTTCCTTACAGGATTAGCCTTGTAAAATGAAAATAAAATAAAATAAAATTTATTCCAACAACCGGTTCTCCGAACTGTTTGGTTCTCCTGATTTTGGGTTCGCCCCCCAAAATCTACAGCTGATACACTAGTGAGTTCAGGGGTGGGCTTCAAAAATTTCAAGCAATGGGTTCTTTGCCCATGACCGTGGTGATTGTGGTGTAGTCGGTCTCCTACACCATGGGGGAAGGGACATTTTCGCCTTCCCCAGGCTCTGGAGGCTTTCCTTGAGCCTCTAGGAGGGTGAAAACTTCCTCCCCCAAGCTCCAGGAGCCCTGTTTGTTTCACTCCCCGGGGACATGGACCCTGCACTTATCTCACATCCAAAATGGGCCTCATAGAGATTCCTGGGAGGGGCCTGGTGGGGTGAGAGGGGCATGGCAGGCAGGGCCTGCCATGGGTGGGATTTGGAGGTTCTCCAAACCGGCCATAACATTAGCTATGGGTTCTCTCGAAGCCGGGCGAGCCTGTAGCAACCCACCCCTGGGTGAGTGATAGTGACTTGGTGGTACAGTGTTCTCTAGCCAGTGGCCTCCAACCTTTTCGACACCAGGGACTGGTTCCATGGAGAGAGCTTTTTCTGCAGACTGGTGGGGGGTGGGCAGGGGTGGTGGTTTTTGTGTGCTGCCTGCATTCTACGGATGGGGTTTAACTTGTTTTCACGGCCTGCTTTCTGGCATGTCATGGCCCGGTGCTGGTCCATGGACCATAAGTGGGGGACATCTGCTCTAGTCAACAGATCAAATAGTAAAAACCTGCAGTGGATTTCTTGGATGGCTCCCTCCCACATAAACCCATGTCTTTCAGAAGCCTGAGAAAAGTTAAGAAATACGTTACCTGACAGTCATAGCTTTTATTTCTTTTGCTCAATGTTGGCATCACACACATGAAGAACACATAAGTTGACAGTTCATCCTAGTCCTCCACGAAATTTAAGTAGATGATGGGAAGGAAGGGCTGGACATACATGGTTTGTTTCTGATGTCTAGCCCCGATTGACCCAGGCAATATTTTAGAAGTCTTCTTTTGCCCTGATCTACCCTTAGTATCCATTCACATATATGGAAAATATGAAGTGGCCTGATAAGTATGTGATAAGAGTGTTGAGGATGGAGGATGGAATGGTTGCCAGGGAAGGCAGTGAATTTCAGTGGTGTTGGGGGAGAGGAAATATGGAGGGAGCTGAGATGAACACAACCTCCGTACTACTGAGTCAGGGGTGGGTTCCTGCCAGTTCTAACTTCTTCTATAAAAGAGGTTCCACAAATCTACCATGCCGTTTAGAACCGGTTCCAGCTCCCTCCCCCCGCCCATCCGCACATCATCAAGATGAAGAGTGAAAGGAGGAATTCTGGGAGTTGAAGTCCACAAGTCTTAAAGCTGTCAAGTTTGAACACCCCTGGGTTTTTTTCCCTAAAGGTTTAGTGGTGCAAGGGTCTTGTAACTTGACAGCTTTAAGACTTGTGTGCTTCAAATGCCAGAGTTTCTGAGCCAACATTTTGGTTGCTAAGCAAGAGCGTTGTTACGTGAGTTTCACCACATTTTACAAGTTGTCCACGCCCACCCAGTCACAGGACTGCCAAGCCACCCCCCACTCAGTCACATGGCCAGCAAGCCACTCCCATCCAGTCACATGGCTGGCAAGCCACTTCCACCCAGTCACATGGCTGGCAAGCCACTCCCACAAAGCAGGCCACACCTACAGAAGAGGTTCTAAAAAAATTTGAAACCCACCACTGTACTGAGTGGTATTACATTCCACTCAGAGGTGGGATTCACTTATCTTCTCTACAGATTCGCAAATGTGAGCATGCTTGCGCACTTGCTTCACTCGCTCGTACCATGTCTGCACATGGACAGTGCTCATGCATTATGACAGGGCGGCTGGGTGGAGCCTCCCACAGCTGCTACTACCGGTTCGCCCGAATCGGAGAAAACTAGCTGAATACCACCTCTGATTCTACCTCCTTGCACTCACCTTATTTACCTAGATAGCAGATCTGTGGTAGCCCAGGTCTTAGACTGCTGCTTTTAAATGCCAAATCAGCCTGTAATAAGGCTTGCCTTGTGGCTGATTTGATTCTTGTAGAGAAGGCTGTTTTGGCTTGTGTCACCAAAACCTGGCTGGGCCCAGAGGGAGGCATTGCTTTCTCAGAAAGGTGCCCAGGTGGTTATCGAGCATGGCACTAGCCCACCAGTGGTGGGTTTCAAAATTTTTTGGAGCCTCTTCTGTAGGTGTGACCTGCTTTCCGGGTCCACTGGTGGAACCTCTTCTAACCGGTTCGGTAGATTTGACGAACCGGTTCTACCGAATAGGTGCGAACTGGTAGGAACCCACCTCTGTAGCCCACAGACTACAATGTGAGGGAGGCTTTTGTGGGCAGAGAATATCTGGCAACCTCCAGCAGCATATCTCCAGAACAGAGGTGGGTTCCTACCAGTTTGCACCTATTCGGTAGAACCGGTTCGTCAAATCTACCAAACCGGTTAGAAGAGGTTCCACCAGTGGACCCGGAAAGAAGGCCACACCTACAGAAGAGGTTCCAAAAATTTTTGAAACCCACCACCATTCCAGAAGTCCCCAGGTGTGAGATCTTTTCTTTAGGTGAGACTCGAAGGATCAGGTGGATTGCTGCTGCTGTATCAATCTCCCTGCTGTGCAGCAGTTTCCATAACCAGGCTCCTGGACCTCACCACACCACCGCTGGCAGCGGAGTTCCCCAAATTTATACTGTAGTTCTGAAAGACTTCAATCTGCTGTCCCTGGGAGTGGGGTTGGGGTTGTTGTCATAAAGGGAGTGGGGAGTTATTGATTTCTGTATTAGGGCTTTATCTTTGTAAGCTGCCTGGAGTCACTGGGAATGAGTTGGGAGATCATATAAATTTTCCTGAAAAATACATACATACATACATACATACATACTAACTCCCATATGAGGGGGCAAAATGGCTCAGTGGTTAAGGAGCTTGCCAGCTGGAAAGCTGATAGTCCGGGTTCGATACCCCAGCTTTGTGCAATGGGGTGAGCTCCTGTTACTTGCCTCAGTTCCTGCCCACCTAGCAGTTCAAAAGCATCCAAGTGCAAGTAGATAAACAGATACCACTTGGGTGGGAAAGGTAACAGCACTCCATGCACCTTTGTGCATAGTTATGCTGGCCACATGATCACAGAATTGTCTTCAGAGTATGTTGGCTCCCTTGGCTAAAAAATGGAGATGAAAAAAAGAGGCAGAACAGATCCTACAATACTTCTCCAAACAAGAAACCACCAGATTTTGCATGGCTCATCACTGATTCATCAGATCTCGTCCTGACTTCAGTCTTCCACTTTATACTCTGACTGACCTTACTCTACTAAGGAAGACCTGATTTGCTCCAGAGGTCACATCCAGGCAGTCCAATGTTGGCTGATTAAGAACTGTGATTGATATAAATGTACATTTGGGTTTACCTGCAAGAGCCTGCTACTACATGCTATCTCCCATGATGGATTCAGGGCATATCTCTCTCCTACTCTGCCAAGTTTAATATCTCTAATCTTCCTTTCACTTCCTTTACATTAACCTTGAACATCTGCTTCCTAAATTGTCTTTGCAT
This sequence comes from Thamnophis elegans, assembly GCF_009769535.1. Classification (NCBI taxonomy): domain Eukaryota; kingdom Metazoa; phylum Chordata; class Lepidosauria; order Squamata; family Natricidae; genus Thamnophis; species Thamnophis elegans. Next base: position 12,076,047 of record NC_045543.1, on the reverse strand, counting down.
GACGGTTAAATCCAGCCTCTGGTGGTGGAGTTTCCAAGTCTTCCTTTATTACAATGGGGTGGATCAGAGGTGGTATTCAGCAGGTTCTGGCCAGTTCTGGAGGACCTGTAGTGGAAATTTTGAGTAGTTCGGAGAACTGGTAAATGCCACCTCTGACTGGCCCCACCCCCATCTATTCTCTGCCTCCCGAGTCCCAGCTGATTGGGAGGGAATGGGGATTTTGCAGTAACCTTCCCCTGGAGTGGGGAGGGAATGGAGATTTTCCCCTGCCACACCCACCAAGCCACACCATGCCCACCATGCCACGCCCACATAACCGGTAGTTAAAAAAAAAAAAGAATCCCACCACTGGGTCTAGATCGGTCATTTTATTCCCATGTCAAGAACATGCTTAAAAGCCACTCCTATTGACCCCAAAAAACACAGAAGGTTTAGTGCAGAATTCCAGGTGACTGTCAGGGCTGCTTCCCTCAGTAACCAAGAAAGAAACCACCCAACTCCATTTTGCAGAATTAAGTTACAACGGCACTGGAAAAAAAGGGACAGCCATTTCCCACAGTTACGACTGTTGCAACGTTGTCACATGCTTCAGCATCCTATGGTTACATGATCACCTGCTTACAAGAACAAAATTTGGACACTTGGCACTTTGGACATCTTTTTTTTGACAAGTAAGGTCAGTGGGGAAGCTAGGTTCATTTAACAACTGTGTAAAACTGCAGTGATTCATTTAACAACTGTGGCAAGAAATTTCGGGGTCAGTTGTGATTGTAAATCAAGGACTACCAGTTCTCTCTGTCTTTCTCTCTGTCTCTCTGTCTGTCTCTTTCTCTTCCCTTCTCCCTCTTCCTCTCCCTCTCTCCCTTCCTCCATTCAATGGCTGCAGCAGTGGTGGGATTCAAATAATTTAACAACCGGTTCTCTGCCCTAATGACCAGCAGGGTAGGTGGGGCTTGGTGGTCATGTGACTGGGTGGGCTTGGCCAACTCAAGGTCACTCATGTTGATGGGCGCTTCGCCTTAGCTGTTACGATGTAATAAGGGTTAACCGGAGAGGCAGTTTCTATAAGCAGGGCAATAAAGATGAGGCTAGAAACAACACCAGAATGTTTCCTTCCTGCCTTCCTTGCAGGATTAGCTCTGTAAAGTGGGAAAAAAAACAAAAGGAGATTTCTTCCAACAACCGGTTCTCCAAACTGCTTAGAAAGTTACCTACCGGTTCTCCCGAATAGGTGCGAACTGGCTGAATCCCATCACTGGACTGCAGGTATGTGATTTAGTGATATCACTAAAGCAAGGGAAACTTTTCTGGGAATTAAGAGTAAGAGAAGTTAATGAATGGTTTTAAAATGTGCCTTCAAAGTGCCCTCTATCTCCAGTGCAGTGTTTGAATCGGGTTGAGTTAAAGCTGGAGAAAGGTAATTTTGTCAAGGTCTCACAGCTAGGCCTTGGATATTTGGGATTGACATTATTAAGACTGACTCTTGAAATAGTCCAGGATTGTAGCTTAAAGAGTAAAGAAAGAGTTTATTCCATTTTAAATTCTGATCCTGGAAGATTCCGAATTTTGCAAGAACTTTCTAGACATACTATTACTAATTTGGTCTCAACAAGTCATCCTTGCTCACTTGAAAAGGATTTTGAAATCTTCTAGACTGTAATGTCTAGACAAAACATTTGGAGAGGAGGCTTGCCTTTGACTTGCCCAGGAGGTGGAGAGATATCTGGGAACAGAAACCTCTGATGGCTAGTCCCTCATCAAAATTAAGCTAGCATGGGTCCACTCTCGGATTGCTGCCTGGGAATAGAAAAATCCAATACAAGATGCCCTGAACTCTCTGAGAAGAAGAGGGTCCAGTGGTGGGTTTCAAAATTTTTTAGAACCTCTTCTGTAGGTGTGGCCTGCTTTGTGGGAGTGGCTTGCTAGCCATGTGACTGGGTGGGAGTGGCTTACTGGCCATGTGACTGGGTGGGCATGGCCAACTTGTAAAATGTGGTGAAACTCACTTAATAACGCTCTTGCTTAGCAACCAAAAAGTTAACTCAGAAACTCTGGCATTTGAAGGACGCAAGTCTCAAAGCTGTCAAGTTACAAGACCCTTGCACCCCTAACCCTTTAGAAAAAACCCGCCAGGGGTGTTCAAACTTGACAGCTTTAAGACTTGTGGACTTCAACTCCCAGAATTCCTCCTCCAGTCATGTTGGCTCAGGAACTCTGGCATTGAAGTGTGCAAGTCTTAAAGCTGTCAAGTTACAAGACCCTTGCACCCCTAAACCTTTAGAAAAAACCCAGGGGTGTTCAAACTTGACAGCTTTAAGACTTGTGGATTTCAACTCCCAGAATTCCTCCTCTCGCTCTTCATCTTGATGATGTGCAGACGGGCAGGGGGAGGGAGCTGGAACTGGTTCTAAACAGCACTGTAGATTTGTGGAACCTCTTCTATAGAAGAGGTTAGAACTGGCAGGAACCCACCCCTGGTATAGTCTATGTCCTTGCTGAGTGCATTTTCTGAGAATCTGAACCAAGAACTGGAAAATCTTTCAAGCCCTAAAACCGTCACACAATTGTCTGTGATGACCTAAGCACACAGAAGAAATAGAAGAAGCCGGAAATTTTGCAAGGCAGTTCAGACTCCTGATATTTTGTTACTCACTCCTAGAATTCATCAGGAGAGCTCGAGCAAGAACACCAAAGTCTCGGGATATTTCAACATACGCAACAGTTAATCTGACATCCAGGAACCCTGTTCAGGTGACCCCTTACCTGGACTAAGAAGGGTTTTCTTGTTTTTCTAATCTGTTTAAAAAGTAAAGCATTATCTCTAGAGTCATAATGGATCTACGTGGGGCTTATTTAATGAAAACAGCACTGTGGTTTTCTACTGAGTCCAGAGGTAGTTGCTGTATTTTAAATAGTTGAAAAAAACAAAAATAAAGTATAGTTGGTGGGTTGGTTTATTAGATTTATATGGTGCCCTTCTCCCAAGGACTCAGGGCGGTGTACAACATTAAAAGAAGCACATAATACAAAACTTTAAAAAAATTAAATAGAATATCCCAAACAAACCCAATTAGAGTTGACAATAACATTTTTTTAAAAAAAAATCGAATTAAAATTAACAATGATCAATAATTTATTTTGTTTTGTTCAGGCCAGGCTGGCTTGCCAGAAAAGCCAACTTTTTAGGGCGTGTCGGAAGGACCGGAGGTCGGGGATTATGCGAACCTCCGGGGGCAGCTCATTCCAGAGGGAAGGCGCTCCCACAGAGAAGGCTCTCCCCCTGGGGGTCGCTAGCCGACACTGTCTGGCCGATGGCACCCTGAGGAGGCCAACTATGTGGGATCGCACTGGACGGTGGGAGGCTACCGGTGGCAGTAGGTGGTCTCGCAGGTACCCTGGGCCTAAGCAATCGAGTTGCTTTAAAGGTCATAATTAATACCTTGAATCGCACCTGGAAGACAACCGGCAACCAGTGCAGGCCGCCTAAAAGGGGTGTAACATGGGAGCACCTAGGTGCCCCCATGATAACCCGTGCGGCCACATTCTGGACCAGCTGAAGCCTCTGGGTGCTCTTCCAAGCACATGTACACTACCAGGAAATCTGTACTTTGAAAGAAATGCTAAAACAATTCTTCATCAGATCATGATTCCAGCTTTATATCTATGGTATCTATCAACCTAGCTATATTATTCATTTTTTTTTTTGTAATTTATGAAGCTTGTGTCCCTTCCGAGTAACAATTTGAGTAACATCTCAGAGAAGCCCCTCCAAAATTCACACAAACATAATTGACGAAAGAGGAACACACTCAGATTCGAAGGATTCTTTTCCTATAGTTGTTCCAATCAAAATACAGGCAGTCCTTCGCCTTACACCCATTCATTTAGGGACCATTCAAAGTTAAAAACCAGCAGTGACATAGGACCGGTTTTCAAAATTACAACTGTTTACTGTTACTGTTTACTGTTTATTTCATTTGTATGCCGCCCTTTTCCCCCGAGGGGGACTCAGGGCGGCTCTCAACTCAAAACAAGGGAAGGGGAGATACAAACAATTTGACAAACAACACAAAACAATACATAATTTAAAAGCGCAACAATCATACCATTCGAGATAGGGGCACGGTTCTTTAGCCCCAGGCCTGTCGGAACAGCCAGGTTTTAAGGGCTTTGCGGAAGGCCTGGAGGTTGGTGAGGGTGCGAATCTCCACGGGGAGTTCGTTCCAGAGGGTCGGAGCAGCCACAGAGAAGGCTCTCCTCCGGGTAGTCGCCAGTCGACACTGGCCAGCGGATGGAATTCGGAGGAGGCCTAGTCTGTGGGATCTAATCGGTCTGGTGGAGGTAATTGGCAGCAGGCGGTCTCTCAAGTACCCAGGTCCAATACCATGAAGGGCTTTATAAGTGACGACTAGCGCCTTGAAGCGTATCCAAAGACCAATAGGCAGCCAGTGCAGCTCGCGGAGGATAGGTGTTACGTGGGTGAACCGAGGTGCACCCACGATCGCTCGCGCGCGCGGCTGCATTCTGGACAAGTTGAAGTCGCCGAATGCTCTTCAAGGGATGCCCCATGTAGAGCACAACTACAACAACATCATTGTTGCAGCATCCCCGCAGTCATTGGGACCAGTGGTGGGATTCAAATAATTCAACAAGCGGTTCGCCAAGAGTCAGGTTGGCTGTCGTCGTGGGAGGCGTGGCCCATCCCCATCCTCCAACTCCATGGCACATGTGGGACAATCCTCCCACGATCCCCAACATGACCCTGGGCAAACAGGTTGTTAAATCCCCCCCGCCCCGCTTATTAAAATGGATCCTGGGCACTGCACTGCACCGCAATGGAGAAACAGGAAACGGACTGGCCAGCACGAGGGAAGGAGGAAAGGAGCCTTCTCCTTCCCTTGCGCCGGCCACTCCGTTGCCCATTTCTCCATTGCAGCGCAGTGCAGCACCCAGGATCCACTTTATAGTGGTGTGTGTGTGTGTGTGTGTGTGTGTGATTTAACAATTTCGCCTGAACTGGTGCGAACCGGCTGAATCCCACCACTGATTTGGACATTTGACAATGGGCACGGTGGTAGTTAGTTAGTTCTTTTGGTCAACCCTGTGTCAAACCTCCCTAGATTGGGAGAACAAATAACCTTCTGCAAGAAGACAATGGCAATTTACGTTTGCATTGCCACCATGAAAATGTCAGTATTGTATCTATGTTGTCAGCAAGGGTCAGGCTTGACTTGAGAGAACCTTTACCTGTAACATCACCTGTTACATCACCTGATATAACACTCTAAATTCCTCTATAAGCCTCCTCTAAATATATTTCTTTGTCAATGCCAGAATTCTTGTTTGTCTATGATATGCCTTCCCTCTCAAACTTGACCTGTTAGCAAGCACCCTTAAGATTTCTTGCCATATAGTATTTCAGAAAGATTTCTAGACATCCTTTTTATATACCTAAAATCAGTCCCCAAACATTCATTTCTTTGTTTTCAAATTCTGCCATCTGCTGTTGAATTGGGGAAAACCCAGGGAATATCTCACCAACAAATTAAACCAGCCTTCCTCAATATAGGGTTCTTCTTAACCAGGTGGTCTTACTATTATCTGGTGAAAGAGAAGAGGTGTTTTTCAGTATGTTAAGATTTTGCTCAAAGATGAAAATTCTAAAATTATAGAGGCAACAATCAGATTTTTATCAGTGGGTATAAAAACAAAGTCTTTGGTTACACAATCCATAGCATTAAAAAAAACATTTTGTGTAATAGTTATCAATTATTTTACTGGTTAGACTGCTCTAATGGCAAAGTTTAGATTATATTTGGGCCCCCTTTGATGTAAATAAATTTATTATAAAGTCAAGTAAAAAAAATATCTTCCAATTAGGGTTCTCCCTTCCCCCACTTTCTTTTATGTGCAGTAGGAAAGGAGTAAGAAATAGGGGGAATCCCTCCATCATGAGGATCAGTCACATAAAACAGGAGTCTCCAAGCTTGGCAAATTTAAACCTGGAGAACTTCAACTCCCACAATTCTCCAGCCAATTGGCTGGGGAATTCTGGGAGTTGAAATCCTTCAGGCTTAAAATTGCCAAGGTTGAAGACCTCTGACATAAAGGGAAAAACATCTAGACTTCTAATAAAATTCTGCCAATGACAAAGATGAATACATAATACTATCTTCAGCAAGCATGGCTCGGTGTTGTGCTATTCAAGAAGATTTGAGACTTTTACAGTGTCTAAAAATATTTTACCAGGACCAGATTTGGGAAATCTGAATCAAACGTTTTATTGCTACGATGCATTTGCAATCAAAAATAGCATCACTGTTTTCATGGGGATGAAAACACCATAGGATAATTATGCTATAGTCAGAATTTCATTCTCAGTCTGAGCACATTCCATGTCAGAATCGTCCTATTAAAATATAACAAGATACTACAGTCCTACTCAATGGTAAAAACTAAATTGGTTTGCCACTGGTTCTCTGGGCGTGGCTTGGTGGGGGGGTGTCATGTGACTGGGTAGGTATGGCCAACTTTTTTCCACTTTTTAAAGCATTTTTTTTCCTGTCGGTTCGGGAGAATAGGCAGGGAAAAAATGCTTTAAAAAGTGGGGGGAAAGCTTCCAACAATCGTGCGGCTCACAGCTGAGCCGTGTGACCTTGGAAACTTTTTTTTACTACCGGTTCGCAGAAAAAATGACAGCTGAACCGGGCCAAACCGGGAGGATTTCACTCCTGGTCCTACTGTACCTTCGTGACCGCCTACTGCCACATATCTTCCAGCGGCCAGTAAGATCCCACAGATTGGGCCTCCTTCAGATGCCGTCAGCCAGACAGTGTCGGCTAGCGGGCCCCCGGAGGAGACCCTTCTCTGTGGCTGCTCCGACTCTTTGGAATCAGCTACCCCCAGAGATCCGGACCGTACCCACTCTCATAGCCTTCAGGAAAGCTGTTTAAACCTGGCTGTTCCGGCAGGCCTGGGGCTGTTGACCTCATTGTTCAGGTCCAGCCCCGATTAGAATGAATGTATGTGGTGTTGTGATTTTAAACTGTCTTTTTTTCTCTCTCTTTTTTTCTCTCTTTTTTTGTAAGCCACCCGGAGTCCTTCGGGATTGGGCGGCATATAAATTTTGATAATAAAATAAATAAATAAAATAATATTCTTCAATAGAATTAATTAAAGAAGGGAAGGATGATGAATGGTTATAAAAAGTAGTTCACAATTTGTTTTATGGAACCTCCTGCATCATCTCCAAAACCTCGACAGCCATCATGTAGTAGGCAAACTATTTAATAGGTGTTTTGCTTTAACTTATTTTGTCGTGCTCCATTCATAGTGTTGCATTTTCCTGTTTCTTCCTCCATCAGAGCAAAGTTTTTCAATCAAATCTCAAATGTAATCCTGGGATGAAAGAGTTCCAGATAATCTGTTTCATCCCATAATGCCTAAACCTGACCTATCACTATTTTTTAAGACTTCATTTAAAAAAAAAACATATTTGCAGCTAGTCCACAGTTATTACAATTTGCCAGTACCATAGTTTTCCTTAAGAGTAGACCATATAGTTATCTCAGGGGTGGGGAACTCTAATCCTTTAATACTTCCAGTTAGTGTGGCTAACTAATAAGTAACTAATAAGGGATAATGGGGGTTGTATCTCAACAACATCTAGAGGGCCACAGTTTTCCCATCCCTGGTCTAGAAAAAGTCATAAATCTGGTTTCAGCAGAAATTAAATGAAATCAGCCATCTCAGGTTAACAAAGAAAGACCAGAGATTTACTGCCTCTAGCATTCAGGTGTGTTTGCAAATCAAAAGATAAAAAAACCCACCCTATTTATCCTTGAGTGTAAATGCAAATAAAGTTCATAGATCTGATTTTGGGAAAAAAATTCCCAATTTAGGGAGATGTGCATGAATTGTCATTTTTTTCTAATGCACTAGACATTTGTACAGTTTAGACATTAGTGACTGTGTGTTGTGTTATTTTGAGGGGACAGCACATTTACAGTTACACAAGCTGTATACTCACTACTTTACATTGTAGCCAAGTGTCATTTCTTCAGTGTTGTCACATGAAAAGAGATACTTAAATATTTACAAAATATGAAGGGGGTCTTCTGTGATTATAGTATATCACTTCTGTGATATACTACGTATATATCAGTGGTGGGTTTCAAAAATTGTTTGAACCTACTCTGTGGGTGTGGCCTTCCTTGTGGGAGTGGCTTGCTACCCATGTGACCGGATGGGAGTGGCTTGCCGCCCATGTGACCGGATATGAAGATGCCGACGACACTTGTCAGAACCACCTTAAATTACCTCACACATAGCACTGGCACGCATAAGAATATGATGTAAACTTGTTTTTTTTAAAGGCATCTTTGGTTTGCATTAAAACAAGTTCAACACATGCAATGTTCTGATTGCACCACAAACGCAGTAGTCATCCTTACCTTTCACAGAGGCACTGAGTTTTATAAATATGAGCACGATAGTGTAGAATAATCATATCCAAGGACCAGTGGTGGGTTTCAAAAATCTTTGGAACCTCTTCTGTAGGTGTGGCCTGCTTTCCGGGTCCACTGGTGGAACCTCTTCTAACCGGTTCGGTAGATTTGACGAACCGCTTCTACCGAATAGGTGCAAACTGATAGGAACCCACCTCTGGTATATATCCAGAAACTATGTTGTTGATTCTGGTTATAATTAATTGCTAAGCTTCACATTCAGAAAACAAGTCCTTCTGTACTACTTTAGAATATAGCAGTTTAGTATACTAGATAAAATTAGAATGAAAAAAAATATTTTAAGTAGATTTTTTTTCCCAGTGGGGAAGTTATTACATAACCATTTGTTCTGCGCTTAAACTCATGGGCTTTCAAGGCAGCTTTTGGGTTAAAAAAAATATTGAGATACACTTGCATGCCCTGGGGTCTATTATCTCATTTCAACTTAGTCAGTTAAAACCTAACACAGGTAATAAGTTGTTATTGCATAGATAAATCTCTGTTGCAAATCTGTGGATGCATATTGTCACTTCCTTTCTCCATTCACTACACAATTCTATATACTCCTCTTATATAGTGTATCATGCTATTAACATTTTCTGAATAGCTTGCTTCCTTACACATTTTCTTCTCCAGTTAGAGGGAGAAGACCTGTTTTATAATTTTATAATAAATTGTCTTTGCTGGTAATTATCCCTTCGGGCCATGTCAGCAATCCTGTGTTAGACTAGGAGTCACTTTACTAATTAACACAGTAGGGCCCTCGTTTTTTTTGCTCCTTTTTTTCCTGTGGGAATTGCTATTATGTTCCCACTTAGGAGTTATTAGGTGCAGGAACGAATGACCCCCTGCATTATTGATCAACGTTTGTTCAAACCAAACCCTCAGAGGAATGCTTCAACAAGCTGGATATGTTTAGCCTGCAGGTTAAGGAGACACATACCATAGAGGCAAAAAACTATCCTGAAGAAAAGAAATGACCAATGTGAAGGTCCAAGTCCTCATGATCCTTCCCAAAGCCTGGAAACCTATCCAAAAGTTATTGTTGATTTAAAAAAAGAATGACAGAAGGTAAAAATAATTGAATACTTAAGGGAAATCATTAGATCAGTGGTGGGATTCAGCCGGTTTGCACCTATTCGGGAGAACCGGTTGTTAACTTTCTAAGCAGTTCAGAGAACCGGTTGTTGGAAGAAATCTCATTTTGTCTTTTCCCCACTTTACAGGACTAATCCTGTAAGGAAAGCAGGAAGGAAACATTCTGGTGTTGTTTCTAGCCTAATCTTTATTGCCCTGCTTACAGAAACTGCCTCTCCGGTTAACCCTTATTATATTGTAACAGCTAAGATGAAGCGCCTATCAGCGTGAGTGACATTGAATTGGCCATGCCCACATGGTCACATGATCACTGAGCCACGCCTACCCAGCTGGTCATTAGGGCAGAGAACCGGTTATTAAATTATTTGAATCCCACCACTGCATTAGGTATACAGTAGAACCTCTGGTCACGTATGCTTCCGATCATGACCAAATCGGGTTTTTATGTACCGTATTTTTTGGCGTATAAGACACACCTTTCCTCCCTAAAAAAGTGTAGAAATGTTGGTGCGTCCTATACACCAAATAGAGCCATTTTTGGTCTCCTGAAGCCCCGCATACTATTTTTGTGAAAAACAGGCCATTTTTTGCAAAAATGGAGGCATTTTTGCCTTCCCGCAGTCCCCAGGACCACTCTGCAGGCTTCAGCAAGGCTGGGGGAAGGCAAAAACACCCTATTTATTTGAAAAATGGGCAGAAAATGGGCCATTTTTTGCAAAAAATTGGGGCATTTTTGCCTTCTCCCAGACCTCCTGAAGCCTGCAGAGTGCTCCTGGGGGCTGGGGAGGACAAAAACTTTTTTTTCTTACTTACCTCTTTGAAATCTTGGTATGCCTTATACACCGGAGTGTCTTATAGTCCGAACAATACGGTAAGCACCAAGTTTCCTGTCGTTTGTTTACAAACAATAGTGACCCATGTGTGGCCGCTGCATTAATTTTGGTTAGGTTTGGGTCACAACCAAATCGGGTTGCGACCAAAGTTATGGACTGAATTATGCTTGTGACCAGAGGTTCTACCATATTAATTTAACTGTTTTGACCTGACCCAACTTTTTAATCCTAACCTGCTTAAACCCTTATGTCACAATCAAGGTAAAATGCCACAAAGAGTATGGCTTTCTACAGAAAGTTGTGAAATGCAGCAGAGATATTCCCTGGAATACACAGTTTATCCCCCCCCCCCCAATAATAGCCAGGCTGCATTGTCAACTCATGAAGGGAAACAAAGTTCTTTCATAAGAAATTGAAGTCCAGAAAAAGTCTAAGAGGCAAATGATTGAGTTCTCCATCAAATATTTAGCTGCTTTTATTTGGGGTGAGGGGGGCGGGAGATGGCCAGCCCTTCATTGGACAATGCCAGTTTCTTTATTGCTCTGATAAAGGGAAGAAGCATCAGAAAGAAGACAAGCTGAGCAAGCTGAAATCAAAGTTGACAGACTTTATGAGGTGTCTGTTGTGAAGTTCATCCTAAATATCTAGCATCTAATAATGACTGGGAAGCAAGTTTAAAAGTGTAATAGCTATGGGAGCTTCACGAAATCCATCTTAGCCATCAGTCACTCTTTTCAGAGCCCCTGTTACCAAAGAGATGCATTTCACTTGTCAAATAACATTGCAAAGACTAAAAAAAAAAAAAAGTTTGCGTATCATCATCGCCCAGGAGATGAAATATCATCTGTGTTCAAAATTCCACGTTCATCTGATAAGATCTTCTTCAGACTGATTGGCAGGACATTAAAAGAAAACTCCACGACTCCGGGCTCAACCTGTCCTGATGAAAAGACATTAAAGATAAGAGGTGATAAACCAACTCTAAGCTGTTGCTTAGGTGGAGGGGGGAAATAAGCCCTTTGTTTTGATGTTGCTCCAAATGAAATAATTCCGTCAAAGGTTCTTCTTTTCCTTTCTTGAGTTTTCAACCTTAGTCTTTAGGGTTACCCTAAAGCAGAGAGGGCTCCAGACAGTCTCATGCTGGGCTTGTTGTAACCTTGGCAGGTTTACCTTGCATTGACACTATCTGTAATTTGCAAGCACACAGATGTTTAGGTTTAAGAGAAGGCCCTCTGATAGTTACTGATGGTTTTGAACAACCCAACTGCATATTTCTAGTGTAACCCCTGTAATTCCGATTCTCTCCACTCTCAATGCATTGACATACAAAAACCAGATGGCTATGAGAGAAAGATAGTATTAGGGCAGCTTACCTTGACCCAGTGGTGAAATGCAACTCCCAATACCATGACCAATGGTGAAGAGTGTATGGCATTGTAGTTTAGCAACTTCTGTAGGCACATCCACGCTATGGATCAAGGAAAAATGAACGCAGGTTTCGTGGACTAGGAAGATTATAATTTATTAAATTTTTGCACTGCCAGATTCCCCTTTCTTTAAATCCACCTCAGCCAAGGAAGTTCCCCGGATTAATTTTCCCCCAGTCATCATCCCTCAGCCCAATTTACTGCAGGCAGTTATTACTGTAAAGAAATGTTTAATAAAGTGAATAAATGTTGCTCCTGAAGGAAAGATTGAATATCTAAACATCTAAAAAAAGCAATAAACATTACAGAAAAATAAACCTTGGAAAGCACTATAGCATCTTTGGGCATAATTTTTTTTTACAGATGACAAATGATCTTGGAAATATATTTTTTAAATGCTTGTGGGAATGCATGGATATGGTTCTATGGTTAGAACAAGAATGCTGACCTAACATGGCACATTCTGGTTGTTGTTCACTGCACTTCAATGTATTCTCAGCATGCTGGAGCAATTAGGAGAATGTGTACCTATCCCACTCATTCCTTTTGCCACATATTATGCATTACTTCTTTCATTTTATTGGCAGCTATTCTGCTATCTTTACCTCACAATGAAAGGATCTAATAAATCAGAGTCACAAGAGGCTATTGCAAAGCTGTTCTAAGCACTGACAAATATTCTACTTTTGAAAAAGGGTGAATATTCTTCACCTCTGCTCTAAGTTGAAGAAGCACTTACATGTAAATATAATGCCCCAAGCTGGGTGCAGTTGCAGCCAGTGGCAGACTAAGAAGTACCCCACCATAGCTGTGGCTTAGGCCTGCTTTCAAACATCTGCAAAACACTAGCAAAATTAGCTTTATATTGCATGCAGAAAAATAAATTGTGCCTATTAACATTTGGTGGTGCAGGTTTGCTTATAAAACACTTTGAAGATAATCTGACACTGAAAGATGTAGACAACAAGTGTAAGAATTGGAAGTCAGGATATAATCCTTAGAATAAATCTGACTTGGGAATTATTTTAAAGTTCAAAAGATATAATGCCTAGCACTCTGGAATGCATGTTCACAAAAGGAAAATTTATGCTTATTAATTTAGGAAAGCTTTCCCTTACTCGGTCTTTCTAGGCCTCTGGAAACAGATTTTTTTTTTTAGAAGATCATATGTTTAACAGTGGAAGTTCAAAGACTTTATAGCTGCAGAGGGAGGAATATAAATTGAAGAAAGTGGAAGATGGTAATAATACTGTTCATTCTGCTAGCACTGCAGATCAATTTATTTTCATGGGCACAAAGTAATTACATCTGGTTTTTGTTTTAGTAGCCCTTCCTGTAGCATTGACTCTTGTTATTCTCCAAGTACACTTTTAACACAATATAATCCTAAACTGCAGTCAGATATGCCTTCCTATAACCATCCCCCTATGTATTTCTTTTGTCTCCATGTTATTGTTCCATTGTTCACCCTTTCTTCCATCTCTCTTTTTAAAATCTGTTTGCAGAGGCAAGGTTCTGCTTTAATTTTATATAGATGTTGGTTTCTGAAGTTCTGATGCTTGGCGAACATAATATATCTTACAGTATCACTTCCAAACACACACAAAAATCAATCCTTGTATAATAAAAAGAGCCCTTGGCTTTTATAGGTGGTATAACCAGTGATGGTATTTCTTTGGTTAATTTTATTCAGATGTGGTGTTCAAGATGGTTTGGATCAGTTCATCCGAACCGGTAGTGGGAATTGCGGGTGGGCCCGCCCCCATCCCAGCTCTATGCCATGCCTCTAGGCACGTTTTCAAGCCGTGTGCATGCATGCAAGCTGTGTGCATGAGCAAAGCGCATGCGTCAATGGGACACGTTTGAGCGAAGTGAGGGAAAGTAAGGGAATACCACCCCTGATTTTATTCCTGCTTCATTGTCAACTAATACTCCAAATATTGCATGAAAGATGAAAGGACCTCTCTTTAGAATAGAATTAGACAACAACAAACTGTCCCTCATTAGCTGTAGGTGATCCCTTTCTGTATTCCATGACGGCATAAAACCTGAGAAATATATTTTATTGAGACCAGAGATGTGCATCCCTTTTTTCTAAAAAGGGTCAGATTTCCAATGTCTTGTGGGTTGCAAGATACTGCATCGAAGCTATTAAAGTGTAAGGAATGAATTAGGTGAGGCAAGAACCTGTAGTTTGGAGGCTATCAATATTAGGTCACCACAGACGGTGTGCCTCTCAAAACCGGGGAGGGGGGAACACCAGCCAAATATCTGTTGATTCAGAAAAGCAGGAAGAAAAGGCTGTGAATCAAAACTTTAAAATATGTTTGCATGCACATGCTTGTCAGAGAGAGGGGGTGGAGCAGTGGTGGGTTTCAAAATTTTTTAGAACCTCTTCTGTAGGTGTGGCCTACTTTGTGGGAGTGGCTTGCCAGCCATGTGACTGGGTGGGAGTGGCTTCATGGTCATATGACTAGGTGGGCATAGCCAGCTTATAAAATGTGGTGAAACTCACTTAACAATGCTCTTGTTTAGCAATCAAAATGTTGGCTCAGAAACTCTGGCATTTGAAGTACGCAAGTCTTAAAGCTGTCAAGTTACAAGACCCTTGCATCTCTAACTCTTTAGAAAAAAAAAACCAGGGGTGTTCAAACTTGACAGCTTTAAGACTTGTGGACTTCAACTCCCAGAATTCCTCTTTCAGTCATGTTGGCTCAGGAACTCTGGCACTGAAGCTTGCAGGTCTTAAAGCTGTCAGGTTACACCCCTTGCACCCCTAACCCTTTAAAACCCACCCCCAGGGGTGTTCAAACTTGACAGCTTTAAGACTTGTGGACTTCAACTCCCAGAATTCCTCCTCTCGCTCTTCAACTTGATGATGTGCGGACGGGTGGGGGGAGGGAGCTGGAACTGGTTCTAAACGACACTGTAGATTTGTGGAACCTCTTCTACAGAAGAGGTTACAACTGGCAGGAACCCACCCCTGGGGGGGAGGGAGGGAGGGAGGAAGAGAGAGAGCTAGGCTGTCATACTGTGGGGAAGCAGGAATTTCAGTTGTGCCAGTGCCTGACATGTAATGCAGGCGTTCCCACACTCTGGGCCATGGCCCATTCGTAACTAGGCCACGGAAGCAGTGGGCGAGTGACTTGCAGCTCCATTTGCATGAGCAGTGGTTATCCACTCCTGACGCAAACGGAGCTGCATGTGCACACTCACCCACCATTCACACGGAACCAGAGGCGGGTTCCTACCGGTTTGGACTGGTTCCATCATCTTGATTTCCGGTTCTGTGCAAGTGCAGAAGAATTGTAATTGCACAGATTTCCTTTTTTATTTTTTTAATGCTTTGCGCACGCACAGACCTATTTTTGTGCAAAAGTGCATGCGTGTGGAGTGTGCATCTGGTGTGCACACACCGAACCGGCAGTAATGAGGGGAGCAACCCACCCCTGCATGGAACCATCCCCCCTCCCCTCCCAACGGTCCACAAAGCCAGAAAAGATGGGGACCGCTGATGTAGTGGAACCCAGTGAAGACATAAATGCTGTTAAAAATTGCAGATTTTTAGATACCCCCAGCCGGGAATCCCGGCTGAGGATATCCTTCTAAAATATACTATATAAATTTGTTGCTTAGTTGGTGCTTTTACCCAGATTTTGTGCCAAATTTATATTATAGGGATTCTACAAAGCACAATGGGAATATGTAGCATAATCAAGAATTGGTTTAGAAGAGGTAAGAGGATGATGTGGCATAATTAAAAAAAAATTATAATGTAAATGAGGAAAAAGGCTTCCTCCTGTGTCCCCAAAGAGGATACAGAATTCCTTTAGAGTTAGAACTTTCTGCTTCTAGAATCTGCGTTAGGAAGACTAATGTGATGTTTTAAAATTGTTCTTAACCGTCATGTTGTTTTTTTTCCAGTGTTATACTATTGATTTTTTTTTAAAAAAAGTTTAAAGGGTGTTAAAATGTTTTCACAATAAAGTAACCATAGTCACTCCCAGTCAGTATGACTTAGAAAGGCATTTTTATAAGCAACAGATGTGACAGAGGGTGGAGATCTAAAATTTATAATATCTTGGTGCCAGCAGACAGCTGATTTCATCTGACTTAGAAACCTAAGTATCTAGATGGGAGAAAACCGGGGATTGGATTTGTATTGGATTTATTTCATTTATATGCCGCACTTTTCTAATGATGTGCCTCCCGTCGAATGATCTCACCCAGTGGCTTCATGTAGATATTAAACAGGAGGGGGGACAGGACCGAGCCCTGCGGCACTCCATAATTCAGGGGCCTAGGGGTCAATCTCTGCCCTCCGACCAACACCGACTGCGACCTGTCCGAGAGGTAAGAGGAGAACCACCGTAGAACAGTGCCTCCCACCCCCACCTCCCGCAGTCGTCGCAGAAGGATACCATGGTCGATGGTATCGAAGGCCGCTGAGAGGTCAAGGAGCATTAGGACGGAGGCATGACCTCCATCCCTGGCTCTCCAGAGATCATCGGTCAGCACGACCAAAGCGGTTTCCGTGCTGTAGCCAGGCCTAAATCCCGACTGGAAGGGATCTAGATAATCGGTTTCCTCCAAGGACCGCCGGAGCTGAAAGGCCACCAAGGCTATAAGATAGACACTTATCTTCTGCTTTATTGCTGTTGAACTAGACTTGAAAGAGGCATTACATTTGCTTTCTTCAATAGACCACTAATAGATGACTTTACAGACGAGCATCACTAGGTGGAAAACACTGAAATCAAACCTCATTTCCTCTGCAAGACAACAATGAATAAGCTTTTTGTCAAATCAGAAAAAAACAAAAAAAGCCAGGAGCTGATGATGACTCAGATCACAAATTCTTTCTTGCAAAATTATAACATCAAATGAGAACATAATTGAAACTAGCAGACTAACAGGCCTCGTTTTATAATTCAGTGAAGGTAAAGAATAGATTTAATAGATTAGATCTGATAAATAGCATGCCTGAAGAACTCTGGATTGAAAAATGGCCGTGATAAAAAGAAACCAAGAAGGCAAAGTTCTAACGGGGAGAGAAGATAGATACTGTGTGAATATGAAAAACACTGAACAAAAATATTCCCAGGCTCATGATAAATATCTGATGACTAAGTAGCGCCAGGCATTCTTGAAAATGACATTAAACAGGCCCCAGGAAATAGTAATATAGTATTAATATCGGCTCTGCCTGGTGTCAGTTTTACTCTCTTCATAATTACAGTTGGTCATCAGTATTTCTCTCTAAGTATTATAACTGAACTGTAGTTCTAATTTTTTTTCAACTGTAATTGGAAAACAGAAAAGTGAAATCCTTGTTTTAAGTATACTTTGCTAAGAATGTTTAATTACAACAGCAAAATCGAATACAAATTTAACTTATGGAAAAAGAAGAGGTGGAAAAATTAAAAATGCAAGAAAAAAGAATACAGGTGAAACTCAAAAAATTGGAATATCGCGCAAAAGTTCATTTATTTCAGTAATGCAACTTAAAAGGTGAAACTAATATATGAGATAAGACTCATTACATGCAAAGCAAGATAGTTCAAGCCGTGATTTGTCATAATTGTGATGATTGTGGCGATGAGTTGTAATTGTGATGAGTACAGCTCATGAAAACCCCAAATCCACCATCTCAGAAAATTAGAATATTACATGCAATCAATAAAACAAGGACTGTACATAGAACAATATCGGACCTCTGAAAAGTATAAGCATACATATGTACTCAGTACTTGGTTTGGGCCCCTTTTGCAGCAATTACTGCCTCAATGCAGTGTGGCATGGAAGCTATCAGCCTGTGGCACTGCTGAGGTCTAATGAAGACCAGGATGCTTCAATAGTGGCCTTCAGCTCTTCTGCATTATTCGGTCTCATGTCTCTCATCTTTCTCTTGGCAATGCCCCATAGATTCTCTATGGGTTCAGGTCAGACGAGTTTGCTGGCCAATCAAGCACAGTAATCCCACAGTCATTGAACCAGGTTTTGGTGCTTTTGACAGTGTGGGCAGCTGAAAAATGAAGTCCGCATCCCGTAAGGTGACCAGACTTCCCGCTTTTGGCGGGACACCCCCGCTTTTCAATGCATTTTCCCGCGTCCCGCCCGCCTTTTTAAAAGGCACGCTTTTTTTGGCGCTCGCAGCTCCCGCCCATCAGCTGCTAGCTTGCTGGGCTGGCTCATCATTTTGTTCTCTATCCTACCGATGAGCCAGCCCAGCAAGCTAGCAGCTGATGGGCGGGAGCTGCGAGCGCCAAAAAAAGTGTGCTTTTACCTACCTACAAATTTAAGCCAGCCCAGCCTGCCCGCTCACTGATTGGATTGGCCTGGACTCCAGCCAATCAGTGAGCTGGCTGGGATTGGAAATTTTCAGCACGCCTGCGCGAGTCTCCATTTCCTTTCACCAAAAGACGAAAGAGGTTGCAGCTGCGCTGACTGGTGAGTATTAAGAGCCGCGAGCGGATGGTGTGAGATCGCCGCCCGGTAGCCGCCAGAAGCCGCTCCCGGCCGCGGGCCCCTGCCCTGCCGCGTCCAGCGTGTCTTCAACAGCAAGCGGGTTGCCCGCCCGCCTAGCTGCGTTGCCCACATGCGCGGGGATTCAAGAAATCCGGCTGGAAACTTTGAATCCCCGCGCGTGTGGGCAATGCAGCTATGCGGGGGAGGGGAGCTTCGCTTGAGATGACCATGCTATGCCATCCATAGCCTGGTCCTCCCAAGCAGAGCCTGCCTAGCTGCGTTGCCCACACACGTGGGGATTCAAGAAATCCGGCTGGATACTTTGAATCCCCGCGCGTGTGGCCAATGCAGCTATGCGGGGGAGGGGAGCTTCGCTTGAGATGACCATGCTATGCCCTCCATAGCCTGGTCCTCCCAAGCAGAGCCTGCCTAGCTGCGTTGCCCACACACGCGGGGATTCAAGAAATCCGGCTGGATACTAGTCTCCGTGGAGAGCTTGGCAGGCAGCTGGCTGGACTTCTAAGAGGTGGGGGGGAGGAGCGGCAGCTCCTTGAAATGGAAAAAGGCTTGCTTCCTCCCCCTCCCCCAAATGAGACCGGGCTCCCAGCAGCGATTTGCCATTTGAGAGAGAGAGAGAGAGGGAGGGAGGGAGGGGGAGAACGCGAGTGTGTGTATCCCTCCTTCCTTCAGCCCAACACTCTAGCTCGGCTTGGCTCCCGCTTCGTCTCTCCTGCCTCTTCGCTTCTCTGTTCGATTGTTGAAAGTGGGAGCCAAACCGGGCCATTCCTTCCAAGAGGCAAGTTTCCCATTGATTGAATGACTCGCTGCCCTAGACCCTCTGCAGTCCCTCTCGTCTGGCCAGAATGCCAGCAAGAGTGTTGGGCTGAAGGAAGGAGGGATACACACACTCATGTTCTCCCCCTCCCTCCCTCCCTCCCTCCCTCCTTCCCCAGCCAGTCCCATGCCGTCTCCCAACCCCCGCCCCGTTCTCTTAGCTGCCCCGTTCTCTTAGCTACGTTCTGCCTTGTGATTGCTGTCTCCAGGCTCTCCTCTCCTATTATCGTGGAAGGTATCTCATTTGGGGGAGGGGGGGCAGGCCTTTCTCCATTCAACAGATCCAATATACAGAGTTTTATTTTTTGGCCCTAAAATATTGTCACTGAGGATGAGAGAAATTTCTTCATCATTGCTATTGGCCTCAAGTAGCAAATAATTAAACATGGTTTTTAGTGTACTTAGTTAGTGATCTGCTTTTTAACATTACATGGTATCAGTTTCAAGAATGCATGCAATCCTGAAAATTTGTAACAAACTTGTTGAAGGGCCTATGAAATATTTTCTAGTTTAGTGTAGAATAAGTATTCTTAATAAAAGAAAAAGTCATTTTTATTTAATCAATTGCATTCCTGTTTATAATGGCATTAATTAACTAAACTGGAAATAAATCTATGTTTTGCTAGAGTTTTAAAATTAAAAAACCTTACATTTTGTTGCTATTATTTTAATCAGAGTTTTGCCAAGTGAAATTATATAATGGTTCCTCATGTCTCTGTAATTTTCTAAATCTCATCCAGAAGTACCACAGAATCTGGCATTTTCAGCAGAATGATGCTGATGCTAATAAAACATCCTGATTTTTGGTGAAAGGATGGAAAGAGGAAGGAAGGAGGAAGAGAGATCTAAAGAGCAGAAAGACAGAAGGCAGATAGGCAAGAGGAAGGAAGGAAGGAGAAAGAATGGAAAGGAAGGAAGGCTAGAAGGAAGAAAGAGGGAGGGAGGGAGGGAGGGAAGGAAGGTGAAAGGAGGAAGGAAGGAAGGGTACTTCCACTTGTAGGCCTGGGACTGAATGCAGGAGGAGTCTCTCCATAGGATCAGCTGCTCCTCTGATCATGGTCTATGAAAATGTTACTGCCTGCCTGATGCAAATTTAGACAGATGGTGCTTTGGGCTGCCCCTCAAATCCCCCCTTTACTCCTCCCCCTGTAGAATTCAGCCCCCTGAGTTTTGCCTTTGAGGGGCATGTGTGGTTATGGCGGATGGCAGAGTCAGCTGGAGGTTGAGAGGGGATTGGGGCTTTTGTCCGCCTGTGGAGTTCTCCCCATGGACAGGATGGGATGTTGGCATGAAAGGGATCCGGGCACAATCTCACCTGTTCCAAGTAAAGTTGCCTTTTGCAATTGGCTACCGGTAATCCTCGACTTACAACCAGGATTGATCCCCCAATTTCTGTTGCTAAGGGAGACGTTTGTTAAATGATTTTTGCCTCATTTTGCGACCTTTTATTGCCACGTTAAGTGAATCATGGTGGTTGTTAAGTCAGGAACATGGCTGTTTAGTGACCAAAATTACAATGGCATTGAAAAAAGTGACTGATGACCATTTTCACACTTAGCGACCATTTTCACACTTAGCGACCGTTGTGGCATCCTCATGGTTACGCGATCAAAATGTTGATGTTTGGCAACAGATTCGTATTTCTGATGATAGTTTGAAATGGTGACAGTATAAATTATTGCTGGTGTAATACTTAACAATGGTTTTTAAGGATTTCTTTTATTTATAGAATACCTTTTTTATTATTTTGGGGGGATTTTTACTTTTAAATTGTTTATAAAATGTATTTACTACAAGAAATGTTCCTTTTTGCAAATGTGATCTTTGCAAATCTTTGTGATGCAATATGTTCAGACCAGGTTTATGTGTCTCAAAGTGGCTGCTATTCTATGGGCAGGCCAGGTTGGTGCAAGGCAGCTTTGCCAGATTTGGTGTGTTTCACCCTCATTGAATTTTATATCGTATAAAGAATGGAAGGAGGAAGGAAGAGAAAAAAGGAGGAAGGGAGTGAGTGAAGAAAGAAGAGGATGGAAGGAGGGAGGAAGGAAGGAAGAGAGGGAAAGAGCAGAAGACAGATAAGGTGAAGGTAGATAAGCAAGAGGAATGAAGGAAGAAGTGAGGAGTCTCGAGAAGGGGGAAAACATTTAGTGACCAAAGTTACAATGGCATTGAAAAAAGTGACTGATGACCATTTTTCACACTTAGCGACCGTTGCGACCATTTTTCACACTTAGCGACCGTTGCAGCATCCTCATGATCACGTGATCAAAATTTTGTTTGGCAACAGATTCGTATTTATGCTGGTTTCAGTGTCCTGGGGTGACCTTTTGACAAAATTTTTTTTTTAATCAAGCCCCCGCCCCCCCCGGTCAAGGGTGTCCCTCTTTTCCAATCTGAAAATCTGGTCACCTTAGCATCCCCATAAAGCTCGTCTGCGGAAGGAAGCATGAAATGCTCCAAAATCTCCTGGTAGACGGCTGCGTTGACCCTGGTCTTAATGAAGCACAGTGGTCCAAAGTCCTGTTGCTGAGTGATCTCCAAAGTCCTCTTTTCTGATGAGAGCAACTTTTGCCAAAAGCACCAAAAACTGGTTCAATGACTGAGGGATTACTGTGCTTGATTGGCCTCTCCATTCTTCCTCCATGGTTTCCAAATGAGATGCAAAAGATGCTCTCATCAGAAAAGAGGACTTTGAACCACTGAGCAACAGGACTTTGGACCAGTAAACAATAGGCAATAATGTACAAGGTTTATATAGCTTGATTGCTAAAGGAAAAGCACAGAGCTTTCCTGGGCCACTGGAATAATACGAGTAATTAGTATAAACAGTTCCAAAGAGTGTTTTTGGCTATTCCAGCTTTAACCCTTTCATACATATAGCAGAGTAGAGCATGCGTGTGTGTAAAATACAATCTGTTCTGCCTCTTCTGCACTATTAAAAAGATTGTGGTGAAAAGGGGCTGATGTATTTGGCAACTGGATGAATGTAAATGGGATTAGGTAGCTATTTGGGGAATTCTTCATGGATTGAAGATTTAAGCAAACCCCACTTCTTAATCACTTTGAGTTTTACTTTTCTTTCATTTTCATTTTTTTTAAAGATTGGGAACCTTCAGTATTGCAAGTTTTATTGTATGCATTGGTTGTGGTTTTTTTTTCTTTTAATCCTTTAAGAAAGAAAGAAATTACAAGTTTAAGTGTTTTTAAAGATGTTTTGGGGAATATATAGCAAAAAATGGTTCCAACGTTAATTTTAGAAAGTTTTAAATGTATTAAGGGTTTAGATAGACTTGAATTAAAACTTTGGAGTTAATTAAAAATTCTTCTCATGGGATACTTTCTATGTTTACATTTGAATAACTGACTAAGTAATTTTGAAAGTTCATCACTAGAGGGCACCAGAAGAAAATGGATCAACAGAAATTTATCTATGGTTTTGAGGCACAAAATATAATTAGAAAGTTAAATGCCATAATAGATAAACTGGATGGTATTATGGAAGAGAAACAACATTTTACTAAATAAAGCTGAAATTGATCTAAATGTGAATTTAAAAATAAATAAGCAGATAGAAAAAGATGATACACAAAAAAATGAACTGTTGGATATGCAAGTCAAATTGGCTGATGTTTTAAAATTTAAAGGGATATAAAGATAAAGGTTCCCCTCGAACATACGTGCTAGTTATTTCTGACTCTAGGGGGCAGTGCACATCTCCATTTCAAAGCTGAAGAGCCAGCGCTGTTCAAAGACATCTCTGTGGTCATGTGGCCGGCATGACTAAATGCAGAAGGCATACGAAATGCTGTTACCTTCCCACCAAAGGTGGTCCCTATTTTTCTACTTGCATTTTTACATGCTTTTGAACTGTTGGGTTGGCAGAAGCTGGGACAAGTAACGGGAGCTCACTCCATTACGCAGCACTAGGGATTCGAACCACAGAACTGCTAACCATTCTGATTGACAAGCTCAGCATCTTAGCCACTGAGCCACTATGTCCCTATTAAAAGGATATACAAATATACAAATTCCAAACCAGAAGATTGATGAGGATAACTTTTTATTTGCCAAGTGATTTGATAAAGCTTTTAATGATTTGGGGAAAAGAAACCATGAAAATAGGAAAAGTGACATGGATAACCTCTCCATATTGGATCTACAAAAGGGGCTTCTTAAAGTTGCCAAAGATTTTGTGAGAGAAAACAAAAAGAGCATAAAAAGAAAAGTTTGGATACTATCTGAGGAGACTAGATTGTCCTGAGAAAGGGGAAAAATACAGAATGTTTACTTGATCAAAATTAAAATAGATGGATTGCCATTTCTGGGAATGCTTAATGCTATATGTGGACTTGATCTAAATTATGAAGTTTAAAAGATTTTGTTTATTTAAAGAAATGATTTGGGGGAAATTTGTTGATTGTAAAAGTTAAGATTCAAAGTAAGTTTATTAAATAGAGTTTGCAGTTGTTACGTTCTTAACTCTTAATGGACTTTTGCTGATCAATGATGATCTTTTAAATATTTGTTCATAGAGAATGGCATGGGATATAGGATGAAGAGATAGTTGAGTATGTTTTAAGAAATGGTGACAAGCTGTTAATGGTAAATATGTTTGCTGGGGACGAAAGGAGGTGTTTCTTTTTTCTTTGCCTTTTTCTTTTTCCCTTTTTCCCATTTTTTTTGCAATTTGTATTAGTTTATCTCTATAATGCCTTGTGATTAAACATTGTGATTTAAAAAATCCAATAAGGTTCCTCAGTGGTGGGTTTCAAAAATTGTTCAAACCTACACTGTGGGTGTGGCCTCCTTTGTGGGAGTGGCTTGCTGCCCATGTGACCAGGTGGGAGTGGCTTGCCGCCCATGTGACCGGATATGAAGATGCCAACAACATTTGTCAGAACCACCTGAAATTACCTCACACACAGCACTGGCATGCATAAGAATATGATGTAAACTTGTTTTTTTAAAAGGCGTGAACAAAACAAATCAAAGTATTGATTATTGTTAATTTTAAGTTGAATTATTTTTTAAAAATGTTAATTTTAATTGAGTTTGGGGATATCCTATTTAATTTCTTCTTAACTTTTGTAGTATGTGTTTCTTTTAATGTTGTACGCCGCCCTGAGTCCTTGGGAGAAGGGCGGCATATAAATCGAATAAACCTCAACCTCAACAGTTGACTTGACTTACAATGGTTCATTTAGTGACTGCTTGAAGTTACAAAGTCCCTGGGAAAAAGGAGATTTATGACTGTTTTCCACATCTATAACCGTTGTAGCCTCCCCAAGGTCATGTGATCAAAATTGACTCATATTTATGGCGGTTGCAGTGTCCCCGGGGGTCATGTGATCACCTTTTGCGACCTTCTGAGAAGCAAAATCAACGGGGAAACCTGATTCACTTAACAACCATGTTACTAACTTAGCAACTGCAGTGATAGTCCCAATTGTGTGGTTGTGAGTCAAGGCTTTGCCACAGCTTCCAGATCAGTGTGAAATGAGTTGTAGCTTATTTCAAAGCATCATGTTTGTGGAACTCCATCCTATGATACTTATCCATAATCAGCAAATTATTTCTTTTGGACTTGCTGCCATTTGATTTAAAAACGGCACATCAAGTCCTCTGTCAACACAATTGGAATTATGGTGTAATAAAAATAAAGTGAAGTAAAATGAGATTCTGACTGCATTGGGAATTCAATTATTGTTCACAATATGTCCTTGTTTAACAGCAGGAGCCCACTTTTAAGAAACACAAAATTCAAAAGGATTCCAGAGCATCTCATTGGTATCGGTAGGGTTATTTCAAACCCAAAACAAACTGGTTTGAATGCAGAACACCTCACTTGGTAGCTGTTTTGAGTGCATTATGGGCATTCAACAATTGGAATGTTTTGAATTGCAATTTTTTTCAAAAGACTATGCAAACCATTATCTGTATTTTTTTTATGCTGACAAATTGTAGAGTTTCACAGCAATCACATGGAAGTAAGTGAACGTGTTAAAATTACATAGGGACCAATCCTCAGTGCAAGAAGTCAGAGACTGAAAGTGATAGATACCTCTCTGACAGCATCATCATTTCACAAGTTAAATTGTGTACAGTACTGTTGTGGCCCAGCAGAAGCCGTTGGAGCGGCCACTAGACTCTGACAGCGAGGGGCCCTATGAATCAGCTCTGACCCTGGACAGGGTTCCGACTCCGAGCAGGGCGCAGAGAGGCTGGTTGGCCACCAGAAGGTGCCTGAGCCTTGGACCAGTGGGGAGGAGACAAGGGAGTGTGATCGTGATGTCATGCATTGGAGCAATGTGGAGGAGCCGAGGGAGTTGTTCCTGGATGTATGACACTGGAGAGCTAATAGACGTAAGGAACAGTTGTGCAGTTACAGGAGATAATTGCACTCAGCCGGTGGTAATTAGGCTCCTCTCATGGCTATAAAAGGAATGATTGTGCACACGCCTTTTTGCAGAAGTCAACGTATTCAAAGTTGGAGAACGTTTGAGGCTAGCTTGGCAGGCTGGCTTGCTGCCAAGGTTAGCCGGTGCTGGCTTGCTGCCAAGGTCCTGTCTGTGTGTCAATAAATCCTTGCAGTATCTTTGTCTCGGCGTGCTTTAGTGTAGGACGAGGGTTAGAACAAGTACTTATTTCACATATTTCAATATACACTATCTATACATTATAACAGGCAAACTTTTACAGTCAGTGACTGTACTTTTTAAAGAGTACTGTGTTTCTCCGACAATACGACCTACTCAGAAAATAAGTCTTAGCTTGATTTTAACACGTGAGCCCAATATAAGCCCTCCCCATCCCCCCCAAAAGCCCTAATTAAGACCCCGCCAATTCCAGGTGCACAGGTAAAAATTAAGCTAGAGTGGGGATGGGTGGGGATGGAGCTGCCCCACTACTTACCTTTGGACAGTTGCACCTTTTCTTTTGCTTAAGGCCTCTGTAGCCGATAACAAAGCTCTGGATCAATGGCCTTGCCAGTTTCTTTTTCTTTTTGGAAAAGTTTTTTTTATTGTTTTAATTAAACAAAAACACACACAAAAAAAGAACCATCCTTCATTTCATCTTGCAGAAAGCGTGTCAATTGGTTACAAACACATTTCGTGTGTTTCTTCCACAATCATTACATATACTTCATTCATATTGAATTGTACATTTTAAATCAAAAATCTTTTATGTATTTTACCATCAATGTACCACAATTCTCATTTAACTACAATTATTTAAACGTGCTTTTATCTGAAATCATTTGTATTTAAAGACACAACCCCCCTACTGGCATTCATTCGCAATTTCAATAAACCTCCAATAACATTACACCTTTATAACATATTCTAAAACAAAATCAATTAATAAGATATCTAAGCATCCCCCCCCAACTCACTATTTAAAGCTTGTATCCAATTTCCTTTTACCAATACAACACAATACAACACCAATATATCATTAAACATTATCCATTAACATTTCCTCGTTATTCTTGTAGTTAACTAAAAATTATTTACTATTTATATCACCTCTCCTCTCATCAGGCCCAAAGGAAATTATACCTTTATAGCAAGATCTAACAAAAATGTATTAATAAAATTTATAGGTCTTTTCCCTAAGTCCCAATTTATAATTTATATCCAAGTTACTTTTACTAATTAAGGTTATCGTTTCATTATTGTTATCGTACTTAATTATATGTTAACGAATAAACATTTAAGAACAATCTAAAACAATCTACCAAATACTAAATTTCCTACTTATTAATCACCAAAAATATCCATTAACATTTCCTTGTTATTGTTGCAGTTAGCAAAAAATTATTTACTATTTATATCACATCTCCTCTGGCCTTGCCAGTTTCTGAAGGCCTCTGATAGTGAAAAAGAGGCTTTGGGCGACACACACAAGTGAGGTGGGTCAGTGTGGGAAATCCCCACCCCTAAAATAAGATCTGGTGCCTTTTATGGTGGAAAAAAATAAGACAGAGTCTTATTTTCGGGAAAACACGGGTATCATTATTTTACTTCCTGAGAGCCAAGCTACGATTGTTCCACTTTGAAGGATGAATAGGGTTTTTTTTGGTTCATAGATAACTGTTGTGGCTCAGCAGGAGCTGTTGGAGCTGCAAACAGACTCCGTCAGCGAAGGCCTTATGAGTCGGCTCTGGAAGAGGTGGAGGACCCTGGACAGGGTTCCAACTCCGAGCAGGGTGCAGAGAGGCTGGTTGGCCACCAGGAGGCGCCTGAGGCATGGAGCAGCAGTGAGAGCCGAAGGGAGTGTGCTCATGACGTCAGGCCTTGGAGTAGTGACGAGGAGACAAGGGAGGTGGCCCTGGATGCCAGGCAACGCCAGGCAGATCGACGGAGAAAACAGCTATACAGTTACAAAAGATAATTGGACTCAGCTGGTTGTAATTAGGCTCCTCTCAAGATTGTATTTAAGGAGGGACTCGGGGAGGAGTCTGATTTGCAGGATTCAACTTCATTCATAACGTTGGAGAAGCTGTTATCTGTCTATGTCAAAGTCTGAGTTGCTGCCATGGGTCTTATCTGTTTGCTTATGCTTGGGCTTTCAGCCACCGAAGTTTATGTTTCCTGTTAATTAAAGTGCTGTGAAATTCCAGTTAAGCTTCTCTCGGCATCTGTTATTGGACGGAAGAGGGAGTCAGAACAGGTAACACAGTGCAGATAGATGTTTACATTACAAGTAGTCCTTGAATTACAACAGTTCGCTTAGTGACCATTCGAAGTTACAACAGCACTGAAAAAGTTGCTTGTGGCCATTTTTTCACACCATTGCAGCATCCCCATGGTCACAGGATTTACATTTGGATGCCTGAGAACTGATTCACATTTATGACTGTTGCAGTATCCCAAAGTCATGTGATCACCTTCTCCAACTTTCTGACAAGCAAAGACAATGGGGAAACCAGATTACTTAATAAGCATGCTACTAATTTAAGAATTACAATGATTCATGTAAGAACTGTGGCAAGAAAAGTCGTAAATTGGGGCAAGCCTCACTTAACAACATAAATTTGGGGCTAAATTGTGGTCATAAGTTGAGGACTGTACCTGTACATTCTTGAGAAAAGATTTTCATGACGACTTCAAAGACAAATCCAGATTCTCTCCAAGAGGGGCTTCATTAGATACGGTGACTTAAGATTTACTAGCAGCAATTTAGGCCAGCTTACATACAAATTTATGCATCATAAAAGTATGGAGCGGATTTATAGGAACTGCATAATTGCCTACATCAGAAAGGTTTTCTTAATTAAGATTGTTAAATCTAAGTACCTTGTAGTAGAAAAAAAATCAACGTGATTTTATTCTTTATGGAATAGACTTTCCTTCAGGGGTTTCAAAGTATATAATTTTTTACTAATTGTGGCACTGTGAAGTAAGGTCATGAAAATATGTACTGCAAACATCTCCTTGAAATGCAGGTCTCTGAAGTCAAACCTGTCCCATATAAATGAATTCTCAAGACAAATCAGACCATATTACAGGATGTTGTTTGTTTGTTTGTTTGTTTATTAGATTTATATGCCGCCCTTCTCCCAAAGGACTCAGGGCGGCGTACAACATTAAAGAAAAACACATATTACAAAAGTTAAAAAGGAAATTAGATAGAGTATCCAAAAACAAACCCAATTAATATTAACAAAACATTTTAAAAATTAGATTAAAATTAACAATTTAATCAATCATTTATTTTATTTTGTTCAGGCCAGGCTGACTTGCTGGAAAAGCCAACTTTTTAGGGCGCGTCGGAAGGTGCAAAATGAGTGTAGGGAAGAAGACCCCTAAAATGTGTTTCCCCTCTTTTTAGTCATACTCAAATTATTTGCTTCATTCTACAGCTTCTGAAACAGAAGACCACTTGAGTATTTTCTGGCAGACCTGGCCCAACAATAGATTCCTGGATCTTGTTGTGGGATTGTCATTGTTTCCCCCAAATCATTTATTTTTGGGTGATTTCAACTTAGTAGAGGATTCTTCTTCTTCCTTAAAGGTAAAGGTTCCCCTTGCACATAGGTGCTAGTCGTTCCCGACTCTAGGGGGCGGTGCTCGTTTCCGTTTCAAAGCCGAAGAGCCAGCCCTGTCCAAAGACATCTCTGTGGTCATGTGACCGGCATGACTAAACACTGAAGGCGCATGGAACGTTGTTACCTTCCCACCAAAGGTGCTCCCTATTTTTCTACTTACATTTTTTTTTTACGTGCTTTCGAACAGCTTGGTTGGCAGAAGCTGGGACAAGTAACCGGAGTTCACTTCTTTACGCGGTGCTAGGGATTCGAACCGCCAAACTGCCAACTTTTCTGATCAACAAACTCAGTGTCTTAGTCACTGAGCCACCACGTCTTCTTCCTTAGTAGAGGAGTTTATGACCTCTTTATTGATACATGGATTTGTTGCAGGGGTGGGTTTCAACCGGTTCGCAGCGGTCCCTGCGAACCAGTTGGTCACTTCCGGGAACGGCGAAGGGCGCGCCCGCCCCCCCCACCCGTGGTCCTTACCTGGTTTTGACGAGTTCTGCGCTTCCACGCATGCGCAGGACGCATACAGCGCCTGCGCGATCGTCCAGGAGCAGCTGGAGCGTCACGCAGACGCTAGTACGCATGCACGGACCGCGCGCGTGCACGAGGACGCCGCCGGCCCCATTCCAACCGAACCGGTTGGAACGGGGCGAGAAACCCACCCCTGATTTGTTGTAAGTAATTTAGCCCCAATAAAGACTTGAACTGGCTTTTATTTTTACAGCGGATCAAAATGCGATCTGAAGGTAGAGGATATTAAGCTTTATTTTTCGCCATGGTCAGCCTGTTTCCTCATCAGGCTATGGATCTCAGTAGCCTAGACCTCCTCAAGGACAGTGGATCGATCAAATTGGCCCCTGGTGCCTAACAAATCCAGATGACAATTTAGCGGAAAGTTCGGACTCATATCTGGTTAATCTGTAGAATATGGAGGTGGTCAATATGCTGGATTTAATTGCTCCACTGAGGAGGTGGTGGTGGTGGGGTTCCTCTCTGCCTAGATCCCCAGGGACCTCTTGGTTTTCTAAGAAGTTGATGAGAAATGAAACTGCTGAATGAGCACATGGAGCAAGAGAGTAGATGCATCTAACTCATGTCTGAGATTGTGTGGCAGTGATACCAGTGACAAAGCATAAATTTTCTCCACGCACATTTTGCCTTCAGATGCCCACCAGGTGGCATTATTTGAAGTCATCTGGACCTTTTAGGGAAAGAAAGAAGCAGAGGGAACATGAAACTGCCTACATTTTCTTTGGATGACTTTGCAATTTTTAAAAATGCAAGAGTCGCTTGTACGTCTCGGAATTGAACCACAGGTGGGCAGAATGAATTGTGGTAACTGAAAAGATTGGTGTTGACAGATATGGTATGCGAAACCAACACGGAAATAGGAATACAACTGAATGTTTCTGGAGACAAGAAATATTGTGATGGGGATAGGGGACATCTTTCCTTGGCAGTTTATGGACAATGTTCAGCCCTTAAAGGTTAGTATTAAATGGATCCCCCCCTATACTCTGAAGGGAAGAAAGATAAAGAGTCAGAGGAACACCTGATTCACTGGTGCTTTCCAGCTGCATTTACTCAGTGAGTTCCTCGGCTTTTCTGTTGCTGAGGTCTCAGATTAGTTCAATGGGTGAGTGTTGGTTTGGTTTGGTTTATTGGATTTATATGCTGCCCTTCTCCCAAGGACTCAGGGCGGCGTACAACATTAAAAAACACATATTACAAAAGTTAAAAAAAAATAGAATATCCAAAAAACAAACCCAACTAAGATTAACAATAACATTTTAAAAAAGAATTTGATTAAAATTAACAATAATCAATAATTTATTTTGTTTTGTTCAGGCCAGGCTGGCTTACAGGAAAAGCCAACTTTTTAGGGCGTGTCGGAAGGACCGGAGGTCAGGGATTATAGGGAGCTCCGGGGGCAGCTGATTCCAGAGGGAAGGCGCTCCCACAGAGAAGGTTCTCCCCCTGGGGGTCACTAGCCGACACTGCCTGGCCGACGGCACCCTGAAGAGGCCAACTCTGTGGGATCGCACTGGACGGTGGGAGGTTACCGGTGGCAATAGGTGGTCTTGCAGGTACCCTGGGCCTAAGCCACGGAGCGCTTTAAAGGCCATAATTAGTACCTTGAATCGCACCTGGAAGACAACCGGCAACCAGTGCAGGCCACCTAAAAGGGGTGCAACATGGGAGCACCTAGGTGCCCCCATGATAACCCGCGCAGCCGCATTCTGGACCAGTTGAAGCCTCCAGGTGCTCTTCAAGGGCAGCCCCATGTAGAGAGCGTTACAGTAGTCCAGGCGAGAAAGGACGAGGGCATGAGTGACTGTACACAGAGTGTTAAAGAAACTGCTGCTTTGTCTGATTCTGGACACAACTATTCAGGTGAAGCTAGCTGGCTCTTCCAGCCTATGAAACTCAAATCAGTATAGCTGATTCAAGAATTATGGAAAACTGTGCAAGAAGCCAATGCACCTCATGGATTTAATTCATTAATGGAAAGGCCACAAAGCTGAGTTTTGTTGTTAGTTGCGAAGTCATGTCCGACCTATCGTGACCCCATGGACAATGTTCCTCCAGGCCTTCCTGTCCTCTACCATGCTCTGGAGTATTTAAGCTCACGCCTACTACTTCGGCGACTCCATCCAGCCGATGTCAACTCTCAGTGTTGTCATGGGGACAGAATGAGTGGGAGTTACAATACCTGGTTTAGGATGGGTGTGTCCATTGGGTAACGTGATTTATGACAGACTGAGGGGAGGAAAGGAACAGGTTCAGAAGCAGATAAACAGAGCAAAGATTTGGGTGTGAACAAATCTTCCCTAATGAAGCCATCAATAAATCACTGTTGTTTGTATTAAAGCATTGGCTCGATTATTATGTATCAGTTACGGCATCGTTAGGAAACTTGATAACCACCTCATTCTCTGTCGCCCCCTTCTTCTTTTGACCTCAATATTTCCCAACATTAGGCTCTTCTCCAGTGACTCCTTCCTTCGTATTAGGTGGCCAAAGTATTTGAGTTTCATCTTCACGATTTGGCCTTCTAAGAGCAGTCAGGGTTAATCTCCTCTAGAACTGACTGGTTTGATCGCCTTGCAGTCCAAGGGACTCGCAGGAGTCTTCTCCAGCACCATAGTTCAAAGGCCTCAATTCGTTGACGCTCAGCCTTTCTTATGGTCCAACTTTCACAGCCATACATTGCAAATGGAAAAACCATACCCTTGACTGTTCTGACCCCCCTCGTCCCACACCAACACACCAAAGATAAGTTACGGCATTTAATTTACAGACAGACAGATTCTTGGCAGCAAATCGGCACAGACAAGCTTGGGCAGCAATCCAGCACAGATAAGCCCTGGCAGCAATCCAGCCTGCCAAGCTCACAATAATGTTCTCCAACATTAGTTTCTGCGTTGACTTCTGCAAAAGGGGCATGAGCACCAGCAGTCCTTTTATAGTCTGGAGAGGAGCCTAATGACCACCAACTGAGTGCAATTACCTCCTGTAACTGCGCAACTGTTCCTGACACCTATTAGCTCTTCGGTGCCAGGCATCCAGGAACAACTCACTGCTGGCGTCAGGATCACTCTCCCTTATCTCCTCCCTACTGGTCCAAGGCTCAGGTGCCTCCTGGTGGCAAACCAGCCTCTCTGCGCCCTGCTCAGAGTCGGAACCCTGTCCAGGGTCCTCCACATCCTCCAAAGCTGACTCATAGGGCCCCTCGCTGTCGGAGTCCGGTGGCAGCTCCAACGGCTCCTGCTGGGCCACAACACTTGACTATATGTTACTTGGTGTTATATTACATGTCCAGCTCAATGGTGTACCCTGACAGGCTGTTTTCTGCATGAGATCACCCTGGTGGGGCTCAGGTTCAGTGTGGAGGGGAGGAGGCAGTCTGACTTTAGGGAGCTTAAAGAGATTTATTTCTAGAAAAAAAAAACAAAAGACCGGCAAGGGAGAAAGAAGGCTCTCTGGATTTCTTTTGATTAAATTTTATTATGGATAGTGATGAGAAAAGTGCATCAGGGCAAACCAAGAGCAAACTCAAGTTAGAGATTTTCCTTCTCATCTGCTAAGAGGTTTCTGCCCTAAAATAACAGTCTTATTACTTCAGGTAATTATATCTTGGGGGAAAAAATATAAAAAATATACAAAGGCAATGAAGCTCATTTCCATATTCTTTTTGATTGATAAAGAAGTTTCTAGCAAGAGCAGATGAATCACTGACAAGCTGGTGCTAATTGCTCTGATTAACAAAAGCAAGGGCTGTGGAAGAATTTATATCTCTGAGAATGTCATCTTGGTAAAACTCCTATTAATTCACCAGGAGTCAGCATTTAATTGTAAACAAGGGAAGGGCGGGGGTGGTGGTGGGGGGATACTTGCACAAGGTTAGTTCGGAAAGGCCATCTTTGGGTCCCTTTTCATATAATCTCTAATTACTACAGTTACCTAGACAGAGTGGCACTGAAGGATCTCCCAAAAGTATCTTCCTCAAATTGGAAGAATTTTTTGAGAGTAGACTTTGCTAGCTAAATTAGGGGTATAACCAGGGGTGAAATTCAGCAAGTTCTGGCCAAAAAAAAAGGTTGGGCACACTGATCTAAAGGCTGTAATTGGTAAAAAAATGTACATGGGTACAGAGGCCCATTTAATACCAATGCTCTTCAAGCTGCACTGGCTTCCAATAGGTTTCCATGTGCAACTCAATTGGTAGTTGTTGGTCACTAGGCAAGATTACTTGTGACTTGTCTGCAGAGGTGGGTTCCTACCAGTTCGCACCTATTCGGTAGAACCGGTTCGTCAAATCTACCGAACCGGTTAGAAGAGGTTCCACCAGTGGAACCGGAAAGCAGGCCACACCTACAGAAGAGGTTCCAAACCTTTTTGAAACCCACCACTGGTCTTTGGATATGATTATTCTACACTATCATGCTCCTATTTATAAAACTCAGTGCCTCTGTGAAAGGTAAGGATGACTACTGCATTTGTGGTGCAATCAGAACATTGCATATGTTGAAGTTGTTTTAACACAAACCAAAGATGCCTTTTAAAAAACAAGTTTACATCATATTCTTATGCATGCCAGTGCTGAGTGTGAGGTAATTTAAGGTGGTTCTGACAAGTGTCGTCGGTATCTTCATATCCGGTCACATGGGCGGCAAACCACTCCCACAAAGGAGGCCACACCCCCAGAGTAGGTTCAAACAATTTTTGAAACCCACCACTGCTTGTCTGTCTCTGGTTGTTTTTGATCTATCCTGCCAAATCTGGCAGGGTTGACTTGCCCTGGGCTCTTTCTGTTAACAGTGCCATCTCAAAAAATATTCCTTCTCTGTTATGGTGGCTGCCTTATAGAGCAGCCTCCTTCCTAAGATTCAGATGGACAGCTAACTGATTAGCTGATTCAGCTAACTGTCCAGAAATGGAGGAACCTGGCTTTTCTCTTGGGCATTGAGGCCAGGATGTTCATTGAGCATGGTATGTATTAGAAGTGGTATTCAGCAGATTCTGACTAGTTCGGTAGAACCAGTAGTGGAAATTTTGAGTAGTTTGGAGAACCAGCAAATACCACCTCTGGTTGGCCCTAGAGTAGGGTGGGAATGGAGATTTTGCAGTATCCTTCCCCTGCCACGCCCACCAAGCCATGCTCACAGAACCCAAATTCAAAAAAATTGAATTTCACCACTGGGTACAACTGAGAAAAGAAGGAATAAATCAGATAATACTTAGTGGCTACATTTAGTATGTATATTATGGTGCAACTTAATTTTACAAGAATGGATCTAAAAATCTTCCTAGATTCTTAGAGTAGATTTGAGAAGATTGGGGGGGGGGGTGGGAGAATCTATTTTCTTTTTAAACCAGGGTTAGTCAACCTTTTTATACTTACTGCCCACTTTTGTATCTCTGTTAGTAGTAAAATTTTCTAACCGCCCACCGGTTCCACAGTAATGGTGATTTTATGAAAACCTAAAGAAAATTTTTAAATAATGCTATGAATTTTTTAAAAAAAGTCAATTAAATTTTTTTTAAAAACAAAAGTGCTTCAGTATAGGACAAAACCCCTACCGCCCACCATGAAAGCTGGAACGCCCAGGGACCAGGTTGACTACACTGTTTTAAACAGTTTAGCGGAGTAATTTTAACTGTAATAAGTGAAAACAAGCCAACTTTATAAAGTATTGTTATTTATAAAGTATTGTTGTTTTTATCAATTACTAGCTGATAACTCGGCGTTGCCCGGGTATTTATTTATCCTAATCCTGTATTAGACAGGAAAAGACCTGATTTCAGCGACAATTAAATTAGTTACAAATGTTTTCCCTATGCCCTCAGGAGCCTCAAGGCTAGTGATACCACCTTCCTGTTTTGCTAGTGGGTCCATGATCATTTGGTATGCTTTTTTCTGATCTTGATTTAGAAGTGGCTTGTTTGTGATATAGGCACTAAGCTGTTCTACGTTGTAGTTCTTTTCTTGTATATAATCTGTAAGAAGTACATTGTGTCCAGGGGTGGGTTTCTCGCCCCATTCCAACCGGTTCGGTTAGAACGGGGCCGGCGGCGTCCTCATGCACGAGTGCAGTGCACGCATGCGTACTAGCGTCTGTGTGATGCTCCAGCTGCTCCTGGAGGATCGCACAGGCGCTGTATGCGTCCTGTGCATGCGTGGAAGCGCAGAACTCGTCAAAACCGGGTAAGAAACGCGGGCGGGCGGGTGGACTCTTCGGCGTTCCCGGAAGTTACTTATTTCCGGGTTCGCCGACCAACCGGTTCGCGGGGACCGCCGTGAACTGCCTGAAACCCACCCCTGATCGTGTCGGTCTTGTAGTGGTGTAGGCAGGCTGAGTTGCAGTAATGTTTTACTGATAATGGCCATACAATTGTCCTCAAAAATAATCAAAGCTTCCTGTTTGCCCGTAGGGGCGTTTTTTTGCGCTTCGAAGGCTTCAGGGAAGCTCCTGAAGCCTCTGGAGGGCCTCTGGTGGGGGGGGACAAAGGAGGCGCTTTTCACCCATCCCATGCTCCTATAAAGCCTCTGGAGCCTGGGGAGGGCAAAAAATGACTTTTAAAAAGGCTGAACTCAGTGTGCCCCGAGAAATGGCTCCGCATGCCACCTGTTGTACGCGTGCCGTAGGTTCACCATCCCAGGCATAGGGTATTTGTTACAGGAGAAGGAGAGCCTGCAGATTCATACTAGTCCCTTCTTTTAAACCAGTTGTTCCAATTCTTAGCTTGGATGGCAAAATTATTGGGTGCTTTAGTGGTGGAAAATCTAAAAGTTTAAAACACAACACTGAGGCGAAAGAACCACATCATTTGCAAGATCCTTGATTGTCTACGAGAGAAACCCTGAACAACAGCCAAGGTTTTTTTGTAGCTGTTGAGATTACAAAGTGGAAAACCCAAGGCATTTGTTTGGGGAAGCTTAGGCCGATCCTTGTTCTTGCCCTTGGTATTATCTCTACTGTTTCTACTGTTAAGGCAAAAACTGTGCTTTCAGGAGCATTGGGGGAAGGAGCCTTGGTTAAGGAGAGGCAAGGCTGAAGCAACCAAGATAATTGAAGATGGAATATTGGAGTCTTGCCCTTGCCTCTTTCCTTTTCTTCTTTCTGTGTGTGGATGTGTACACACTTTTGAGCCAGTCTTGACTCCTGGCAACTGCTGGGACAAAGCCCTCCATTTTTCTTGGGAAGAGTTTTAGAAGTGGCTTGTCATTGCCTGCTCCCTAAATGTTGAGAGACGGGGGGACCAAAGCTTTTCTGTTCTGGTTCTCTTTCACTAGCCTGTTTTTAATCTTGTAGATTCATCAACACACAACGATGTGGATGGCCCGAGTTGCCATATCAGCACCAAAATTAAATAAATAAATAAACTCCACCTTTCTAGAGGAAGTTACTACTCACCTAACCCTATCTAGTGCCAGAGAAAAGACAATGGTTTTTTTTGCCTCACTAGGAAAAAGTGTGCTACTGAGATGTTGCTCTATGACATATAATACATATTCATTCAGAGCAGGAAAATAATTTTCAGTTTCTAACCTGTCAAGAGTAGAGGTAGAGATTGATGGGATCCATTCCGCCAACATAGGAGAAATATCTGCCTGGACATATGGTCCCGCTGCTTTCCCTTTAAAGGAAAAATAGGAGTGTGGCAGGGGTGGGTTTCAGGCGGTTCGCGGCGGTCCCCGCGAACCGGTTGGTCGGCGAACCCGGAAGTAAGTAACTTCCGGGAACGCCGAAGGGTCCACCTGCCCGCCCGCGTTTCTTACCCGGTTTTGACGAGTTCTGCGCTTTCACGCATGCGCAGGACGCATACAGAGCCTGCGCGATCCTCCAGGAGCAGCTGGAGCATCGCACCGACGCTAGTACGCATGCGTGCACTGCGCGCGTGCACGAGGACGCCGCCGGCCCCGTTCCAACCGAACTGGTTGGAACGGGGCGAGAAACCCACCCCTGGAGTGTGGGTAATGTAGTTCTTGAAAGTGATCCAATGAGGAAACGAATAGGAAGCCTAAAGACTCCCCTTTCCACAATCCATTGGATCAGCCACCAGCTGTTCTTAGGGTCATCTAACAGCACAGTAAAGCAGAGGAAAGAAATTCTGAAGTTTGAGTGACAGGGTCGACAGTTTTCTGGCTGGTGAGCAGCATCCTGATCAGGAGAGGGACAGCCGAAGCAGATGGTTAACTCTAGTGTAAGTTTACTCAAGATTAAGGCCATCTGCAACTGTGCTCAAATGCTGCTGGTATCTTATGGCATTTGTGTTGTTGTACAGTTGGAATCAATGCACTGTCTCCTTTTGCATGCTTGTTTCTATAATAAACACAGCGGCTGAAAGTTTTCTGAACTTTGCAAATTGTGTATCATTCCACAGAACATTCCAAACTTCTGATTCAGGCCAAGGTTTTAAAAAGCTGGTCTTGAATTTCAAGACACTGCCTATGAAACTCCCATGGGTTCTCTCTTGTAAAATCGGGATAACTTTTGAAATGAACAAAATCACTCTTGCGAAAATGCTAAAGTGAAAAACAATCTGTTTTTATTAAAAATTGCTGAACCCCAAATCCCTTTAGTTTAATGACAAATAAATAAGGGCTGCAAACTTTGAGCTAAACCAGTCCAAGTGTGTGTGTGTTTCATTAACATTGGATATTACTGCAGATTTCTATTCCAGATGTCATGAAAATAACCCTAATTGCCAATTTATAAATAAATTTGAAGACAATAGTGTAAGAAATATACACAGGATTAAAGTCCCCCCCCCCCAGCATTGACCCATTCCAGTCCGGCTTCAGGCCTGGTTACAGCACAGAAACCGCTTTGGTCGCATTGACCGATGATCTCTGGAGAGCCAGGGATGGAGGCCATGCCTCCATCTTGGTTCTCCTTGACCTCTCGGCGGCTTTCGATACCATCGACCATGGTATCCTTCTGCGATGACTGCGGGAGGTGGGGGTGGGAGGCACTGTTTTGCAGTGGTTCTCCTCCTACCTCTCGGACAGGTCGCAGTCGGTGTTGATTGGGGGGCAGAGATCGACGCCTAGGCCCCTAACATATGGGGTGCCGCAGGGGTCGGTCTTGTCCCCCCTACTATTTAACATCTACATGAAACCGCTGGGCGAGATCATTCGGAGGCACGGGATAAGATACCACCAATATGCGGACGATACCCAGTTGTATCTGTCCGCCCCGTGCCAACTCAATGAAGCGGTGGACGTGATGAACCGGGGTCTTGAAGCCGTTAGGGACTGGATGAGGGCTAACAAGCTTGTACTCAACCCGGAAAAGACCGAGTGGCTGTTGTGTTTCCCTCCCAATAATTTGGCTAGTGTTCCATCACTCAGGCTGGGGGGCCAAATATTATACCCCTCAGACAGGGTTCGCAACTTGGGAGTCCTCCTGGACCCACAGCTGACCTTTGATCATCATCTGTCGGCTGTGACCAGGGGGGCATTTGCCCAGGTTCGCCTGGTGCGCCAGTTGCGACCCTACCTGAACCGGGAGGCTCTCACAACAGTCACTCGTGCCCTTGTGACCTCTAGGCTGGAATACTGCAACGTGCTCTACATGGGGCTGCCCTTGAAGAGCATCCGGCGACTTCAGCTAGTACAGAATGCGGCCGCGCGAGTGATTGTGGGTGCACCTCGGTTCGCCCACATAACACCTATCCTCCGCGAGCTGCGCTGGCTACCTGTTGATCTCCGGGTGCGCTTCAAGGTGCTACTTACCACCCATAAAGCCCTCCATGGTAGGGGATCTGGGTACTTGAGAGACCGCCTCCTGCCAATTACCTCCTTGCGACCTATTAGATCACACAGATTAGGCCTCCTCCGAGTTCCATCCGCCAGTCAGTGTTGGCTGGCGACTACGCGGAGGAGAGCCTTTTCAGTAGTAGCTCCGACCCTTTGGAACAATCTCCCCATGGAGATTCGTACCCTCACCACCCTCCAGACCTTCCGCACAGCCCTCAAGATCTGGCTATCCCGTCAGGCCTGGGGTTAAAGATTATAATCCGTCCCCTCCCGAATGATGAATGAATGTTGCTTCTATTTTTAATTACGTACTGTTTTTATATGTCATTGTGTGTACTCCCTTCCCTATACATTGTAAGCCGCCCTGAGTCCCCTCAGGGAAAAGGGCGGCCTATAAATAAATTTATCTACAATCTACAATCTACAACTCAAGGTGTCGGTATTCATCTCTGATTTTCAGCTGAGGGAGCCGATGTTGTCTGAGAGACATTTCCATCATCATGGGGCCAGCATGAAAATATAGAACCTTTCTGCAATAACCTTTCCCACCAAAGCGGTACCTGTTTATCTACTTACATTTGCATGCCTTCAAACTTTACATCTTAACTGCTGAGCCACTGCACCATACAGTAAGAAGTAGGAGTACAGAAACTGATTTTTAATTCAACCATAAATACATTGTACATGAGTTATACTTACCCTACGTTAGGACGTATATTTTATTGTGCATGAAATTCACTACGGAAACGCTTCATAGCAGCCTCCTGAATCATGGCATTGCTGTTACCGTACAAAGCTAAACTAACCAATTATTGGGAATACACCTATCTGAGTTCTGCAAATTAGAAGACAGAATCCAGAGTTAGCACTAGCTGTTCATATTCACTGGCTGCAAGCAAGAAGAGTGATGTAGCAGCACAGCTTATTTTATTGGCTTGCTTACAGTCAAGCATCGTATTTTCTCTTCCTTCCTTTTAATTCCAGGTGGCAGAGAAACATGTTTTCATTAATTTAGTTTGGCTATGTATCTCTCACTGAACTGTGATCAGTCAATGGTTCAACCAAGATCTAGTTCAGGGGTGTCAAACTTGATTTCATTGAGGGCCACATCAGGGTTGTATTTGACCTAGAGGTGGTGGTTCTGGGAGGCGTGATCAGCTCATCACCGGCGGTTCTGTTTTTGGCCGTGACGGCTTCCTGCACCCCTCTGCCAGCAAAAACGAAGCTCCCCGAGCAGTGGCAGGACTAAAAACATTTTACTACTGGTTCTGTAGGCGTAGCTTTGCGGGCGTGGTGTGGCTTTGTGGGCGTGGCTTTGTTGGCATGGCAGGGGAAGGATACTGCAAAATCTCCATTCCCTCCCCACTCCACTAACCTGCTTTCCAGCTCTGCTCTCCTGTTCAGGGCAACAAAAGAAGATCAGCTGGGAGGCAGCAGGGGCGGGGCCAGCCTATTTGCCGGTTCTCCGCACTACTCAAAATTTCTGCTACCGATTTTCCAGAACCTGTCAGAACAGGCTGAATACCATCTCTGACCCCGAGCTTTCGCTGGCAAAACCATGGGTTGTTTCACTGTTTCCAGGGTGGCCCCGCAGACTACATCTAAGCACCGTGCGGGCTGGATCTGGTCCGCAGGCCTTGAGTTTGACACCCCCGATCTAGTTCTTGTAGTTCCATCTTGTGCTTATTTTCTCTCCATTCCTCTCCCACTTCCCTTCATTGGTAAAATGTTCGGAGGAGTCTACTTCTGCACATGCCTGCTGGGACAATATCTGAGCCCCCACAAGTGGTTCCACCAAGATTTCAAGCAGATGAAGCTCCCTGGTGCTTCTCCAGAGTGCGTAGATGAGCAATTTAATAGCTTACTGAAACATATCTCCAAAGTTTTCACAAAACCATAAACTTGAGAGCATAAAGGGTATATGGGCGACCATGCAAACTTGCACAGAAAGATTTTAATGACTTCTTTTTCCCTTTGAGAACAATATAAAAATGCTATAGAATTACTTTGGGAAAAGAAAACAACAAAGAACAGGGAAAGAAAGGGAACAATTAAACTCATAATTCAAAATTAAACAAATGTTATCCACTTGAACAAATCCTTGGTTTTCAGAATGAACGCAGTCATATTAATTGCAGGAAAAAAAGAAAGCAAGTTTGGCACCAAGCTTGAAACCAGGAGATGAGTTCTAATCCCACTTGAGGCATGAAAGCCGGCTGAGTGACTTTGGACCGATTTCTCTCAGCCCAACCCAAAAAACATAATAAAGCAGAATAAAAATGGTAGGACAGATTCCCCTTGCTTTCCTGGTTTAATGCCAAGTGGGCCTGCGGCTGCCCTTTCCTAGCTGTTTTTCCTTGTCAGAGTATTTTTTTAAAAAAAATCAATGATTTGACTAAAGATTTAGGAAGCTGACCTCTCTAATTGGATAGGGTTGGGTGAAAGCAGATGATGTCCGATACCTATACATTGGTACTCAACTGCTTTTAAACTCATCGAATTTGGTACTCAATGCATTTTGAGGCGAAACTTTTGTCCCGATACTCATAGTTTATTTGGCACTCAATGCACAAGCTAAGAATTTTCTGCAGCTTCTGCCTTGTCACCCACTACATAATCCTTGTGGCTGGCGGGGGGGGGGGAATTGTTCTGACAGAGCCGAGGTGGCGCAGTGGTTAAATGCAGCACTGCAGGCTACTTCAGCTGACTGCAGTTCAGCAGTTCGGCTGTTCAAATCTCACCAGGCTCAAGGTTGACTCAGCCTTCCATCCTTCGGAGGTGGGTAAAATGAGGCCCCGGATTGTTGTTGGGGCAATATGCTGACTCTGTAAACCGCTTAGAGAGGGCTGAAAGCCCTATGAAGCGGTATATAAGTCTAACTATTGCTATTGCTATTGCTATTGTTACTCATTGGTTTTGGTACTCAGCCTATTGTCCCTAGAGGACGCTGTAGATCCACACCAACACACAACTTTCTCTTTGCAGTTGGAAAAGCGCAGGAGCTGAAAGAAAATTTGGTATTTATTAATATTTGTATGCCGCCCTTTTCCCTGGGGGGACTCAGGGCGGCTCACAGTTCAAGGGGAGGGGAGGACAAACCAAGTTACATATAGGACAATACATCGTTAAAAGCACAACCTTCATACTATTCGGGTAGGGTAAAGGTCTTTAGCCCCAGGCCTGTCGGGACAGCCAGGTTTTAAGGGCTATGCGGAAGGTCTGGAGGGTGGTGAGGGTACGAATCTCCACGGGGAGTTCGTTCCACAGGGTCGGAGCTGCCACAGAGAAGGCTCTCCTCCGCGTGGTTGCCAGTCGACATTGACTGGCTGATGGGACTCGGAGGAGGCCTAATCTGTGGGATCTAATTGGTCGAGTGGAGGTAATTGGCAGTAGGCGGTCTCTCAAGTACCCAGATCCAATACCATGAAGGGCTTTGTAGGTGACAACTAGCACCTTGAAGCGTACCCGGAGATCAACAGGTAGCCAGTGCAGCTCGTGGAGGATAGGTGTTACATGGGTGAAACGAGGTGCACCCACAATCGCTCGCGCGGCCGCATTCTGGACCAGCTGAAGTCGCCGAATACTCTTCAAGGGCAGCCCCATGTAGAGCACATTGCAGTACTCCAGCCTAGAGGTCACAAGGGCACGAGTGACTGTTGTGAGAGCCTCCCGGTTCAGGTAGGGACGCAACTGGTGCACCAGACGAACCTGGGCAAATGCCCCCCTGGTCACAGCTGACAAATAAACCTGCTATAGTTAAAAACAGCTGGAAATATTTGCTAGGACATTAGTCTTCTGATAAGGAGCTCCCAATTAAA
The DNA here is from genome assembly GCF_009769535.1 of Thamnophis elegans. Lineage (NCBI taxonomy): Eukaryota > Metazoa > Chordata > Lepidosauria > Squamata > Natricidae > Thamnophis > Thamnophis elegans. Next base: position 12,032,753 of record NC_045543.1, on the reverse strand, counting down.
ACAGGTCAGTGTTATAAAATTGTACGGTTTGAGAATACGTTGAGACCCATAGAAGTTTGAGAACACATCCAAGTGACAATGAACCAAACGAGATTTAAATGGAGGCTTGAATAACAACCAGCATTTAATCTTTGATCAAAGCTTAAAGACATGATGGTCAGTTGTTCCTAACATATTCCAAGGATATGCAGGGAAGAACTACCCTCCAGAGAAGGTGTAGCTCCTTTTTATAGTTAGAGACATCATAGAATAACATCCTGCCTTTACAATACTCACTAGCCTTATCAGCATTATCTCTTTCCTCTGTTCCCAGGATTGGCCATTTGGCCCCCTGTGGGGAAGGGCACAGATCAAAGGTGAGATAAGTTCTCAGGCAGAAGGGGGAGGCATATCAAAGGTGTCAGTTTTACAGCTCTTTACAGCTTCATTCCGGGATAAATTCTATGCCCATAGATTGCAGATTGAGAAGAGTTCAAATGGCAAGCATCTCAGGTTTTGACACTTGCCAAATATTCTACAGACCCTAATAACAGTGCCACAGGGGTTCAGTTGCAGGGAACAAAAGGCACTTAACAGCATGTAAGCATATACGTTACAAACACCAGGCATAATATATGCGTGTTACAGAAAACAAATATTTCTACTAAGCAACAAGTTTGTATCCTTATTACTATTCCCCTTCAAAAATGATCTGCACTTTAAAGTATAACACCCCACTTCCAATAACGTTTTAGTTTTTGCAGGAGTAGCAAGTTAAGGCAATTCTGTCATTTGGAATATATGCGGAAAAGAGAAGTTTAAATCATACATTTTCTTAGTAAGATAAAACCACCAGCGGGAAATGAAAACCACAAGTTAAACCAGTGCTTTCTACACTTTTCCCTTTATTACCCAAAACTGCTTTCAGTTTCAATTTAGACTTCCCAGTTGTGATTGGGATTATATGTGTGTCACCTTTATTACCCAATTTGGGGTAATTTGCCCAGTTTTGGGAAGCCTTGATATGATTAAATTCATCAAAATCCATCAAATTGCATAATTTCCGGTAGCGGTCTTTGCAGCGTCACCAGATAAAGGCTTGCATATATTCACATGGTAGCAACTCCCAGATTGCGGGCTGAAATCTGGTGGTCCTAAAACAGGCAGACAAAAACTGCAGCCCCCCCCCCCCCCCTGCGCAAGCCAAAGGAACGGCTTTTATTTTCAGAGAAATTACGAAGATGCTCATCACGCAGTAGAGATAACGCAGTACACCCTACATCCACGTCCCAGATCAGCGCCCCCTTTCGAGAGGGGTGGAGCACAGCGGGGACGAAAACAGATGAGTGCTTTTTTTCCATTGGCCGGCTACGGTGACCATCACCGTTTGTCCCACCCTGCAAGTTGAGAGGGAACTTCCCCCGCCTCCTCCGTGCTTCCTTCCGCGTCGGTTGATTGGTTAGAATTTCTGTGAGACGTAGGCGCCGCCGCGGCCCTCGCGCTAACTGCAGAGGGGGGCGGGGGGAATCGTCTCAGTCGGCGTTCCGTGTGAAGAGGAAGAGAACTCCTCGCCGCCGCCGCCAATAGAACAATGACGTTCAAGCGGAGCCGAGATCGTTTTTACAGTACTCGCTGCTGTGGTTGTTGTCATGTCCGCACCGGGACTATCATTTTGGGGACCTGGTATATGGTAAGAGTGATATAACAGGAGAGGGAGGGGGGGGGAGAATAAAAACCGCTTGTGCTTTTGGCGCATGCGCGGGCGAAAATGGGGCTAAAGCGGGGAGAAGCGTGGATTGAGGGGCGAGTCGCTGAGCTGTGTTTCCTAGGGCGCATGCGCTTCCTCTTTGGGTCTCTCTCTCTCTCTCTCTCTCTCCCCCCCCCCCCGTGCTCCAGGACTTTCAGAGAGAAATTCCAGAGTTTCTATCAAGTTCTTACAAATGGAGAGAAAACCGACTTGCCTCCATTTGTAAGAACTTGCTGAAAAATTATTGTCAAATTTCCAGTAACAACCATCTTTACAGTATTGCATTCAGATGCTGCAATACTTCAGAGAGAAGGGCATGGGATTGCAGACTAATTGGACAGTGGCAGTAAAGTTTCAACTCTGCTCTTGTATGAACTTCCTCTCAGAGAAGAGAGGAAAGGTGAACAGTGTGTGGGGCTTGCAGAGAGATGCAGCAAGAATTGTGTGTGTGTGTGTGTGTGAGAGAGAGAAACGAACTCCTCTATGCCACCAATGATGACTCCTCTATGATCACCAATTTTAGAGTATCTCTTGCCCCTACCTTATAGCTGCTTGCTTAATTTTAGTTTACTTTATTGTCATTGCACACGGTACAACGAAATTAAATGCCCTCTTCAGGGTGCGTTTTAACTCTAAAAACACAAACATACATCTATTACTTTCTATATAATTGAAATTGAAAACCTGATATTGCACTATACCATAGAATTCAATGTGGTTACTTTTCAAGTGCTGAATGATATAAAGAGCTGTGATGAAAACTTCACCCAGTTCAATATTTGGTTTTCCCAGACAGGTTAACTAAATACTTCCAGAAAACCTGTAAGCAAGAAGTGAACAGCCCTCCTCCTCCTTCTCTGCTGCTTCCCAACAATTCATATTTAGTGGCACGGCTATCTCTGAATCTTTAATATCCCAGGTGGTTTTTAAGCATATGCTTACAAACATTAGTTTGCCTCCTTTTTACCATTTCACTTAGGGCTCCTTGTCACTTCTTACTACAGAAATTACCTACCTCCATAGGAATATACGTATTTTTTTAAAAGGGAGGGCTTGTCAGTAGATTCTGTTGCTAGTTACTTGCATGGAGGAGCTTATTCTGTTAATGAGTGGGAGGTCAGCTTTTCTTTAATGAAAATATGTATGAACCGAATCCATAGGGGCAGTCCTTGCTTACCAGTGGTAATTGAGACCAGGAATTCTTCCATTAAATACCATTGTAAGGCAGAATGTCAGGGACTGCACTGAATTATTATGGCAATAGTTTTGGCAGTCCCAGTAGATGTTGTTAGGCAACATGTGGTCAGGATATCTTGCAGTCACGTGATTACTATTGGCGACCTCCTGCCTGCTTCTGTATTGTCTTTGTAGTCCCAAGGATGCTTTTTCAAAAAGGAACAGGGCTTTGTTTTTCCTTGAAGTCCTTTCGCTTCTCACCCAAGAAGCTTCTTCAGTTCTGAAAAAGCTTCTTGGGTGAGAAATGAAGTTTTTCTTCAAGGAAAAAATAGTTGAGTTGCCTTTTTTAAAAAGTACCTATGAGACAACCATGACCTGAATCTCCATAGATATTGACTTTGTATTGTTACCTATCTGTGCAGTTAACAATTAGGTTCATATTTCAGGTATATGCTTGGATGCTTTTTGTAAACAAAAATTAAGAGCTTATAGTGAGGCAAGTAAATAAAGAATAAAACATTTCAAAATGTGTTTTTAAATGGGCCTGAAATAAAGGAAAACAAATTGGTAACATATTCCCTAACTTAATGTACTTCAGGATTGAAGTAGCAGGTCTAATTTTGATTTATGAAACTAGGTGGGAGCACTTGGCTGATCATATTTGGGCTCAGAATTTAACCAGGTTCAGACTTGCTTAATATTTGGATGACAAATTATTGATAAAATACAAGATGGTAGGCTAGATTGGGAAATTGTTAAAAAAACAACTAGGCAGAAGATCTAGAGGTTAGTTGAAAAAAAATCATGGATATTATTCATGATGTCACCATGAGTCAAGATTTTGCATTGATTTTATTCTAGTTTAACTAAGGAAAATAGGTTTTAAGCTTGCTTTTTAAAAAGCATAAATGGCATGAGAATGAATTGTAATTTTATGAGTTTTGATGTAATTATACAGTTTATAAATTATATCATGATTTATACTTCTGTGAACACACAAGAATGGATTTACCAGTATACTTCTGTCGATTGACAACAGATTTACAGTTTTGGGAAGAGGTTTAATGAAAGGAAGCTGAGTCAGTTAACTACTTCTCCTTCATAAGAACAATTTAGAAGCTTTGTATTGTTGATATGCAAGTTAGTGTTGGCCAGAATTCAGCTTAATACTTTGTGTTCCCTTTCCTTTAAGCAAGAGATTGGATTTTCATACTGACTGGAAGGAGCTATTTAGATAGTGGAACAGTTCCCATGCAGTAGATTACCAAATTCCTTTTTTGTTTCTTTAGTTAGTATGTATGAAAGATAAAATTGTACTACAACACCTAACAATCTATGAATCCCTAAATGTTTAATCTATTGACTATTTCCTTTGAGATCCTTGCTGCTCTTTGGAATTTAGTGCAATAGAGACCAAGAGACCCTGGAAATTGGTGCTGCTTCAGAGATCTATCCTTCATCAGCTGTTCCATTTCATCCCTATTGATAACCGAATCTGAAGAATCCTTGAAATAATTATTAGAACTAGAAGGAAAGTTTTTAAAAAAGCTGGTTTCAGCTCTATAGTTTAAATAGATGTGTAAAGAACTATATTCTTTTAAAATTAGTAGTCTTATACTGTCAGATGGATATTACTAAGCCCAGTATATTGAAGACATCTGATCTAAAATAAATTAGTTACCTGTAATACTTTTGGTCATTAAACTGATCAAGGAAGTAGGGCAGTTACAAAAAGAATGAGAACAAAAGTTGACTTCAGTTTGGTGGTCAATTTTACATTGGGTGAAAAATTACATTATCCAAATTTGAATCTGTGGTCTGTGTAGCTTTGTATTCTGTTTGGGAAAGAATAAAATACTGATTACTACTGATTGTAGCTTACTAAATTAACTAAAGGAACATTTAATTGCTATGAATACGAACTTTAGATAGCATACTGACTAGAAATTCATTGCTGAACAATATTGTTCCTGTTTATAGGAAAACTTGTATACAGTACATAGAAAGGCAGTTCTAAAATACTGCTCTGTCCCTCCCTATCTATCTATCTATCTATCTATCTATCTATCTATCTATCTATCTATCTATCATATCTATCTATGAGCAACATGTTCAACATATCAAAAAATGTAATGTAATTAAATTTTAAAGCTTTTCTCTAAACTTTGTTTCAGAAAAGCCTAATCTGCTTTTGTATTTACTATAGTTTGAATTACTGCAAATAAGGTTACACTAAGTAGAAGTTTTGTAATACAAAATTTTTATTTAGATGTTTTTTTCCCATGTGGAGATTCAATGCTTCTGTTATGTAATGGTGTTGGCTATAAAGATTATTGCAGGTCTTTTGTAACTGGATTTAATTACAGTAGTTTAAACTAATTTTTTAATACTTGATAATAATTGGGATTGTATCTCTTTAACAATTTTTTAACATTTCCTGAAGACCTTTGCTTACAATCTTAATGTAATAAACTTCAGTGATAGTTATATAATAAACAAGGAAGAAAGAGGAAGAGCATTTCAAAGCTATTAACCTTCCCCCTCAGGACAAAATAGTCCTTAAGTAGTCATAGGGGCAGCTGAAAAATGAAAAAAAAACCTATAATCTTCTGTTTTGATCTGGAAAGTTGTAATATCAAATTAGAGATATTTCTCTGATGGATAAAATATGGAGAAGAGCTCATTGGTTGCTTGTAATACCTATCACATAAGACTTTTCATGAGGCATTTTTGTTTTATTTGTGTTACAGATTAAAATAAACTCTTTAAGCTAAATTAAGCTAACTAAATCTTTATTAAATGCTGTAAAAGAATCCTGTAGACTATTATAAAACCATGTGTCACATCTTTATGTAATCACTGCAATTACATGTTCTGAAAAATTTGGCTTTATCATCACAGTTGGTTTTCTGGAATATATTGTATTCTGAGGACGTGGCCTAAACTGTTGTTCCATTTCCCTTTTAGTTTTCTATGGAATATGTTTTTAAAAATTACCCATATTGATTTTTGAAAGCTTACCTTTAATTTTAAAACAATTAAAATTTACAGGAAGGGAAAGAAATTAACAATGGCAAACTTTTCCAAATTTTAAATCAGTTGGATGTGTCACTATTTTTTCATCTATTGAAAAAAACTGGAGAAAAAGTTTGCTCTTTTTAAAAATCTGTTGGTGTAAATATTACTTTTATCATATTTGGTTTCATAATGCAATTAAAATAATTCCTATTGAAAAAGTCACCTACAAATCTCTTTTTGGTTAGTGTATTACTATTAATTTTCTTTATCTTAAACATTTATAAATGCAAATTTATAGCTATGTTGGGTTGCATCTTGATGGCTGATGGCTGCTTTGAGCCCTTCATGAGGCAAGGGCTGCAGGACCAAGGCACAGATAAAAGTTAAGGGGATTGTAGCCACAGATTCGCAATTGGTTTTCTTAATTTTTTTTAGCCTTGTATTTATGGAATGAAATTTTAGGTTTTTATTTTTAAAGTATATTTATGATTATTGAGGAATACCTCTGCAATTTCCATGAATTTCTTTTCTCAGAATTGTACATAATTGTGCTATTGATTTGCAGCAGTTCTAATCTAATCTTTGCCAAGGCCACTGTGAAATTTAGGCACAAAACATTAATAACATTCCAGATATTTTTTTAAAAATATGTCATGCAGTATGATGTTATTTTAAATATGTATGTGTTATACATAGGATGGCATAGTGACTTAAAATCAAAGTAATTCCCCTCTTCTAGGTGATCCCCAATAAAAGATAATTAGACCTAATGGTTTTCATTGTTGTTGATATTGGAGTCGATACTGGAGTTTTGACTGCTGTATTATGAGGGGACTGTAACTCGCAATCCCTTCCATCCCTTGATTCAAATAGTAATAAAAAAAGAGGTAGATTTTCTTTGTTGACTTTTTAATGAGGAGGAACAGGTGAAAACAGGAAGAACACATGATCTGGAATAGAGACTCATTGTCCTTTCCCATATTATACAGTTAATACATATTAATATGTTGGAAGTTTTCAATCCTGATGTTACCTTTGGGGGCCTTTTGAGTCATTGTTGACTTTGGACAACTGCTGGACAAGTCCCTAGTTTTCTTGGTAAGGATTTTCAGAAGTGGTTTACTGTTGCCTGCTTCCTAGGCCTGGCAGTGATTGGCCTAAGGTCACCTAGCTGGCTTTGTGCCTAAGGCAGAACTAGAACTCTCTGTCTCCTAGTTTCTATCCTTATCTGCTGCACCAGACAGCCTCTGAGTTGATATTGCCTTAGCCTTTTCTTCCTTCCTCCGCCAGTTTGAATAAGCAAATCCACTAATATTTTTAGGCATGTTTATTGCTTTATCTTTGAAAAGGCTGGGAAATATGCCTGCAATAATGTCCTATTAATGTTTTTGCTTTGGAATTAAGGGTAATGTGAAAGCATTTAACAATGCACATTTACAGCTACTCTTGCAATCAACAGAATATTAAAGTTTGAATTATGCGATATATGTAGGCTGGAATTCTGAACTATTTTAACTTAAACATTGAACTGCCTTAAACTAGCAATTGTTTGTTTTATTTATAAATATAAAGGATTTATAGATATATATGTATATATTTTGCAGGTGGTGAATTTGTTGATGGGTATTTTACTGACAGTTGAAGTGACTCATCCCAATACTGTGTCATCTGTAGATATCCAGTATGAGGTTATTGGAAACTATTATTCCTCTGAGAGGGTTGCTGGTAGGTATATGTTTTAAAAGAATAACACTTAAACATTCCAGAATGTATATTATAAAAAGTTCTTAAAATATTCCAGCAATTTTTACATTTCTGAAGTACATAGATAAGAATGAAACATCTTGGTTTGTGGTTTGGCTTAGTGGGAAAACCATAATTTGAATTTGACATTGAACCTTTGCTTAGTAGTAGAAAGCGTTTGCCATTTCCAATGCCTGATAAAAATGAAAACAATATATGAAATAATGTGTATAATGCCAACTCCTGCTATACAGGTGGTCCTCACTTAATGACCGTTTGTTCAATGACTTTTTGAAGTTATGGCACTGAATGAATTATAGTTATGACAGGTTCCTGAAGTGTAGGTCATTACAGCAAAATTCAATCTTTTTAACTATATCCCAATACTAATCAGTGCACCAAATTCTTACAGTCTCTAGTTCTAATTCTAGTTCATTTAATTGCTGAATTAGATGTGTCAGTAAGATACATTCTGCTAGCATGTAATGCAGGTGGTTTGTTTTCATTTTTTTTTTGTTGTTGTTGTTAAAGGAATGCTTAATGTTTTTCTCCCACCAGAAAATGCCTGTGTTCTCTTTGCCATCTGGCTCCTCATGTTTACAATCAGTGCTATGTTGGTGTATGGAGCAATTACTGTAAGTTTTACTTGAATGATTCTAATTTCTCATCATTAGTGGTCTTCTTTTTCTCTTCAAGAGTAACACCTTATTCTTGTTTTGCATTTTTAGTATCGTGTCAGTTGGCTGATTCCATTCTTTTGTTATCAACTCTTTGACTTTGTTCTCGGCTGTCTCATGGCTATAAGTTCCCTCACTTATTTGCCAAGAATAAAAGAGTACCTGGATCAACTAGTAAGTGTCCATGAGAATAATCTTAATCGAGTGATGGGAGGCAATGTGGTGAGTCATGCACAGTTCATAAACTTAGCAAGATCACATAAACCGGATGAGATAAAGCATATATGGCATTCTTGTTTCTTAATCCCAGTACATCTTACATTTTTAGAATTTCTTCTCTTTGAAACTGGCAAGGAGAATTAGTTGTCGTAACTCCAGGCTGGCAGACCCAGTCTGCGCTCATTTAGAAAGTAGAGACTTCCAGAGCAATGTGGGTGATATTGTGGGCATTTTCTCTGCGTGGGTGACATCTATTCGGGATAGAAATGCCAATTGTGGTAGTAGATACGCACCTGTGGAACGTTCTACCAGTATGCCTGAGATTTCTGGGAAATATGAGGTCTTTAAAATGGAGGATCTTTCTTTGCTGTCAAAGAATGCACGTCTGCTGCATAATTGAAACTCTTAACAAAATGCCCACATTTTAAAAAAAACCCTATATAGATTGTGTCTTGAAATCTGAAATGAATATCAGTTTCTTTAACTGACACAAACCTTTTTGGATCCTCATATATAGTTCATGGCCTCTGCTTCAATGCTACCGAAATCCCTGTTCTTCCCTTCCTCTTTCTAAAGGAGATTGTGCCATATCGAGCTTTGTGACCTCGGTTAAATCTATCTTCTGTGGTTTAAAGATAAGGAATTCTTGTAACAGTTGCAAGCTGTAAGGATAGTGTGCAAAAATGTTCCACTGACGCCATTTGCTTTGCTTCACGAAAAAAAAAAATGTTTCTTTTTTAAACTAAACAATCAGTGTCTTGTTTTGGACTAATTTTCACAGGTCTGGAATAGTTTTTCTGGATACCAAAGAACCTGATAGAGGAATCTGTTTGTAATAACTGTATTACTGTTTCTTTTTCTAGCCAGAATTTCCGTACAAAGATGACCTCTTTGCTCTTGATTCAAGCTGTCTTCTGTTCATTGTCCTATTGTTCTTTGTTTGGATCATTATTCTAAAGGTCAGTTTTTAGATACTTTAAAATGTACCTTTTAAAGGATATGAATTTCTCATTCATGTCTTAGTAATTAAAATTAAAGCATATGATTTGAGCTTCTTAGCTGTTATTCCTGTTATTTGTTTGAGTGACTCTTCTCTGTAGTTCTTTAACTGTACTGACAGTTTAGTTATGATTGGTTAAATGTTTCTGTTCCATCTTACCACATATTTATTTTCTTTATAAAAACTGTTTTTTCTTTTGCATACACATTTTGCCAATGGTGGCATTCTTTTCAGATAAACAGAAGGTTTATACATCAGAACATATATTCTGATGTATTGGAAGATCTTGAACTATAACCAATTCAGAGGGGTGCTGCAGTTATAGCTGTAGCTGGCTTAATTTATTAGAGAGCAATGCAACTGATTTGAATAGAAAAGTGTACTTAATATGTTGTCAAATAGTTATATATTTTGTGCTTTTGAAGATGCTGTAAATCATAATTCTGCTGTTATGGTATGCTCAGATAGTGTTCTTTTTTCCTCTTGCAGGCCTATCTAATTAATTGTGTCTGGAACTGTTATAAATACATTTGCAATAGAAATGTGCCTGAAATAGCTGTTTATCCAGCATTTGAAGCACCCCCACAGGTAAGTGATTTGTGAAATTAAACTAAGCTAATTTCTCATTTGAAGCACTAAGGCTGTGGTTATGGATATGTGTTTCATCTGAACCAGCTTCATTTCTAATATACACTTCAATATATATTCATTTCTAATACTCAAAGAGTTGCATGGATGAGAGATGGGGAATCATACAGATTGAATGAATAAATAAATGCATTTATCTATTTTATGCATTTATCCTTTAAGGGATAAATGCAAATTTATTGATTAAAGCTACCCGTTGGATATTTTCACATAACTTCCTCAGTTGAATTCAATATTGGGTGACTTTGACACATTTTATTGGATATATATAAAGGTGGTTTACAGTTGTTGGGTTTTTTGACTTTCTAGTTTAGCCTGTTTCCCAAGTATTTCTTAGTTGTCTTCCATCCAAGTCCTAATCAGGCCCAGTAATTTAGCATCTGCCCTTTATTTAGAGCTTTATTTAATACAAGTAACTAGAGCAGGATTATTAATTCAAATTTAGTAGAATAGTTCAGCCTATAAGATGGCAAGTTAAAACGTCTCAAACTACCTCTCCCAGAAATGTTGTGGATTTTCACATCTTGATCTTCTTTGGGGGAGCAGCATAGTGGTTCACACTGCCAGTATCGATCTATCTTCATTTAACATCCTCACTGCTAATAACAATAGGTCTGTGAGAGAGGATACTCATATGTTCTAATAATAAAAAGAATAAAAGTTCAAAAAGTGTAATAATGTCAATCGTGTGACATAGTTTAGCTTAGCTTCTGTGTGACCAGAAGAGTCACATCCTAAGGAGATAGACTAATCTTGCTGCAGATAAACAACAACTTTAGTTTGAAATAAAGATGAAATATAAAGACCATTTAAAAGTAGAAAAAAAGATAAAGAGGATAAATTCTAGAATAGTTAAATGCTGCAAAACAGCTTCGTGAGAGAACCATATAAAAAGAAAAGCAGCAATCTAGGTAGATCACAATGTGTCAGAAGTCTGCTTTATCTCAAAGTGTGGTGAAAAGATATTTATAGATACTTCAAATTCATATTAAAGTTTACAAGAAAATGTGATTATTTTCAGATGGATACAAAGCTGCAATTGCAGTTCCAAGGGGTTTTTTCCCCAGAGAAACTAATATTAAGGCTTGGGTAACTCATAAAATGAATTGGAAAACTTAACCCAAATTTCTGGGTAAACCTTTATCTATTTTTAATGAAACTAAAGAAAAAACAGTTTTCTGCTTCAAGATTACTCGGTTGCTCCTGCTTCTTGGGAGCTCCTGAATTGCTTTCCTCAGAAGCTCTTAGGGCAATGGAAGCACCTGTCCCTTATTCTGTCTTTCCCCCCCACGTTCTCCAATTTTTCCTCTTTTTAAAATGACCATGGTTTTTTATATCTTCAGCAGAGGAAGGGCTGGAGTAATTAACTCTGCATGTGATGCAAAGGCATATCTCAGTCAAGGGCGTATGTGTTCTGTCTAAGCCTGTAATCAGCATAGTGGGAGTGTGTGCTCTGAATGTTTGAGCTTGTTAACTGGCAAGGAAGCTACATTTGCTACAAGAGATAGACATCAAGGCATCTCTTTCAAAAAATGTTTAGAAGTGCAGTTGAAATACACATATACTGCAGAGCAATGCATTTCTTTGAAATTCACCAATGATATGAAGTTCTTTGCATTCTGTACAGTTTGAGAGCTATTTCAAATGTAATCTGTGCTTACCACTACTCAAATAAGACAATTGTTGACAACAGAAACCACTTGGATTCTAACGCATACTGTATATACATAAAACCACTGATTTGGAATAACAAAGCAATTCAATCAGTTTAATATTAATTTTAATTTAATTTCTGGAGGCAATTTGTCACTGAAGAAAACTGTTACTAAAACTTTTGATGAGAGTTTATGAAAATGGTTTATTACTATTACAAATATTTTAGTTAATGTATATTGTGTCTTAGTATGGTCAGTCACTTAATAAAATAACTAATAATCTGTTTTTTTTCTCCTACAGTATGTTTTGCCATCTTATGAAATGTCAGTGAAAATGCCAGAAAAGGAACCGCCACCTCCTTATGTTCCTGCCTGAAGCAGCCATGTTTCTAGCAAAATAATTGTATAGCTTCATTTTTTATATTGTAAGATTGCTTAAATATTCAGGGTTTTAGGAGCAACCATACAAAGTTAAGAGGCATTTGATATAACCTTACTAAACACAACTCATAAGGGAGTGATTTTTTCCCCTTCTTGCTAGCTTTAATTTTATTGATCTCCTTAAACCTCTTATGTAATTCTTGCTGTGGGGCTTTATTTTGTATTTCAGCTTCTGCATACAACTCCAATTCTATGGATTTGTAATTTCATTTTGTTTCAAGAAATACATTTATTAAGTTAAGCAAGTTCTTGATACTTTACATTTAGGAAATCAAGCATCTTGCAAGTATAGATTAGTTCTGAAGAACAATCATCAATGGCAATATTTTTTTTCTGTTTTTTTTTAGTGTGGGAAAATTAGTTCCAATGTGGTGCACTGTTGCATATATATGTATTTACCTGAAACTTTTTGTGTTACATTAGTTTTTACTGTGTTATCCCTATGCCTTGAAACAATATTTTTTAAAGCCTGAAGTTGGAATTAATAGTTTGACACTTTTTGTCATATGGTATGAATGCCAGAAAAGGACACTACTTTTGTCTTGCTTGCTTCAAATCTGTATGTATTTTCATCTTTGTTTATAAATGATGCTTTAATAAATCTTTAAGAAAATAATTTGGGGGACTGTTTATGGTATTGACTATAGTCATTTAGGTTAATTACTTTTACATTTTTGTTGAAATAGTTCAGCCGACAGTTCAGTCAAGACTGGAAATACAATGATAAAACTTAGTGAAGTGAGTTTTCTTTTTTCTTCTTCCCCCAATTTCAGTTTAATTAAACAGCAGTAACATTAACGGTAATGGTGGCACTTTAAGGATAGATAAGAAAGCAACAAATTAAAACAGGCCAAAAATCTATCAAATGCCGAAGCAGTGTTGCTAAGAAACAATTATTCTAAGAAAATATTAAACAATGAATTGCTCTTACATTATTAATGTTGTATCAAGGTTTTCAAGAAAAGACTGGACAGTTATACGTCCAGATGGTTTGAGGATTCCTGCTATGGGTAGTTTAAAAGACCTCCAAGATCCATTACAACCTATGGTGGTATGATAAATATACTTTAATCAGATGTCATTATTACCCAGAAGGATAAACTAGATATGGTTCTCACTTCAAGCTTACATATTTGAAATGATGAATTTGGTTGGATTGTACCCTCACCACCATCCAGACCTTCCGCACGGCCCTTAAGACCTGGCTCTCCCAGCAGGCCTGGGGATAAGTTTTTAAATTACCCGCCCGAGTGTTGACTGTTGAATGCAAGTTGGTGTTTTATTATCTATCTTGTTTACTCACTGTTTGTCTTGTATTATTGCACCCCCTTCCCGTGATTGTAAGCCGCCCTGAGTCCCCTCAGGGAGAAGGGCGGCCTATAAATCGTAATAAATGTCTAAAAAATGTTATTAAGAATTAGAACATTGGATTTTAAGAATATAGTAGGAGTGCTTTGACTTTTAATGCAAAAAGTTGTTGATTTTGTGTGTATGTATGGATACGTACAGGTATAAATTTGAAAGTTATATGACAATTATCTTTTTAATCAATTGAAGCCAGCTGGGTGATTTAAGGCCATTTACTTACTCTACAGAGTTCTTGTAGGGAAACTAAGAGGTGGGAGCAAAGGCTAATAATAAGCACCATTGTGTAATATTAGGTATTTTAAAATCTTTTTGACAAGAGGGTAAAGGAAAGATCAGGCATGTTTATAGAAAAAAACATGTCACTGATTCTCAGTGATGGATCTATAAGCCCAGGAAACCATGAACTTCTACTTCCGTTATTTTCTATAGCTCTAAAGTCCAAGGATACATATGCATTGGCCCATACTGACATACTTGGCAAAACATCTGTACTGCTAAGATGAAGTAATGGCCATCAAAATGGAGTTTCCTCAATCCCTATAAAAATGGAAATTTGAATTCATTGACAAATAAGAGTTTGGTAAGATGAATTTTTGGTACACATGATTTCAGAGTTTTTTGGGGGGGAAAAACTACTTTCACAAAAATGTCTCTATACATCAAATGCAATGTTTCCAAAGATTGTCTATCTTTTTAAACTTTATTGAAAACCCTCTAATGAATAACAATCACACTTATCAAACGGAAAACCCTAAGATTACTGTACATATTCCTGTATTTTTGATATTGTAGGAAAAGAGCCATCTTAATTTACATTGGCAAAAAAAGTCCGATAGCATGTTTTTCAACTAATAAATGTTTCTTAATTGTAATTTGTTGAATATTTTTGACTAATATCTTTACATTGATGTACCATAATGCAGTATATGATAATTCCATTTTTTATTGTTAGCTGCCGAGTTCACTTTGACACACCAAAGTTCGTCTTCCACTAATATTTTAAAATATGGGACTGTTTGGCTATAAAATTAAAAGAAAAGATTTGGGGGGGAAATCTGTAATGAAAAGTAGTTCATGTCAATTGTGGTTTCCTTATGATATTTTTTGTAAGAGATTATACAAATTTAATTTTGAATATAAATACTAAATATACTAAGTTTGTAAAATGTTTATCACATATGTCTATATATTTAAATAGATACGTTGTATTGTTTAATTTTTTTCTTTCTGTGCTTTAGTTGATAGGTCCAGGATGGTGAACCTATGGCACGCGTGCCACAGGTGGCACATGGAGCCATTTGTCAGGGCACGTAAGGCATTGCCCTGTTAGCTGGCCAGCGCGCTCATTCGTGCGCTGGCCAGCTGAGTTCAGCCTTTTTTAAAGCCATTTTTTGCCCTCCCCAGGCTCCAGAGGCTTTACAGGAGCCAGGGGAGGGCGAAAAGAGCCTCCCCCCCCCTCCCGGGGCCCTCCAGAGGCTTCAGGAGCTTCCCTGAAGCCTCCGGGGCACAAAAAAACACTGGCCCTATGGGCAAACCAGAAGTTCAGGAACGGACTTCCGGTTTGCTTGTAGAGTCGTTTTTAGTCCTCTGGAGGCTTCAGGGAAGCCTCCTGAAGGTCCCTGAAGCCTCCAGAAGGCCTCCAGGGGGGTGGGGGTGGGGGAAGGCTGTTTTTGCCCTCCCCAGGCTCCTATAAAGT
This sequence comes from Thamnophis elegans, assembly GCF_009769535.1. Taxonomy (NCBI): domain Eukaryota; kingdom Metazoa; phylum Chordata; class Lepidosauria; order Squamata; family Natricidae; genus Thamnophis; species Thamnophis elegans. The sequence goes on along the minus strand of NC_045543.1, from coordinate 12,017,386 downwards.
CTCTGGAGCCTGTGCACGACCCCCCCCCACGCGCTCCCCCCCCCCCCCTTATGGCATGCGAGCCAAAAAAGGTTAACCATCGCTGATAGGTAATAGTACAGTATCAGGTTGAGTTTGTTTAGACTTGGAAGCTATGTAGGTGGGAGTATCTCCAGGGAATTTTAAAGCTGTGGACTAGGCTAAGAAGCCCAAAGATATCACCAAAGATAATGAATGGCATACAGCTCCTGAATTGCTGCCAAGGATATGTTCAGGAAGTTACCAGGAACTGAACTGAAGAGAAACGTGTGTGTGTCTGAGAGAGAGAGATAGGGAGGGAGGGAGAGAGAGAGAGCAAACAGATTTTTGCATGTTATAATATATTTTATAAACTCAGGGTTAAGCATACGGATAGTCCTTGATTTACGACCATAATTGAGCCCAAAATGTACGTGGTTAAGTGGGAAATTTGTTAAGTGAATTTTGCTCCCTTTTATGACCTTTCCTGCCACAGTGGTTAAGTGAATCACTGCAGTTGTTAAATTAGTAATGCGGTTGTTAAGTGAATCAGGTTTCTCCATTGACTTTGCTTGTCAGAAGGTCGTAAAAGGGCATCATGTGACCCTGAGACATTGCACAAATCATACATTTATGCATAAATTGCATAAATCACAAAAGACATTGCATAAAGTCATAAACACGAGTCAGTTGCCAGGCGTCTGAATTTTGATCCCATGACCGGGATGGGAATGCTAAACGCTCAGTGTGAAAAAGTCATAAGCTACTTTTTTTTTTTAGTGCCTTGGTAACTTCAAAAGGTCACTAAACAAACTGTTTTAAGACGAGGACTACCAGCATTGGGTGAGTAAGGTATCAGTCAGCAGCAGGACCCTTTCCTGGCAAACCAAGGTCATTCCCAATTTCTTTTCAGGAATACAGGTGGTGGGGTGGGCATAGAGCTTTTGATCTCCACCTTAAAAGATGGTTAAACCTTTCCCCAACCTAGGCAAAACCACAAGTCACATCTCATGCAAAGAACAGAACAGAATATAATCAAATTGTTTATTCGCCAAGTGTGATTGGACACACAAGGATTTTGTCTTTGGTGCGTAAGCTCTCAATGTACATAAAAGCTGTAAGTGATAAATCGTGATCATTGTCATAAAAAATACATCATAAATCATAAGATACAACACTTAAGTGATAGTCATAGGCTACTAAATAATCAACATAAATAATACCAGGAAACAATTTAAATCATAAAGATACGAGCAACAAAGCTATAGTCATAAGTAGAAAAGTAGATAGTAATAAGAAAGATGAGAAGAATAGTAATACAAGCTTAGTTTGACAGTGTTGTGGGAATTAGTTGTTTAGCAGAGTGATGGCATGGGGGGGGGAACTCCTTTCTGCAGGGGTGTTTCAGTCTCTCCCCCTCCTTCTCCCTCTCTTACTCATTCACTCACTTCCTCTTTTCCTCCCCCTCTTCCTCTCTCCCTCTCTTTCTCCCTCCCTCCCCCTCTCTCTTCCTCTTCTCTTCTCTCTCTCTCTCTCCCCCCACCTTCCATTTTAAGCAGGTTCTTGAGAGCCATGAAGCCATGCATTTCATGGCCCTTGTGTTTCCATGAAATAGATGATCACCCTTTGTAAAGTAAACCTCAGGGCCAGACTTGGCAGTTCCAGTTGAAATATGAACTACTATTGTATAATTCAAGTTTATGGAAGTGGCTTGCGAAATGCCCAAACCACATTTTATACTACTTGGTCTGGTGTGGAATAGTGTGGTTTTGAGGGTAGAAGTTGAAACAAATTTATGTCCAGGATGTGAGGGGTCTGTCGATATGCCTATACTAGTATTAAAAAATCTATTTGCATATCCAATCTGTTCCTTTTTTCCTCCTCAAATCATGGTAGCCCGTTATTGGGTTATCAGTTTTCCTCCTGATGAAAGAAATGTCCTTCTGGGTTCAGCTCCAAGTGGGGAAAAAGACACTGGAGACATGGAGGCTGCTTGGAAAGATGGTTTATTGGTGGACGGCCACATGGCTTGAGCTCCTGAACAGAAAAGGTGATCACATGCTTCAATGTTGGTGGAGAAGAAGAGAAGGGCTGAGGGAGGGGCTTGCTAGGCTTTTTATAACCTGTTCAGTCCCACCTCTCTGTTTCCTGTTCCTGTGTAAAAAAATGTATTCTGATTGGTTGTCAGACTCCCATGGGGCCATGCAGGGGCAACTCTCTGGGCTGTGTTTTGAACCCAGGTTTGGTTGAGTTCTCAGATGCCATGTGGTCAGTTAGGGCCAATATTATCATGCTTTCCTATAGCTGAAGTGGAGAAGTCTTTATTATGTAAAGTGGACTAGCTTGGCCTTAATGGCCCATTAACAAAGTGGGGATGGGCAGGAAGCTACAGGCAGCTATTCTGTCTTTTAAAACATGTTTCTTCCTTTTCACATCCAGAGAAATATTCTGCCTTTTCAATATTTCCTAGGATATTTCATTTTTCTGGGAGAGGGCTGTGTGATAACTTCCTACAGAGGGTAGAAGTGGAAACAATTTATGTCCAGGATGTGAGGGGTCTGTAGATAGGCCTATAATACTAGTATTATAAAAATAAAATCTATTCGCGTATCCAATCTTGTTCCTTTTTTTCCTCCTCAAATCACGGTGGCCCGTTATGGGGTTATCAGTTTTCCTCCACGCACAACAGCCCAGATGGTATACAGCAGTGTTTCTCAACCTTGGCAACTTGAAGATGTCCGGACTTCAACTCCCAGAATTCCCCAGCCAGCGAATGCTGGCTGGGGAATTCTGGGAGTTGAAGTCCGGACATCTTCAAGTTGCCAAGGTTGAGAAACACTGGAGTACAGGATGCTGACCTGAAAGACACTTGGCGTTTGTGCTGTGAAGCACCCGCGTTAAATAAGCCGCAGCCCGACGGCTCGTCTGAACCATCTCCAAGGGGACCTTTTCCTCTGAATAAATCTATCAACCGGAGCTTGCGGGCGTCACGTGTCTTCCCCGAAGGAGGCAGGGCTGCCCCGGCCAGGAGAGGGGAAGCCAGATGTCTCTATCCCTCGCTTTAGATTTGGGCTAGGGACGGTAGCGGAGGCCTTACAGGGCGGGCAAGCTGAGGATGCATGGCGGGAGACTCGAGGGTCGAAAGCGCCGGGGAGTTGCTGGCTGCGGCCCACGAGCACTTCGAAAGGCGGCAGCACGAGAGGGCGGAGGAGCTCTACAGCCGATACATCCAGCACTGCGCATGCTCCGCCGTGAGGTGATTCCGTGCCGGATTAAGAGGCGGCTGCGGGATCCCAAATCTGATCCCCCCCGGGCGGGGGAGGGCATCTGCGGCGGTGTTGCTTGCCGAGGAGTGATCGGTTGATTACAAGCCCCGGAGTCGTTTTCGACTCCTAGCGAACCGCGTAGATAAATCTCCATAGAGGCAGATGTAGGGTCTCCTGCTTGGTTTGGACCGTGGTCTCCAATCTTGGCCACTTTAAGACCTGTGGACTTCAACTCCCAGAGTTCCTCAGCCAGCAAAGCTGGCTGAGGAACTCTGGGAGTTGAAGTCCACAAGTCTTAAAGTTGCCAAAGTTGGAGACCACTGGACTAGATGACCTGGAAAGTCCCTTCCAACTCTGTTAAGAGCCGAGATGGCGCAGTGGTTAGGGTGCAGTACTGCAGCCCACTTCAGCTGACTGTTATCTGCAGTTCAGCGGTTCTAATCTCACCGGCTCAAGGTTGACCCATCCTTCCGAGGTGGGTGAAATGAGGACCCAGACTGTGGGGGCGATATGCTGACTCTGTAAACCGCTTAGAGAGGGCTGAAAGCCCTATGAAGCGGTATATAAGTCTAACTGCTATTGCTATTAATCTGTTAATGCGAGCTGTGACTTTGTTCTTTCAGGTCTGCCGAAAGAGGGTCGCCGTTTGAGTGCAATAATCGAGTCCATCCACCTTGTGTGTGTGGGGGGTGTTCCTCTTCTTCGCTTTGCCCTCCCGCCTTTCTCAGCATCAGAGCCTTTTCCAGAGAGCTGGGTCTGAAGCGGGATAATTTGGAGCCTGCTCCTTTTGCCAGAACGGCAGGGGGCTTTCTGTAAAAGAGAGCTATAGCAATAGCAGTTAGACTTATATACCGCTTCATAGGGTTTTCAGCCCTCTCTAAGCGGTTTACAGAGTCAGCATATCGCCCCCACAGTCTGGGTCCTCATTTCGCCCACCTCGGAAGGATGGGTCAACCTTGAGCCGGAACCGCTGAACTGCAGATAACAGTCAGCTGTAGTGGCCTTCAGTACTGCACCCTAACCACTGCGCCACCTCGGCTCAGAAAGCAAATACAGCAATGAGAAAGCAAATACAGCAATGTATTAAAAGATGGAAGTTGGAGGAGCTTGTGTATTCTGAAAGGGAGAATCCTCAATTAGTGGAGACGGGTGAAGATTTGGGGGTGGGGTGAGGGCAGAGTTCTTGCCACAGTTAAATGAATCACTGCAGTTGCCAAGTTAGTATATTAAGTGAATCCGGCTTCCCCATTGACTTTGCTTGTCAGAGGTTCACAAAAGATGATCATATATGACCCCGGGACAACAACCGTCATAAAAATGTGCCAATTCCAAGTTTTGTTTGCCTGACTCTGGGGAAACTGCAATGGTCATGTGAAAAAGTTATGTCACTTTTTTTAATGGTGTAGAATCACTAAACAAATCTTGTACAGTAGGTCAAAGATTGCCAGTATAATAATCTTTTTTTTTTTCTTCTTTTTCCTTTAAGCAAACACCTTTGCCACAATCTGGCAACAGCACTTAACAACAGAGGACAAATTAAATATTTCAGAGTTGAATTCTATGAAGCTATGGATGATTATACGTCAGCTATACAAGCACAGCCAGATTTTGAAATCCCCTATTATAACAGAGGATTAATATTATATAGGCTAGGTATGTACGCAGACTTTTCTTCAATATTGTCACATGATTATAATTGTTTTGTAATTGCTTTGACTATTTTCTCTTTAATAGAATTTTGTAAATGTATTCCTTTCAGGAAACCTATTTCATTTTTTTGAGAGATCCATGTTAAGATTACGGGGAAGTTCTTGAGAAATTGTTCGTATAAGTGTTTTATTTACGGTATATATTAAAACATTTAGATAATGCTTCCCATAAAATAACCTCACAGTTTGCAATGTACATAAAAGTAACAAAAACTAAGTTAAAAACATGAATATAAAATACGTGTTCATTAAAAGTAGATAGAAGAGAGAAAAACAGCTTTTATCTCTCATTCATACTGGAAAGGCCTGGGTGAAAATACAGGTTTTCAGGAGTGTATAATTATTGATGGTGGGAGAGCAGCATTTCAAAAGGGGGTTTATCTGTCCATAGCCCATGATGTTAATTTGAAAATAGTGATACTGTTGTTGGTATTCTCTAGATGATTTTAGTCATAATATATGGTAGATTAATAACACTGAAGGTGATCTATAGTACTGTACATATCCATTGTCTTCAAACTTAATGTTTGACTTGTGTGAATGCACACTGATACTGGCCAAATCCTGCCCTGTAAATGTACAGAGTACTGAATAATCCATCATTTTAGAAATCCTGTTGCCATTACCTATCCTTTCCTTAAGTATCAGAGATCCACAGAATATAGTACAGTAAGTAGCAAAACTTGCCATAGCATCATGTAATTGTTCCCTGTGCTGCCTACTTTTATGGAGATGCTTTATTGAAATACATAAATTTAATGTACTGTTTTTCATCCAAAAACAAAAAAGCTCAAGGTCTGAAAGAATGTTTGCGAAGTAAATGTTTATTCCTCTGATGAGAGATTATAGTAATACATTTTAAAATAAATGAAGGATAAATTTCCTAATGAAAAGATTTACTATTATACTGCAATCATAATTAACATTAACTTGCTTATCTTTCATAAGTATAGTATTATATAGAAATTGCAATTTGCCTAAACCTAAAATTAATATTTCATGTTCATTCCATGTCATCATGGAATCTCCTTAGATTTTAGATGTGTTAGAGGAATTGTTGCTTGGCAAACAAGTTCATGTTGAGCAAAGAAATTATTTAGCTATCTGTATTGTTGTATATAAGTTAGTGAGCAGTTAAGTACTGCTTTGGAAACAGAAATACTATGTTAGAAAAATAACAGGTCTATAAGAATTTTTATCTGTTTATTCTTTAATTTTGCACATATAAAACCTCTTCCATGCATGCACAGTCATGAAGAGATTAAGATAATAATCTGTGTTAAAAGAAATGTGAAATATAGATTTCACATTTAAGTGTTAGAAAAGTATACACACCTTCTCTGATCCATTTTTTGGGAAAATTGCTGGAGACAAAAAAAATCAGGATTTACCGGTAGTTCATTGCTATATTTAATCAGAAATTGTGCTCTGCTCAATGGGTCCTACTTCTTAGTAAATCTAAAGTGTGTTAGCCCGAATAATCTAATAATGCAGTTTGTTTTATTCTTTTTATATATAAAAGAATTCCTTGTTTCCCGTTCATATGCAGGATTCTTTGATGAAGCCGTGAAGGATTTTAGGAAGGTGTTAGAGCTAAATCCTAAATTTGAAGATGCTTCTTTGAGTTTGAGACAGACTCTCCTTGAGAAAGAAAACAAGTTAAGAAGAGGTTATTGAAGTCCAGTGTGTAGAAGAAACAGGTTGTGAGACTGGAATATTTGGTAAAGATGTAAATTTCCTGGGGTGGTGGGGTTAAGGGTGTTACTTCTCAGTTGTGAATAGATCAATTTCCATGCAAAGTAATCCTTAAGATATCAAACATTTGGCATGAATTTGTAGCTCTTCAATTAAATGAAGATTTATTTTATTCAGTAAAATAGTTTGGCCCTATGTGTACTGGCAAGGTATATAAAACAGATTTCCTTGATAACCAGCTACTTCCTCATTAAAATTATATTATACTACATTAATAAGAAATATCAAAGGTATGAATTAGTGCAGAACTTCTACATGTTGCTATTGGTGATTCCCCATAATGCCTAGTAATATTGATTGGTTTAAAATATATATATTATTTTAATAAGCAATTAGTTTTGTTACACAATATATTAAGCTTTGGTTATTTTTGCTTTCACAGCATTACGGATTTGTGTTTTCATTGTATTCTCATTGCTGAAATTAGGCTAAGAGGTGGTGGATTATGTAACATGTACACACTCAACTCTAAATAGGAGATCTTATATCTAGTGAAATGAAATATATTTATTTGTGTAATCCCAATACGTGAATGAAAAATTAAACTTTTTTTGAATGAAATGTATTCTTGAAAAAAATTGTAGTAGCAGATTTTAAATTTCAAATATGACCAACTTAAAAATTTGTATCTTCCATTTTTAATTCATGAAGCTTTTATTATTAGGAAGTTAGTATGAAACATATTTTAATAATCCCAAGTAAAGCTTGCCATGGTAACTGCATGATTATACCTAGGGAAAGAAAAAACAATATATATACAGTAGTTAGTTCATTTTAGATGCCAGTGCTTGTAAGGTTAATAAATGGATGCCCCTACATGTTTGTCCTTGTGCAAGTTTTATTCTCCCAAACTCGGTGATTAATGTATGGCTATACAGATTGCTTAATCAACAGTTTGCAACTCTTAGCTCAAACTTCTGTTTCAAGATAAGTACTGACCTTCAAATGCTGCTTGCAAGCTAGTGGCTTATAGTGGCTTACGAACTTTGCCAGAGCTAGCAATCATTTTAAAGGAAGCTCTAAGCAAGATATCTTCTACCTCCCCATTTTCTGAGGGAACTTCCTTGGGTAGTAGTAAGAACAGGACTAAGAAGTACAAGCATAATTGAAAGGCAATCTGGGGATATAAGGAGCGTACTATCACATCAAGTGAGAGTTGCAAATCATTCAGGAGTGGCCTTTGACTAGGTTTACCCCTGATACTTCATTCTCTGGTACTCCAAATTAAAGCATGGGATACCAATGGTATTACAATTTCAGAACATTTTCCTGTGAAGTTTAGTCCTTTGTTTGATAAGCATTTAAATAGATTCTTTAAGTTGTTCTTGAATGAATCCTTTGGCTGGATAATAGTTCACTGAACAGAAGAGGAAATAGCAGCTTGTATTAAAAGGGATTTGCTTATGTCACTGTGTTTATGTGGGACACGATTAAAGCATTTCCTAATCCAAAATCATATTGCATTGCTTCATATAAAAAACAATAATCGACAAGTTATATTTGTAGAGGAGAAAACTGAATATTTTTATGCACCCTACTCATTTCGTCACTGACATCATTCTGTGGATTCTATCAAATATGTACTTAATACTTGAAGTTTCCAACACTGATTTTTTAAAACAATTATATAGCAAACAATTATATATTGTACATAATACAGTGTGAAATATATTTTAACACTCCCAATACACATATACCTATTACACATTACTGTAAGGAAATGATACTGGGAAATACAAAAATTATATAATAGCAGTTTTTCACAAACAAAAGATGGGTTTAAGATAAAGGGAGTTATGCTAAATTTATAGTATAAATTTAGGTTACTAATTTTATGTAATTTTTATTGCTTGATGAAATTGTTGCCTTATAAAAAGAAAGGAAGACACCTGACCCTGATGATTTTAGTGGATTGGTAAAAAATACTCTGTTTTTTTAATCTCTTGCTTTACTAGAAGTATGTAGTAAAACTGAATCAGATAAACCTTTCCTTTTGGTTTTAGTTTAATTTAGTCTAGTTTTAACAGGGCAATATTGCACTTATTCCTAAGGATTTCTAATTATTTTATCTATTTCCTTGATAAATGTGGAAACTATGCTTTTAAAAGTTACTCTGGCCATAGATTTCAGGATGTTCTTTCATGTAAGAATCCTGATTTTCTAACAATATCTGATTTTTAACTGAAATTATTGTAAACTCAGAATCAATTTTCATTTCTTGGGACACAGGGAAAAACAGCAATATAATTTCTTGAAAGTTTTTGAGGTGGGATTGATGTACTTTGGATTCCCTTCGAACTTATTTTATGCTGTTGTATTCAGTACCTAAATCATGGTTTATTACTGATGCCTCTCAGGAATAACATTGTTATATGTAGAATTAATAATACTTCAATGCATATATGATCACTGTGATATAATTCTGCACAATTACATCAATGATGATAATCTAGTCCAGCAGTCTTGATTCCACTAGTATTCACCTCAGTTTTTATAATTATTTTCAGCCCCGAAACCTACCTTATTTCTTGTGATGTCCAGCTCTTTAAATTACTCAGGCTGAAGGATAAAGACTGGTCCAGTTACTATATAACCATGATGGTTAGGGTAAATTTCAGAATACTGATCTAAAGCATAGTAAGAAACATTAGTTAAATATCCATTGAATAAACAGGTACCAAATAGGAACTTACAATATACAGTGAACTCATATTAGTAACCACTCTATTAATGAGTGGCATCATTCCAACTTTCATTGGAAAACTTACCAATTATTGTTCCAGGAGGGCATGGTTTACAGGGAAGTCCACTACTAGGTACACGGAGGCAAGTGCCAATTGTTGCTGTGCAGTGCAAATATACCTAAATAGGGATTGAAGAGATATATAAGGAATAGAACCTTTGTTAGGAGTCCTATAATATTAAGTGAATAAATCCCAAAATTGCTCTTACGTTCTGTGTAACTGTCACATTAAGAAATACCTTCAAGAAGAAAAGAATAGCTTAGATTTTAACCTCATTTTCCTCTAAATATTTAGAGTAGCAATGGATGAAATGTCAGCATTTTACCACTGAAAAGCAAAAGAGGTGGTAACTTCCTTTAGCACATAGATGATCAGAAGAAGATATTATACTTAGATATTGCCATATGGTGTTAAACTAGGATTTTGTACTTGGCTTCAATTGTATGAATCTAGTGATCTTTAAAAAAAAAAAGATCTAACTTCATCATTTTCACTATTTTAATTGAACATTAGTAATTTATTTGCACCATACACAATCATGTCCACTTGTTTTTATTAACATTTAAGGTTGCTTGGTGTCTATAAAAGGAAGCAGTTTGATTTCTTCCATGGATATTTTAACTCAATGACCACTGCAAACTGATTTGTGTGATTTGTTCTCTGTTTTATACAGTTAGATCAGTACCTCTGTCAGCGGAAGTGTCAGATTCTGTATCATCATTCTTTTGACGTGATTAGGATATTTTATTGGATCGCTTGTGGTTACTGGAGAGAAGATCACAGATCCATAGCTTTGGTTTTCACATCTATTTGGTAGGATGAGAAAATCCCCATTGTTAAACTATACTGTGTTTCCTCAAAAATATGATAGGGTCTTATTTTCTTTTGACCCCCAAAATAAGTGTTTGGCCTTATTTTCAGGGAGATCTTACTATTTTTGAGGTGCAGGAGGCAGTGAGCGTGGTCACCTCATGGCTGCGGCTGTGTTGCAATATTTTCGGAGAGGGCTTATTTTAGTGCATGCGCTCAAAAGCCTAATTGGGCTTATTATCTGGGGAGGTCTTATTTTCAGGGAAACAGGGTAGATTTAATCTAAATAATTACAAATAATTCTGGAGTGTTACTTGCCCATCTACAATAAAGTTCCAGTGAGGAATGCTGTTGATTTCTTCAGATTGTGTCATCCAGCAGTGTTCCAAAAATAGTTCAATATTAGGGGCTTCATCTTTTAATTCTACTTCAAAAAATATAGGTTCCCACGAACTCTTGAAAATTAATGAATGAGACTTATAGGCTTCTGTGAATGATTCATCTGGAATAAGGAAAAAAAAAAGGAGGGCAGTGATTGATTTTTGAAACAATACATAATTTTAGACCTATGATTTTCACGTTTAGAAGAATCTTACCTTTGAATATATTTGCCTGGATATTTAGAACTTGTCTTGTCCTTATAAGGCCTGTGGGACAAATTATAATGGCTGTCATGACTGCAGACAGATATTAATAAAGTTGTACATTTAAGAAAATTACCGTGCCTACCTTCGTTATTAGGCCAAGACATCATTGTACCAGAACCAAAAGGTAAAGTTTTGGATGAGGAACCATAGAACATAGCACTTTGCATCAGGGACTCTTTGATTGGATAGTAGCACAAGACAGTCAGTCTGCAATAAAATATATATTTTGAATTCCTGAACTTAAAATGAAATCAGCTGTGACTGAGTTAATTTTTACCTGTATCCTGGATCTCTTGTGATAATTGGTCGATTCTGTATTGGAAGAGTTTCTTTTTCAAAGGATATTTCATTTTCATAAATAAGGTGCTCATCATTAAACTGCATCAGAGATAAAATATTATCAAATCTAATATACTTGATGAAAAGATCACCTCTGCTTTTTTTTCTCCCTGGGCAGCCTTTTCTCAGTTCCTTACCATTAAGGAAGTGCCACAAGTAGAAACTTGAAATTGAAATAAAGCTTGGTTCTTTGTATATTCTCGAGGCTTACAAATCTTATCCTTCAGTCTTGTTTTGCCCATGTCAATGGATGGAACAGTCTTCATGTGAGCCAATACAGTTACAGTTCCATTAGGATAGCACACTGAAAAAATAGAAGACAGTGAATTAGTCACAAAAAATCTCCCTCAAAGAGACTATTCTCGGGAAAACAGAAAAGAAAATATTAAATATAAGAGTATACAGCCAAAAGCGAGATATAAAGGGGAGGAAAATATAGCTAGGATAGATTAGCGAAGGTAAGGGAATAAGAAATGATATCAAATTATATTTGAGTCTGTGGAAATACCATTCCAAGGAAATATATACTGAGGCTAAAAAGAGACACCTACAATAATAGAAAAGAAAGAGAGAAAGGAGGAGAACATGATGGGGGAAAGAAGAAAGAGGCAAGGAGAGGAGGATGGAAGGGAGAGGAAGAGAAGGAGAGAGAGTAGGAAGAGGAAGAACGGGAAAAAGGCAAGGGAAGAAGGAAGGGGAAACAGGAAGAAGGAAGAAAGTAGAGGAGGGAGGGAGAAAAGAAAGGGAAAAAGAGGTGGTGTTACAACAGGAAGAAGGATGATAAATAAAGCAACCCAAATTGTATATTATAACCTATTAAATGAAATGAAATAATAAATGTATAAGAATGATAAATATATAGAAGAATAACAGCTATGTGACTGTATACTTAAAATGCTATGTAAGAGAATAATTTTTTTTTAAAAAATCTCTCTCTGAGATCATTCTCAGCTAAGAATAGACCTTACCTATGAATTCTGAGGACTGAAAATTACACCTAATAGAAAAGGTATTCAGCGTCTCTAGAGTGGTCATTTTTTTCAAGTCCAGATCAAATCTAGCTTGGATTCTCTCAAAGGACACTTCCTTTAAAAAAAATAAATAGAAGCATATTTTAAGAACATTGTTTGTTTTGAAATGGTATAATTGAAATTGCTTTGTTTTGAAACTTACTAAACAACAACATATTTTAGAAAGATGTGAGCAGAATTTTCTTGGCTGAGGGCTGCATTTCATTTCATTTATTTATTTCACATTAGGGGAAAACAAAGTGCTTGTCCAGCAATGCAATGATGTTATCGGGAATGGGCCAGCGTACAAATTTGAAAAATAAAAAGAATGTAACTGGCTAGATGGACAGACTCTTTTTGGCTAGAGGATTTAAAGACAGAAATAAATAAATAGCAATAGCCCTTAGACTTGTATACCACTTCACAGTGCTTACAGCCCTCTCTAAGCGGTTTACAGAGTCAGCCTATTGCCCCCAACAATCTGGCTCCTCATTTTATTGACCCCGGAAGGATGGAAGGCTGAGTCAACCTTGATCCTGGGTGAGATTATACCGGCCAAATTGCAGGCAGCCAGCAGTCAGTGGAAGTAGCCTGCATTACTGTATTCTAACCACTGCGCCACCGCGGCTCAAATGTAACTTTGTAATGGCTTAACTCATCTATTTTCATTCTTGTTTTTGCTAGAGTGGTCATTACTCTGCTCTGGTCTAAAGCTCTTCCTTTCCTGAACTCAGGCACAACTATTTCTATGGAAAGTGAATGGTCCTTTTCTGTATTCTCTTAGCTTTGGGCATGTATTAAGGTTTTAAAGAATTCATTCAACTTGGCCACTAATGTATTTTTCAGAGTATAAGACGCACCGGAGTATAAGACGCAGCAAGGTTTTGAAGAGGCAAATTTTTAAAAAAAGTTTTTGCACTCAGCAAACCTCCCAAAAATGGCCCGTTTTTCACGAAAATGTCCCTGTTTTTTTTTTTTTTTTTTCAAAAAAGGGTATGAATAGCCCGTAAAAAGGTTTGTAGAGTGTTCCTGAGGGGGTGGGGCGGGGCAAAAAATGAGCAAAAAATGGCCAGTTTTTCACAAAAACGGCCCCGGTTTTTGTCAAAAAAAAGGGCACTAGGAAGCTTATAAAGTGTTCCTGGGGGCTGGAGGGGCAAAATTGAGCAAAAAACGGCCCACTTGTTGCTCATTTCTGCCTTCCCCAGCCTCCTCTGTGTGTGTGTGTGTGTGTGTGTGTGTGTGTGTGTGTGTGTGTATACATGCATACATACAGAGATAGAGACAGAGACTCTTAACTCGCCCACTGAAATAAGGAAAGCTGATGGTTCAGATGTATGAGAAATAGTCTCCTTTGAGTCAAGCCTGGACTCATGACTTCATGGACACCTCCATGTAATTTTCTTGATAGCAGCATAGAAGTTATTTCATTTTTCCTTCTAGGATTTTTTATTCCTACTTTCCTGCAATTTCCTGATAGCTTCCTGTCCCAGTGCTGACCATGTTTAACTCTGCTTAAGTTTTTGGATGAGCAAAGCAAGCTCGGTGCTGCCAGCTAGTAGGGTTCACTCAGTGGTGGGATTCAAATAATTTAACAACCGGTTCTCTGCCCTAATGACCATCTGGGTAGGTGGGGCTCGGTGGTCATGTGACTGGGTGGGCGTGGCCAACTCAAGGTCACTCAGGTCGATGGGCGCTTTGCCTTAGCTGTTACAATGTAATAAGGGTTAACCGGAGAGGCAGTTTCTGTAAGCAGGTCAATAAAGATTAGGCTAGAAACAACACTAGAATGTTTCCTTCCTGCCTTCCTTACAGGATTAGCCCTGTAAAGTGGGAAAAGACAAAAGGAGATTTCTTCCAACAATCGGTTCTCTGAACTACTTAAAAGTTACCAACCGGTTCTCCCGAATAGGTGCGAACTGGCTGAATCCCACCACTGGGTTCACTTGTAATATATATACCTCATAGATTATCCCAGGAGCAAAGAGAGGCACTTGCAATAGTAGATGAGTATCATTTGTAGAGATAAGATATCCATTTGTATGAGCAGTGATATAATTCAAAGGAGCATTGCCTACATATAGAATCCAATATTGAAATAGGCCTGCCGTTGTAACATATAAATATATATTCTCTTTGTCACAGTATCCAATGCCTTTTGGTAATTCTGTAGAAACAAAATAAAAAAAATTAAGTCACTTTTAAAATAACCCCTACCAATGTTCCTTTAACAGATTTTCTTTTAAAATTAAATGTTAAGATATGATTGTACTACAGTTCCATAACTGGTAAGCTGATAAATCTTTTGAATAATTTGGTCTTTAGCTAATGGTTTAGATCATGATCCAACTCTCCATTGCACTGAGACAAGAGGCAACATCGGTGTTAAAGAACCAGAGGCAAAATGAAGACATCCACACAGCAGAAAGTTAGAAGTAGGCTGAACGTTGTCACTCTTGAGTTTGACAGATTGTAGTACTTGAGACCGTTATTATATAGTTTGAAACATTTTGCCCAATTAAATTGCTATTTGTTGTCATTTCAAAACAAAACAAAGCTTGGACAGTCTTTTTCATGTTCTCATTTAACCAGTCTCCATACAGATTTCATTGTTCCCAATGGTTTAATTCTTAAATAGTCTTCTGTCCAGGAGTGGGTTCCTGTCAGTTCTAACCTCTTCTATAGAAGAGGTTCCACAAATCTACAGTGCCATTTAGAGCCGGTTCCAGCTCCCTCCCCCCACACGACCGGACATCATCAAGATGAAGAGCGAGAGGAGGAATTCTGGGAGTTGAAGTCCACAAGTCTTTCAAGTTTGAACACCCCTGGGTTTTTTTTTCTAAAGGGTTAGGAGTGCAAAAGTCTTGTAACTTGACAGCTTTAAGACTTGCGTGCTTCAAATGCCAGAGTTTCTGAGCCAACATTTTGGTTGCTAAGCAAAAGCGTTGCTAAGGGAGTTTCACCACATTTTACAATTTGGCCACGCCCACCCATTCACACGGTTGGCAAGCCACTCCCACCCGGTCACATGGCCAGCAAGCCACTCCCACAAAACAGGCCACACCTACAGAAGAGGTTCTAAAAATTTTTGAAACCCACCACTACTTCTGTCCATCATGGCTAAAAGTGGAGCCAACTACCTAAAAAGCCACCCATAGGTCAATACTGTCAGTCAACTTACGGACATCTGCCATTATGCATTCGACATCTGCAGGATGGCGATACAGCTTCTCTTCAGGACCCACAGTCAGAGTGTAGAGTACTCGGAGGTGATATCTAGTTTCATTTATGTTCATATACTTAAAACAAGAAATTAAAACCATGAAATCCAACAATATTTGGCAACATCATTTTAACAGAAACCATGCTTAGGACACAACCTATTAATCACTTGTCCTCTAATCTTTACACAGGTTCCTATCATAACTAGGGTTACATTGGCTAATGGGATAAAATACAGATTTAATCTTCCTAAATATTTTTTACTCCAGAATGGGAATGTCTGCATTTGATGTGATTACAAGGTTGATATTTCCATGTCCAAGCCCCCTCCAAAAGCAAAAATAGGAGGCTTCACCAGGAGCTATGGGGTTCTAGAAACCACTACAAAAATGATCATCCAGGCAGTGACCTCCAGTTAGAGGGGAAGTGTTGATCTTGCAGCAAGCCAATCGGAGCCCTGCAGGTTGGTAGTCTCTTAAAGGCTCATTTTCCACACATACTAGAACATCTGCCAAAATAGCTGGGAAGACACTACTTTCAACTGACAGTTCAATTTCAGTTGGATTCAGCAAAGGGCTAGTAAATAGAATAGAATAGAATAGAATAGAATTCTTTATTGGCCAAGTGTGATTGGACACACAAGGAATTGGTGCCTATGCTCTCAGTGTACATGACAATAAAATACATTCATCAATAAAAAGATACACTTAGTGATAGTCAAGGTTACTTATAAGCTATCAAACCATACTAGGAAACAAATAAAAACAATATAAATTGGAAGATACAAGCAACATGGTTATTGTCATAAGTGGAGAGAAATAGGTACTAGGAAGGAAGAAAATAATAATACTAATACATTCTTGGTAAATTATTGACAGTGTTGTGGGAATTAGCTGTTAAGCAGAGTGATGACATTCAGGGGAAAAAAATGTGTCTAGTTGTTCTGGTGTGCAGTGCCCTATGGTGTCGTTTTGAGGGTAGAAGTTGAGGGTAGAAGTTATGGAGGTTACAGAGTGAGATCATGTCCTCAGCAAACTACCCTGTTTCCCCGAAAAGAAGATCTCCCCAGATAATAAGCCCAATTGGGCTTTTGAACGCATGCACTAAAATAAGCCCTCCCCGAAAATAAGCCATCACCAAAAATACAGCAGCCATGAGGTGACTACGCTCATCGCCTCCTGCACTCAAAAATAATAAGACCTCCTTGAAAATAAGACCAAGCACTTATTTTGGGAGTCAAAAGAAAATAAGACCCCGTCTTATTCTCGGAGAAACACGGTATATGGGGGATCTTTATTCCAGGGCACGCAAGATGCACAGATGTGATATTAAACAGAATGGGTTTTTTTTTAGATTTTTCCCCTACTTGCTAGTATCAATGTTTGTTCAGTGCTTCCTCCAATGAGGGGAAACCCCCCCCCCCCACACACACACATACACACTGACACAGTATCTTACTTCTTTTAGGACATTGGGATCATCGAAAGGCACTTCCAGTTCAAAACCTCGTGTTCCATTGAGGAAGGAAATAACAGAGATCCTGTAACCTTTTTGCTCTGCTTCGTTAAGAGAGAAAGTCATATCTCCAATTGTAAGAAACACCAGATTGACATCAGGAAGAAAGACACCCAAGAACACATCAAACATCCGTGTTTCTGGAACGGTATCTATTTAAACAAGAAGGAATTTGTTATTGGGAAAATTATAAGCGTAAGAACTTGGTTGTTCCCTGGATATACTGTTTTTGTAGTAATCTATCCTTGAATAAAGTGTTTGCTACTACTGTTCCTTCTTTTTGGAATGCATTGAAAAAGCACCCAGCTCCTCTCAGCCTATTCATTCTTCAGTTCTGAAACTCAGAGGCTATAACAGTGTTTCTCAACCTTGGCAACTTGAAGATGTCCGGACTTCAACTCCCAGAATTCCCCAGCCAAGTCCAGACATCTTCAAGTTACCAAGGTTGAGAAACACTGGGCTATAAGCTCTCTATACATTTTGTCAAGTCAAGATTAGACCTGCCTATATAACTAACAAGGGGCACAATGACTCAGTGGTTAAAGACGCTGAGTTTGTCAGCTGGAAAGTTGACAGCTGGAGTTCAAGAAGCTGAGCACCGCACGAAGGGGTGAGCTCCCATCCTTGCTCCAGCTCCTGTCCAACTAACAAGTTTGAAAGCTTGCAAATGGGAGTAAATAAATAGATACCACTTTGGTGGGAAGGTAATGGTGTTGTTCGGCGCCCTTTGGTTATAGTCATGCTCGCCACACGACTACGGAAATGTGCTTGGCAACATGGCCTCCCTCAGCTAGGAAATGGAGATGATCATCGTCTCCTCGATTTGGATTTGACTGGAAAGGGGAAACCTTTGCCTTTACCTTTATTTAGCCAACCCCTTTAATTATTTTAATGGCTTTGCTAGATTTCTAAAGGGAGACACAAAATCTGTTCTTTACAGGGCAACAAACTACACGTACATTAGAATAAGAGCATCAGCGCCTCTTTTTAGACCTACAAGAAGACTCCTGTCTGATTTTATATGTAGCCACACACACTTACTATTGATTACTACTGGTATTCGAGGCAGGAAGGGTATAGTAATTGGTTTAATCACAAGGTACTTGGTGAGCTGCCAATCACTATCTGTCCAAGAATGTTCCATCAATAGATCAATACTATAAGTCACTCCATAGACGTTGTTAGATACTGTGCTCTGAGAAAAAGACAAATTAGAACTATTAAGTGGTGTTGCATATAAGACATTGACTTTGTTGTAATAGGTTCACTGTGTTCCAATATGTTTCTCTACGTATCACACACTTTCCCTGATATTTCCTTCTATATCATATACTATACTTATATAATAGAGCTTATATTTACCTGAAGTCTGCCTCTAGGGGCTCCAATTGGGATAGTTACTACAATATGTGTAATGTTATGTTCCAAAGTGTAGTTGTACTTCTCCGGGTTCTCTATCTTTTGCCCATTAATTCCCATTGTTACTTGAAGGGATCTGAAGGTGGATTCTTGAAGTACCAGTCTAGGGTTAATCATTGGCATAGTCCAGATCAGAAAAGCATCTGTGAAGCTGGTGCCATCTGTTGATTTATAGCAGTTGTCAGTTTCAAACCATTGCTAAACAAAAATCAAGACTTTGCATATTACTGCTAGCAGGCAATATTATAACATGTATGAAGCATCTTGCCAGGCTCCTTGTACACAAGCTGCCAGGATCTCATTTTAAGATTTATGATTTCAACATACTAATTCTTGTTGGCACACTTGCAAGTATAATTGACAGAAAGCGTTGCTTGCTAGTAGGTCCCGGTTATACGAACATTCAATACCCTTCCTTCCCCGAATAAGGCATGAGTTTTCATGGTAGGAGGAGAAAAATACTTGCCAACTGGGCATGATACAGTTGTGTCAATCAGCAGAAGTAACCATCTTTGCCTGTACCGCGACGTGGAGCTGATTGTGCTCATTGTGACCCCATTAACCTGTGAAAAAAATTGTGGTAAAAGTTTTACTTGAGCAGTTCAAGAACGAGATAGCTTAGAACATCTCTCTTTTGGCTGGAGGGAGTGGGGGAAGAAACACATTACCACTGTATTTTGAGTTTCGTTTGTAGAGTATGGGGAGCGAAGGAATACTCTTGCCAGGGTATTATTGAAGCTGTAGCCCAATTTGTCAGCATCTCTTACTCCTGTTGTTTTTGTCCCTGATGAAGAGTAGAACATCAAATTCCACGTCTGATGCATAACCTTTTGTGCCTAGAAGAGAGAAAAAAAACCCCAAAGACAATAAGAATTTTCAAACTGCAGAATGGCAAAAAGATTATTCGACAAGCATGCAAAATTCTGCAGTTTCACCAAGGCTTAAAAATTGTCAGTTTTGTGAGATAGCGTGTCAGCCCTGCAGCCATATTCCTTTTGGATCTTTGGCCTGCCACACTTTCTATTATTCTACTATGCCTTTTCTATTGTGGGAAAATGGGAGGGGGGATTGTACAGAGTTAAATGCTATGTAGCCAAAATAAAACTCCTTTCTAGAAAGCCAAGGTCAACTTTGCCTCTGCACCTCTGCACCTGACTGGAACTGGTTGGGTGGAACTGCCAACATGGCAGCGGAAGATTGGACCATGTGATGGACTTGTGGGTGTGGGGGCAAGATCGTGAACTTTCAACTGGGTGGGGAAAACCGGGAAGCTTTCAGATTCAGGGTTTCCCAGATGTATCAACATGGCTCTCTTAATACATTGGAACTTTGAGCAATATTTTGCCTTGGACTCTGATTTACTTTTGGATGCTATTTGGAATCCTGACGCATAAAGATTTCTATGCAACCTTGATAGTAAACTGCAGTACTTCTAATCTAGTCAAAACTGAGGGCGGGGAATACAATTTAGAAACCTTTTAAATGGAATTAAAAGCAATTGGGTTTTTTTGTTTGTTTATAAATTACCTACCTATTGAGGAAGGTATTTAGTTAAATAATATTCCTACTGTACCTCCGGTAGCACTGACATCAATTCAGGATCCGAAATTCCCGGGACTTCAGTCTTCACTGAGACCTTGAAATGGAATGAGGCATTTTCAATATAGAATCCAACAGTGTTATTACAAAATCTGAGCTTGTTCTAATTCTTGTGGTTTTAAAGAAATTAAAATGATGAATATTTTCCTATTCCTATTTAAGTAGAAAGACAATAACACCTATCTGCCCAACCATTTAGATATAAGACCATCTCTAGCAAAACTAGAGCCAGTTTAATCGTTGTCACTGCGACATTTTGTTTTCAACAAATTGCCTATACTCTTAATGGGCATATGGCCCAGGTCTTACCTCCATGTAATTCTCTTCACACAGAATTTCCCTTGGAGCCCATGAGAAATAGCAGTGCATGGGATGCTGGTAAACGGCAGCTGCCCGCAGGTCTTCAAATAACGATACTTTGATGTTTACAGTAAGAGAGAACTGTTCATCTTTCTGCAGTCATTGAAAAAAAAACATCTGTAACGTCACTGTTCCACCTCTCAGCCTGGGGAGGTCAAACATTATACCCCTCAGACAGGGTCCGCAACTTGGGAGTCCTCCTGGACCCACAGCTGACTTTTGAACACCATTTGTCAGCTGTGACCAGGGGGGCATTTGCCCAGGTTCGCCTGGTGCACCAGTTGCGTCCCTACCTGAACCGGGAGGCTCTCACAACAGTCACTCGTGCCCTTGTGACCTCTAGGCTGGAATACTGCAATGTGCTCTACGTGGGGCTGCCCTTGAAGAGTATTCGGCGACTTCAGCTAGTCCAGAATGCGGCCACGCGAGCGATTGTGGGTGCACCTCGCTTCACCCACATAACACCTATCCTCCGCGAGCTGCACTGGCTACCTGTCGATCTCCGGGTGCGCTTTAAGGTGCTACTTGTCACCCATAAAGCCCTACATGGTAGTGGATCTGGGTACTTGAGAGACCGCCTACTGCCAATTACCTCCACGCGACCTATTAGATCTCATCAATTAGGCCTCCTCCGAGTTCCATCTGCTGGTCAATGCCGACTGGCAACTACGCGGAGGAGAGCCTTCTCGGTGGCAGCTCCGACCCTATGGAACGATCTCCCCGTGGAGATTCGTACCCTCACCACCCTCCAGACCTTCCGCACAGCCCTCAGAATCTGGCTATCCCGTCAGGCCTGGGGCTAAGACTGTAACCCGCCCGAATGGTATGAATGTTGTGTTTTTTAATTATGTATTGTCTTATATGTTAAAAGTTTGTCTCCCCCTCCCCCTTGGGTTGTGAGCCGCCCTGAGTCCCCCCAAGGAAAAGGGCAGCATATAAATAAACTTCAAACTCAAACTCAAACACTGGCAGGAGTACCATATTTAACAATGGGGGATGCTTCCTGCCACAAAGTTCTTGAGAAAGCCAGCATTTAGATCAGGGGTATCCAACACTGGCAACTTTATGACTCTGGGCTTCAACTCTCAGAATTCCCCAGCCAGCCATCCTTAATGTTGCCAAGGTTGGATACCCGAGTTAGTTAATTATAGGCTTATTAGCTTGTACCCATCTAATAACCTTATTAATAAATGCATTGGGAAGCTGATGTCCTTCCTATTGCAGCCCCCCCCTTCAAATCTATGGGACTGCTCAAAAAATTATGGAACTGAGAAATATAAAAGGGAACTTCTATTGTAGGAATAGTAGTTTACTCATATCTAATTGGACTGAACCCATTGCATTTTAGATTGCTTTGGTTATTGTAGCCTGCCTCTTCATGCATGATATGCAATCTTTACATAAATTTGCCACAATCAGCAGATACTGATCCTCCACTGTAGCACAATGCTTTGTGTTCTCTTGCAAAACGGGCCAAACAATTGCTTTTTTCAAGCATGTTTTCAAGCCTATGTCTATTTCCAGCTTCCCACCCCGCTTCCGTTAGTGATTTAGGTGACTAAGCACAAACATTAAAACAACTTAAAATATATTAACATCTTTTTCATAAAAAACAGAAACACCCAACAGATCCTATGCAGTCCTGGCACACTTGGTTTTTATTCCTGTGTCTATAACTCCTGTAGATCAGCAAACATGTCTCTAGAATATACTGTGTTTAGGATTTTGTTGCTGTTTGTTCAGTTGTGTGTGATTCTCAGAGACTGCCTGAGCAAGTCTTTTCAGGTTTCTTGTCAAGTTTTTTTTCAAAAGTGATTCACCCTTGTTGGTTCAAGGTCATCCAATTGGCTTTGTGGCTAAGGTGGGATTCAAATCCATGGTCTCCTGGATTCTAACCTGATGCCTTAACCACTACACTCAACTGATTCTTGTTTTTGAGATAGGAATTCACAAAAATGATAAAGCTGTCAACCACATCCATTAGTTTAATTTTCCTATCTATATGTCTGTGTTGGGTTCTGATACAACGAAAGTTGTCTCTCTGCAAGATACTTGCTGTTTGATGAGCCTCATATTCTTAAAATAGCAGGAGGTAAGGAAGCCAAGAATAAAAATCACAGATGCTATGTCTCATCATGAGTTGCAGATAACCAGTTTGGGTCTCAGTTCCATTTATAACTATATTAAATTAAATTCAGCCTCTGTGTTTCCTTTTCTATCTCCCATCAGTGCTAGAGATTTTGACATTGTCCATGTCAAGAGCAGATAACTTCAGTTTAAAGTAAAAGATTATTTTAACAATAATTTTGTGTAAAAGCAATCAAAAGAATCGCTCTTCTCTGATTTGGTCACCATATAAGAGAAGCAGTTTCCAAAAAGTAAATCTATGTTTTAAGATCACAGAATATTTGTTTTATGCATTTATCTGTCATGTAAGACCATTGCTTTATTTATGCTTACTAATGCTTAAGACAGTGTTAGCATTTTTCTATTCTGAGGGTGACCGAATATTACCTGGGCTCACCTCATTTATAACGTGACAGCCAAGGAAAGAAGCCCTGAAGATGGAGTTTCCCCATACATCCTTCGACAGAGTATAGCCACAACGAGCTCCCAACATCTGGTCCACCAAAAATGGAACACCAGATGGGTCTGGAAGCATACAAAAAAATATCTTATAGTCAAGCTAAAATAGAAGTCAATGAACAAGACAAGAAACAGCATTTTTTTCTCAATGGATAGGAAAAAATGTAGTTCTCCAGGTGGTACAGAACAATACGTCTCAATATCTCCCACCTTTGATCATTATGATTCATTGGAAGATATATTTTCAGGAACACCTCAGATTCATAGATGACTTATATCTGCTTTATGGAACTTGACGAACTACCTATTCCTTAGTTTCATGACATTCTGTAAATACAGGCTTAAAATGCAAGGTTTATCAACATGCTCTGGTTTTATTTTCATAGTTAAGTCCTTGTTTAATGACTACCCATTCAAGCAAATGTTAAAATTATGACACTGCTGAACAAGATTTACAACCAGTCCTACAGCTATTGTGTGCATAAGATTATTTGTATTTAAAAGAGATTATACCCAATCAGTACACTGCCATTGTGGATATGCAAATTTTATATATAACGAAGAAAATTGTATGATGAAAAATAATATATATATATATATATATATATATATATATATATATATATATATATATATATATATATATATATATATATATATATATATATATATATATATAAAAGAGATTTACAATCCTTGTAGTTGCAGCCATTGCAACATGTGATTATGATTTGTGTGCTTGGGAACCAACTTGCAATTACAATGTTTGCCGCATCCTGTTGTGATGTGATCACCATTTGCAACCTTCCTTGTGGGCTTCCAACAAGGAAAGTCAATGGGAAAGCTGGTAGGGGGTCACAAATGGCAAACATATATTGTATTAACCACATGGAATTTACTTCACAACCAGCAAACAACCAGAATTGCTGGAACTACCATTGTAGGCCAGCAATCATGTTTGGCAATGATATTGCTCCTAATCATTGCCGGTAAGTGGGGATTTACTTTAAAGAACCATAGTTCCTATTTTATTGCTGTTTGGTTACCATGATAGAAGGCAAACAGTTAATCTATGTTTTAAGATCCCACATTATATTTCTACCAGTTTAGAGTCTGAGCATATTAATTCCAGAGCTCTGTAACCCCATGGCATAACTAATAATTCCTGCAGTGGCTTAGCAAATGGAGAATGATAGTAAGCATGCAGTGATGTCAATGTACAAATCCCAGGTTTAAACTAGTGTCCCAGCATGTGACCCAAGGACATAAGTCACAGTATTTACATTAAATCTTTTCCAGCCACTTCTCCCATATTTATGACCTCAAGACACTCCCCAAATTAACATGACTGATCTATCTGAATTGGAATCCTAAGCACGTTTTCACCATAACCTCCGTTGCAATAAAACTTTTAATTTGGAAACATTAAAAGTTCTTGCTCAAGTTGCAAGTACAAGCAATATTCTCTTTAACATCTCAGATAGCTCACCAATTACTTCTATCTTGAAAAACTTCTTCTGAAGAAAGGACTTGTCTAGCTTCATCCAAAATATGCTGGAGAGGCAGGTACTTTCTACAAAAGCTAGAAAGGGGTTGAGGAAACTTAGTTATCAAAGTTCATAATCTGGTCACAACGTTAATTCCCCAGTTTCTAAAGTTCTAAAAAGTTGGCTAAATATAGATAATTGCGTAAGGCCACATCCTATGTCTCAAACTCTTGACAGAATTGAAATGCAGTTTCTATGAGGAACAGAGTAGTGTGTTCTTTATCAATTCTAAGGGCTGCAAACTGTTCAGGGACATGAATGTTGTACATGCAGCTCATAGCTCTCTCCTCTAGCAAAACAGAATAGCTGGGGAAGGTCTCAAGAAAAATATAGGGGTGGGGGAATCAAGATTAGCCCTTGTGTCCCCTGAATATTGCCCAGTGCCTCATGCTGACTTAGTAGTAGCCCTGCTCCCGATTTAAATTAGGAAACTTCAGACACTACTTGGAGTTCACCAACCTGGAGAACCGACTGCTTCTTGTGTCCAACCTATTTCACACTGCAGTAAAAGAAGCATCAGCAAAATTCTGCCGGAGAGAGGAAAAAAGAATGTATGTTTGTGTGTACACACACACACACACACACACACACACACACACACACACACAGAGAGTTATAGCCCCACACGCATATTCAGACACAGATACATAGGACTACAATCAAATAAAAGGGGAAAAAAGTGTGTGGGGGGGAATAAAACTTTTCTGCTAAATCCACTTTACCTGCAGAACACCTTCTCTACTGTCCCCATATTTTCGCAGGATCCTGGTCAAGCAAAGGACAGCACAAAATTCTTTTTAACAGCACAACTCCTTCCTAGCACAAAACAGACAATGGGAAAGAGATGAGCTGGAGGGAAATGAAGAAAGCCTCCCCTTTTATCCCAAAGAAGAAAAAAAGCTTTGGCACATCTGTAAATTAGGGACAGGTGTTCTTGCAGCCATTTGCTAATCATTGGAAAGAAAGGCTGCTTGTTTGAATAGCCTGTGGGTGTTTAAAGTCTTGGTATACTTCTTAGTGTGAAAGACCCATTGATAATCTACTCCACCATTGTAGTTTGGATCACAGAATTATTATTTTAGTACTATGCTTCTCTTTTCCATCTTTCATAAAGATAATATTTCCCATTCCTTTAAATACTCCAAAAAAACAAAGTTAAAGAGTTAACAACACCCAAAGTTCATTATCCTCTCAATCTCAAGATCTTAATAAGTTAAACGCTTTACTACTCCGAAGCTACTCTTAAATGAACAGGAGCAGCTGAATAAGCTGTTGCAAGTGGTTTTACTGAGCCTTCAAGAAAAGCTGTGGTCAGATTTAATGAAGAGACATTAGCAATTTGATACTATTGAAAGGAACAATGAGTTCTAAGGGTTTAGTACCTGATAATATATAAAGGATTAGGTTTTAATAAAGCTTATTTCAGTTTTTTCTGTGAACTTTTATTTTGAAGTAATATTAGTCAAAGGAAGCTTGTTCTCTGGCTTGGATTGAAATTTTATTTTCAATTTAATGATAGGCAAGTTTGAATAAGCCCCACTGTATGTCTGCAAACCTTAATACACATATTAGGAGGTGAATCTCCTATTAAATGCCCTGTATTCTGCATCATAGTATTAAAACTGGGATGTAAATACCTATGCCTTCTTTCTTCATCCAGATCTGCCTTGGGGAATTTTATTTTCTCTTTAGCGAAGCTTTACTTGGGATAGTAACACGTGGCAGTTAGATAACAACATGTTGCATAGACCTTTGGCCTGATGGAGAAGATGCTATTTACAGGCGTCTGTTTGAGGAGTGAGAGGAAAGAAGCCATAGATAAATAAAGTACAGTAATACAATTCTGGGTGTTTTTTTTTAAATGAATGTGCTCTTATTTGCTTGTATCTTTAATGTTTATAATCATTTCACTGAACAATGCTTTTTCCTCCTAAACATGTGCTTTATGTGATAATGAAAACATTTTAAAAAATGTTTTATTTTGCTACCATACAGTTTTTAATTCATCCATTTTCAAACAAAACATTTTTTTTAAAAAATGGACAGTTGCTTCATTAAAAAACGAACTGGCATTTTCAGTGAACTGCCAGTGCTATGAATATAATCAATAATTCTTAAATATGGGAAAGGATTTCTTTAATCTGGAACAATATCAAACAAGTAGCAGGATGATAACATTTCATTGCCTAGAAGCGGCCAATAAAAATATCAGATTTATAAAAAACAATATTCATCATGCAAATAATATCCATTTAGATGTTTTCTTCAAACATGTGGACTAGCTAGAAGTTATTTTGCAGTTAAAATTAAATATCAAGTTTAGTTTTTTTAAGGCAGCTTTTGCTATTTGGTTTTGATAGGATGTAGAGTTACAATATAAATACTGTTTCTAAAAATAACTACAAGAAATCAGATTGGCTGTACAAATGACCTGGGGCTAATTCATTCTGTTATAGTTGATGAATAACTTTGGGTAGGTCATTTTAGGCAACATTTTTAAATTCTGAGGAAATAATCCTTCACGTGTATTTAAACAGGGACAAAAAGAGTGAGATTAAGTTTTTGGCTGGCAGACTTTATATCCCACTTGCTGTGTTTGCTCAACATAATAAACTGAGACCAACCAGTTTATTTAGCCTTCTATAATGTACAAATTCACCCAAGTAGCTGCTACAGATAGTGATGCTTATTTCTATAGAATTAGATAATATTTCACGAAGTGAAATACAACTATGTATTGATAAAAGAAATGTCCTTCTGGGTTCAGCTCCAAGTGGGGAAAAAGACACTGGAGACATGGAGGCTGCTTGGAAAGATGGTTATTGGTGGACAGGACCACATGGCTTGAGTCCTGAGCAGAAAAGGTGATCACATGCTTCAATGTTGGTGGAGAAGAAGAGAAGGGCTGAGGGAGGAGCTTGCTAGGCTTTTTATAACCTTTTCAGTCCCACCTCTCTATTTCCTGTTCCTGTGTAAGATATGCATTCTGATTGGTTGTCAGACTCCCATGGGGCCATGCAGGGGCAGGAGCTGAGGTGGCGCAGTGGTTAGGGTGCAGTACTGCAGGCCACTTCAGCTGACTGTTATCTGCAGTTCAGCGGTTCTAATCTCACCGGCTCAAGGTTGACTCAGCCTTCCATCCTTCCGAGGTGGGTGAAATGAGGACCCAGACTGTGGGGGCGATATGCTGACTCTGTAAACCGCTTAGAGAGGGCTGAAAACCCTATGAAGCAGTATATAAGTCTAACTGCTATTGCTATTGCTAACTCTCTAAGCTGTGTTTTGAATCCAGGTTTGGTTGAGTTCTCAGATGCCTTGTGGTCAGTTGGGGCCAATATTATCATGCCACCCCCTGGAACTGAAGTGGAGAAGCCTTTATTATGTAAAGTGGACTAGCTTGGCCTTCTTAATGGCCCATTGACAAAGTGGGGATGGGCAAGAAGCTACAGGCAGCTATTCTGTCTTTTAAACCATGTTTCTTTCTTTTCACATCCAGAGAAATATTCTGCCTTTTCAATATTTCCTAGGATATTTCATTTTTCTGGGAGAGGGCTGGGTGATAACTTCCCACAGTATGATACAGGTAGTCCTCGGTTTACAACAGTTCATTTAGTGACATTCCAAATTATAACGGCACTAAAAAAAGTTAGTTATGATCATTCTTCACACTTATGATCATTACAGCATGCCCATAATCGTGTGATTTACATTTGGATGCTTGACAAGTGACTCACATTTATGACAATTGCAGTGTCCCTGTGTCTGGTGGTCCCCTTTTGCGACATTCCAATAAGCAAAGTCAATGGGGAAACCAGATTCGCTGAACGAACGTGTGACTAATTTAATAACTGAAATGATTCTGTTAACAAATGTGGCAAGAAAAGTTGTAAAATGGAGCAAAATTCACTTAACAAATTTCTCACTTAGCAACATAAATGTTGAGCTCCATTGTGGTCTTAGGTCAAGGACTACCTGTATAGGTTCAGGCGAAAAACCTTGTTATTCTGGGATTTAAAAAGTGGGCTTACTCCATTTCCCTTTCCTGGAATGTAACTATTACAACATTTTAGATATTTGCAAGAGTGGTCTTAGCCCTGAAGCCTAACTTCCGGCTCAGAGCAGGAATTTAAAAGCATTTCTAGTAGATGGCTATCTTGCCTCTATGTCAACCCATTCTGTGAATGGGAACCAATTATTTTTTCTGGGAACTATTTTTACTATTAAAATGTTCTCATTGTTAGGAGAGAAAGGTTCTAACATTCAAGTGAGATTTCCCTTTGTGTATATTAAATCCATAGTCATATATTTTGCATTTTGGAACAAAATGGAAGGGGATTTATCTTCAATGTGTCTTCATTTCAGATATTTAAAGTACTATCATATACTAAGTCTTTTGAAGGCTAAACTTACAACTGTTGCAGGTGCTCACAATTGGGCAATTAAATTTGGGCCACAGTGAAGAAATGTGTTTTCTGTTACATGGACCCAAAAGCAAGAAATCCAGGGGTCTTCCAAGATCTGCCCAAGTTGGTAAGGTCCATGTCCAGCATAAGTAACTGTTCTGACCCCCCTCGTTCCACACCAAAGCACACTCCGAGCCAAAGATGAGTTACGGCATTTAATTAACAGACAGACAGGTCCTTGGCAGCAAACCGGCACAGACAAGCTTGGGCAGCAATAAACACAGATAAGGCTTGGCAGCAATCCAGCCTGCCAAGCTCATAACAATGTTTTCTGACATTTGTTCCTGCGTTGACTTCTGCAAGAAGGGCATGTGCACAAGCAGTCTTTTTATAGTCTGGAGAGGAGCCTAATGACCACCAGCTGAGTGCAATTACCTCCTGTAACTGCGCAACTGTTCCTGACGCCTATTAGTTCTTCGATGGCGTGCATCCAGGAACAACTCACTACTGGTGTCCGGCTCACTCTCCCTTGTCTCCTCCCCACTGGTCCAAGGCTCAGGCACCTCCTGGTGGCCAACCAGCCTCTCTGTGCCCTGCTTGGAGTCGGAACCCTGTCCAGGGTCCTCCACATCCTCCAGAGCCGAATCATAGGGCCCCTCGCTGTCGGAGTCTGGTGGCCGCTTCAATGGCTCCTGCTGGGCCACAACAAGTAACCATGTTCAAGTAATTACTATGATCAGTTGCCATTGAATGTTTCAAGTGCTTTCAGTAGAATAGCAGGGCTGGTGTAGTGCATGTTGGGGAGGATGAACTATTCATCCATCCCACAAGCTGAGATCTATGACAATATGTTTATAAACCAATGTGTTCCTCTTGAAGTTGGGGACTAGGAGGACACTCATGTCTTCTAAAGGAATGTACTGGAAAGCTTGTGGAGCATGGACAGGTGTTGAAATTTCAGAAACATTTGCTTGTTTTCCTTTCTAAGGTAGATGTGGGTAAAGGATAGTCACTACCCAAAACCATATAAAGTTAACTAAGATATCTGGAAAGGTCCAATCACCATGGAGCTTTGAGAGGGCATGGTCTGCACCTCTGTGAATCGCAGCCCTTCCTACTAGATCACTTTGGAGCATCACATAAATCAAAGGAAGGGAAAGACAGAGGGAGGAAGAAAGGAAGGAGAGTTCACCAGAAGGGAGACCCGTTGGTCCTGATGCTAGAGGACAAGATGGCTTTTCCTACATTCCAAGCAAGCTATAGATGCTTTCCTGCCATGAGGTTTTAAGCAAATAGCAATAGCAATAGCAGTTAGACTTGTATACCGCTTCATAGGGCTTTCAGCCCTCTCTAAGCGGTTTACAGAGTCAGCATATTGCCTCCACAATCTAGGTCCTCATTTTACCCACCTCAGAAGGATGGAAGGCTGAGTCAACCTTGAGCCGGTGAGATTTGAACCGCTGAACTGCAGCTAGCAATCAGCTGAAGTGGCCTGCAGTACTGCACCCTACCCACTGCGCCACCTCGGCAAAGCCTTTGAACCACCTAAAATGACTATGGTTAAGCAAATCATGGTTTAGTGGAATATATAAACCAGAACATTTCTAGGACATCTCCCAAAGTAAGACAGTTTCAAAGAAAGTCAAAGGCTTTGATTGTATAATTATGATTGTCTTCTTGAATTTTTGATACCTGCCCTGTAAATGCCTCACATGTTGTCCCAGTCTTCCGTGACACTTTAGGTAAAATAAAGAGTCAGCAGGTGACCCTACAGGGACTTTTAAGCCCAGAGTCAATATTTCTAGGACATATCCTCCATCTCACTGATAGATGTGGGTTTTTGCTTTATAGCCAAAATCCAGGATGGCATTTGATCATATCACAATAGGTGTCCTGTAACCAGCATTGGAACAGAAATATTTGGGTCTATAGAAGATAATTAATAGAAGGACTAATCTTGCTCCAGGCAGAGATTCAGTCTATGGCTGAGAAAGAGCTTCCCATGCTAGTGGGGAGATGTCTACTTGTAGTTCTTATGTTGAGGAGGAAGAACCAAATGCTATAATTGAGAGGAATGGATCCTGTGCTAGAGCCACAGTTGATCAGTCTCTTCCAGCGTGTCTTTGTGTATCAAGGTCTTCCCTATAATTCTTCTCTACTTCTCCAACTTACAATGTCATATTTTAACCCTAGTTCAGGTTTGCATGCCCTCGTGTATAGCATCATTTTCCCAGAAAGATTTCCCTATGTCCCTCCTTGCTCTGACTAAGGCCTGGAGAAGGACTATCAATATTCTGTGTGGGTATTACAGGTGAGAAAGTCTTGTGAATAAGCTGCCTCTAAGAAAATCAGAAAAGAATATATAAGATAAGTGACTAATGTTTATTGAAACCAAAAGTCTATCCATAAAATGTTAATATAAAACTAGCTCAGTCCTTTTAACTTATAACTTTAATCATATAGTCCTGTTGTTCCATTTTAGTACAATAAGTATGTTATTTCAGTACAATGATATTTAGTGCACTCCACTGAGATACAAATTAAAAGGCTTCAATCATGTCATTATGCTGCCATCTTAACCTTTTTCAACCCCCTTATGGATGGGTTCTGTCATTTGTGATTACTACAATATCCTTTTCTCTCTATACCAATTTAGGCTCTTTCTGGAAGAAAATGACTCACTTAGCAACTCAGGAATATGCAAATTAGAATATGCAAAACTCACAAACTAGAACATGAGTTATACTTGGTTTTGATCCAGCAACCCCAGCTCATAGATAATGGTTAAGAAAAATGCAGTGTCCCCTAAGGAAAAAAAAAATCTGGAGGTGAGATTTTAGAGCCCAGGTAGGGCAGCTTATCTTTAAAATCAGTTCTGCCTCTCCTCAACCCAGACAGAGACCAGCTGCATTTACATTTCCCAGGACCGTCATATGCAAAACCTTGTCTTTAAGATCTTACAGCTCATCACTGCAAAGGTAGTGGAAAGGCCACAGGGGCCTTTCAACAGAAGAAGAGCAGTGCTTGAAGGAAAGTGGCACCCGGCAGATCCTAGGGAGGCCTAGGACATGGCGGGCAATCATCATTTCCCTAATGGTGCCAGCTTGCCCTTTCCATGGCAGCAGTGGTGCTAGGCAGGGCCGGATTTTCCTATAGGCTAACTAGGCTTCAGCCTAGGGCCTCAAGATCAAGAGGGGCCTACATTCAAATTGTTAGCAAAATTAAAATTACACTATTCTAAAAACAGTGAACACTAAAACACTGAACCGAAAATAAGGAGAAATTCTACGCATATGACTAATAAACAAACATAAAAATGTATTGGTTAAGATTGTTCCAGCCCCACGGCAGTTGGGGAGCCCGCCCACATTCCCAGCGGTCGGGCGAGAGGCGGGATCCGCTCCCAGTAGCCGCCCCGTCGACGCGGAGCCCACCAGCGGCCAGGCAGGTGAGGGCGAGGGGGCCGAGCCGGGCAGCTGAGCGCAGCAGGGGAGGCGGCTGGCCTCGCTGCCTTTGCCGCAGAGCAGAGCCGCCCTCCGTCGGAAGGCCAGCTATATATATTGATATATATTGATATATATCACAGTAATTATGTATTTTATTGTCTCTCATGTAATTTACAAACTTAAAAATGGGAGGTGAAAGGGCCTCATAAGACCTAAACCCCATTGAATCCAGAGGAGGGAAGAGAGAAAGAAAGAGGGAGTGTGTGAGGATGGGGGATTTCCTAAACCCCATTGAATCCAGAGGAGGAGTGTGTGTGTATTTGTGTGTTTGTGTATGTGTGTGTGTGTGTGTGTGTGTGTGTGAGAGAGAGAGAGAGAGAGAGAGAGAGAGAGAGAGACTATCACTGTGTTGTAGCTTATGATTCTTGATGAATGTATTGTATTTTATTTTATTTATGTACGCCGAAGACAAATTCCTTGTGTGTCCAATCACACTTGGGTAATAAACTATTCTACTCTACTCTACTCTACTCTACTCATTTCTATTTCAATTCTAATAAGGAGTTTAGCTTCTCTCTCTTGAAAATGTAAGCTAGCATAATGCAAGCTAGCTTTAGCTTTCAAACAGTTCATTTAGTGACCAAAGTTACAACGGCATTGAAAAAATGACTGATGACCATTTTTCACACTTAGCGACCATTTTTCACACTTAGCGACCGTTGAAGCATCCTCATGGTCACGTGATCAAAATTTTGATGTTTGGCAACAGATTCATATTTATGATGCTTTCAGTGTCCTGGGGTCATGTAATCGCCTTGTGTGACCTTTTGACAAAATATAAAAATTTTAATCAAGCCCCCCCCCTCCCCCCCGGTCAATGGTGTCCCTCTTTACCAATCTGAAAATCTGGTCACCTTATCATAAGTGCTAGGGCTGAAATCAAGGTCTCTATTTCAGGCCTAGCCTCAGAGCTGCTGCCTGGTGCTGCTGTTCATGGTGGCCTAGATGGGGAGATGGGGAATTGTTTCTGTTTTGTTCGGGAGGGGAGAGGGTGTGACATGGCATCAGAATCAAGTTAGGCATTTTTCCATTTTTTTTTGAGATGAGCCCAAAAGATTCATCATCACTGGGTTATGGCCGGGGGCAAAGTTCCTTTTAGGCCAGATCTACAAGAATGGGCACATTTAGTTTTTAATTAAATCCCAGGGCTCTTCGCCATTCCTACGAGACTGACATCCAGGGGTTCTGGCATCCAGGAACAAAGCTAGACACAGAAGATATACAAAAATGTGGTTTCCTGTTTCTTTCAAGGAAATGTTTTCTATTTTACATTCCTTGAATATCACTACTGATTCTGGGCTCCCTTTCCACCTTCGAAAGTGAGACAAAGTGAAGTGTGTGCTTAATAATGTTTAGAAAAAGTGTCTGATCCTTTAAAAAGGCTACCAACGTTTCCCTCAAAGGGCAGCCCCTAAACTGAGTGGATATGATCTGTGTTTTCCTCCAAATGCCTCACATCTAGGCCCAGAGACACGAAAAGTTGTCACACTCATTGGAGAGCTTTTTTTCAATATTAGCGACTCTAAGATGGCCCGTTGGGGAATTTGGGGGGTTGAGGTCAGTGGTGGGTTTCAAAAATTGTTCGAACCTACTCTGTGGGTGTGGCCTACTTTGTGGGAGTGGCTTGCCGCCCATGTGACTGGATGGGAGTGGCTTGTCACCCATGTGACCGGATATGAAGATGCCGACGACACTTGTCAGAACCACCTTAAATTACCTCACACACAGCACTGGCACACATAAGAATATGATGTAAACTTGTTTTTTAAAAGGCATCTTTGGTTTGCGTTAAAACAACTTCAACACACGCAATGTTCTGATTGCACCACAAACGCAGTAGTCATCCTTACCTTTCACAGAGGCACTGAGTTTTATAAATAGGAGCATGATAGTGTAGAACAATCATATCCAAGGACCAGCGGTGGGTTTCAAAAAAGTTTGCAACCTCTTCTGTAGGTGTGGCCTGCTTTCCAGGTCCACTGGTGGAACCTCTTCTAACCGGTTCGGTAGATTTGACGAACCGGTTCTACCGAATAGGTGTGAACTGGTAGGAACCCACCTCTGGTTGAGGTGTACATCAGTGGTGGGATTCAAATTTTTTTACTACTGGTTCTGTGGGGGTAGCTTGGTGAGCGTGGCATGACTTGGTGGGCATGACTTGGTGGGCATGGCAGGGGAAGGATACTGCAAAATCCGCATTCCCTCCCGATCTGCTGGGACTCGGGAGGCAGAGAATAGATGGGGCGGGGCCAGCCAGAGGCGGTATTTACCAGTTCTCCGAACTACTCAAAATTTCCGCCACAGGTTCTCCAGAACTGGTCAGAACCTGCTGAATCTGGTCTACATTGTTGAGGTCTTAATGTTGCTAAGGTTGTGAAACAGTGTCTTGGAAAAATGTAATAGTGCCAGAAAGGAAGATGTATTTGCTGTCATCACTATTAAACACATGTGATTTTTTTTCCCCCTCCTGAGATCTTTGGTGTGATAATGTCATGACATGTATCATTGTGGTTCACCATAGAATTATAGAGAGAGTTAACTGGGGAATACTGGGAACTGAAATTTCAAAACCAACAAGGTTTAGAAACATTGGCACAAGCCGATCATTTAACCCATTCCGTGATCTGAATTCTATTTTCCTGCAATGCATCCCAAGATAGTATTTGCTCTTTTAACAACTGCCGCACACTGCTGGCTCATGTTTAACTCTGGATCTGATCTCGAAGCATAAAGAGCCAGAAGTGGCTCCTGAGGGATGAGTGGAAGACCACAACAAGATCCCAAAGGTACATTTTGACTATGAAATCAAAGAAGCTGTGTCTGACCAGGAAAATGACTCAGCTGTGTAAGGATGGTGTTATGGAATATGGATAATAGCAATAGCAATAACAATAGCAGTTAGAATTATATACCGCTTCATAGGGCTTTCAGCCCTCTCTAAGCGGTTTACAGAGTCAGCATATCACCCCCACAGTCTGGGTTCTCATTTCACCCACCTCGGAAGGATGAAAGGCTAAGTCAACCTTGAGCCGGTGAGATTAGAACCGCTGAACTGCAGATAACAGTCATCTGAAGTGGCCTGCAGTACTGCACCTTAACTACTGCGTCACCTTGGCTCTTAAAATGGTGCACTGCATACATTTCTGTTAGAAGGGCCCTTTAGAGGACTACATCATTATCTGGACATCTTTTAGAACCTGGACCTGAAGATGGAGACCTAGGATCTTTTTAAGCATTTCCATAAGCAACCTAGAGTCCTGAGAATGAACATAAAAGGGATATGTTCAAAGGCTGAATTAATTTTTTTTGCCTCTGCCTAGCTTCATTGCAATTGCTGGACGTTTTTACTAAGTGCTAAAATCAGCTATCAAAAATCAAAATTTCTGTACATCAAAATCTTGGCCGACCAAGGTCCTTCCCCCTCCTTCCCAAAATGCTTAGCTGTAAACTGCATAGAATTTATACACTTCACAGATAGGCTTGCCTGTAAGGTCTAAGCAGAATTTATGCCGTTTGTAACACTCTCTATTGATCCTGATCTATTGCATTGGGCATTGTTTAGCTTCAAAACTTTGGAGAAGGTGGACATCCAGGAACCCATCACTTGAGAAATCAAAATATTCTTTCCCCATTGAGATGCCCTGAAAAGGACATTCGAAATCCCTCATACACAAGCATATTTTGAAATAGATTAATGGACCTCTGTGTCAGGGTTCCAAAGAACATCCAAAATTAAGGCAAAGTATTGTTCAAGTTCCAGTTTATTAAGAGAGTCATGTTGGCACATCTGTGAAAACCTGAATCTGAGCTTCCTGGTTTTCCCCACCCAGTTGAGAATTCAAGATTTTGCCCCCACACCCACAAGGCCATCACATGGTCCAATCTTCCACTGCCATGCTGGCATTTTCACCCATCCAGTTCCGGTCAGATGCAGAGGTGCAGAGACAAAGGATGACCTTGGATTCTAGAAAGGAATTTTATTTTGGCAACATCACATTCTACTCCTTACTATTCCCCCTCCAAATCCTTCACTAATGAAACAGCATAATAGAATAGAATATTAGTATGGCAGGCCAAAGATCCCAAAAGGAACCGTTTGCAGGCCTGACACTCTGCAGATAGCTTCAACATCCAGATTTCAGTTCCCCGAATTCCCCAGTTGGCTCTCTCTATAACTAGCCCCCAAGCCTAATGTAGACATTGAAAGATGTGCATTCAACTGCCAAAATTCAAAGGCTGCTTTTGCACACTAGCTCACAGGAAGGCAAGAAGAGAAATGATTTTCTGGCTCCCTCTCCTGGTCAGTGACAGCTTCTGTAATTTTCTTAATATTTGTGAAGCCTCTGTTCCCAAGAAGGCTTTGTTAGAAATATACTCATGAGACCCAAGGCAGTGGCATGTAGGAGAGAGGAAGTTCAAAAATGTCAAATTGGTGGCTGCCAGGACAGAATAGAAAGCCTATTTTTTTTACATGCAAATTGAGATTTATCTGCAGTTGGGGGACAATCTGTACATAAAAATATATAACATGCAATCTGCATACAAAGGTATGTAACAAAAAACTATTTCTTCAATCCCACAGCCACAGATACCATGTTGCCTTTTTTCAACCCCAACCTGATATCACCCCACACCCTATGGGTGCCCCAGATTCAAAGAGAATTCCACAATTCATTTGCACGTAAAATAAAAGTACAAACAGAACTACATACTCGATAGATTGGACCCAAACTTGGATTATCAATTAGGTTGTCCCCTGGGAATATGAAGAACCTACAGGTAAGCAACCAGTAGAAGCCATGATGAGCTCATAGGTGTCCTGACATCATCATGGGAATGATGTAAATTATAGAAGTCATGTCACTTGGGCAATGACATAATGAGGTACATGATACCCCCCCCCTACCCCCACCTGCCGCCACAGCTGTCAACAAATAAGCAAATCTGTTAAATGAACACAAACTCACA
Source organism: Thamnophis elegans (assembly GCF_009769535.1). Taxonomy (NCBI): domain Eukaryota; kingdom Metazoa; phylum Chordata; class Lepidosauria; order Squamata; family Natricidae; genus Thamnophis; species Thamnophis elegans. The sequence continues at coordinate 11,979,987 of NC_045543.1, read as the reverse complement.
TTTTCATTTGGGCCAAACATCACTGTTAAAATTTGTATTGGGGTTACTTTATGGGTTATGCTTACTTATCTGATAGATGAGCTAAAATGATCCAATTTATATCTCCAGACTATTCAAGATACCAGTTCATGCTGGAAACTTTCAAAGGGGTTATGCTCCCTTCAGAAACATCTAAATCTCCAATATTATGTAAAGCAGTGTTTTTCAAACTTGACAAATTTATGATGTGTGGAATTCCCTGGAATTCCCCAGCCTACATCTTCTGGGATTTGACATCCACACATCCTAAAGTTGCCAAGTTTGAAAAACATGGATCTAAAGAATTTCTGTTGCTCCTGCTCCTTTCTGAATCCACTTAGTGCCTTCCAATGAGAGGGCCTTTGGTGGCTCAGTCTGAGGATTGTATATCATAATTCCTCCAGTTTGGTGTTTTACAATGTATGCATCCAACCATTGCAGCTGTGAACAATGGTTTGTGATTTATTGTGTTGCAAGAACCCAGATAGACCTTGCTTACTGTAATAAACATAGATGACTTTGTGTTAAATATGAATGCAGGAATAAGATTAAGATTAAGATTAAGATTTAGTTTATTTGTATGCCGCCCTTCTCCGGGAGGGACTCAGGGCGGCGAACAACTCAAAAGTGGAAAAGGGGATACAAACACAATACACGTAATTAAAATACACAAGAGTCATACAGCCATACAAGTCGAGAGGGGAGGGGAACTCATCAACCCCAGGCCTGCCGGCACAGCCAGGTTTTGACGGCTTTCCGGAAGGCCTGGAGAGAGGTGAGGGTCTGGATCTCCGCGGGGAGTTTATTCCAAAGGGCTGGAGCTGCTACAGAGAAGGCCCTCCCCCGGGTGGTAGCCAGATGGCATTGGCTGGTAGACGGAACCCGGAGGAGGCCAACCCTGTGCGATCTAACGGGTCTATGGGAGGTAATTGGCAGCAGGCGGTCTCTCAAGTACCCAGGTCAATATACTTCACTAGCGTGGATGCAGCAATGGATATTTGAGAATTCTTAGTTAATGCAACATGATTTTACTTTATAAGGGAGAGAAACAGAAAAGTTGATTTGGATCAGAAAGTGAGGCATTGCAGGTGCTTCCGTGGGGTGTCAGTGGGAGTCAAAAAAGTCAAAATGGCAGGTACAACTATGAAATGACTCATTAGGGTACAGAAAAACAAAAATCAAAATAGGCTACTGAGATTGATTTTTATCTCTGATGTTTAATTGAGACAGTCTCTCAGTATTGCTAAAATCTTTTAGATTGAAATTGAAAGGGGATTACCACCTGCAGATGAAGTAGTTGAAAGATGAAGAAAAATAAACCAAAGGTGACTTCCACTAAGCTGATGGAGGCTACTTGAGTAATATTAGCTTCTGGGCTTAGCAGGAGCCCCATGAAGAAGGCATGTCTGAACTTCGATATTTCCTCTCAGGGGCTCTGACCTCTGAAAGAGTAAAAAAGACAGGAACCAAGCAACAGATGTGGGCTTTGTCCTATTAAAATTGATCCTGCCTTGAAGGGTCAATCAGTCTGACACTCCTATAAAATTTCCCTACACAACTCCATGGAAGTGGGTGAAGATGCAGAAGATGATGGAGAGATCTCTTCCCTGAAGCTTGTACTTGCCAAGCAGCTTGACCCGTCAAATGTGCGCCCGACAACAGCGCACCGACAAAATCACGGCGAGAAAACTGCGAGGTTGAAAGCGCTCCCACAAAAGAGCGCCGACCAAACCCTGCCCACAAAAGCGCGATTAGGGTTAAGGTAAGAGTTAGGGTTAGGGTTAGGGTTATTACGCTGTTATTACGTTGTTATTACGTTGTTATTACGTTGTTATTACGTTGTTATTACGTTGTTATTACGTTGTTATTACGTTGTTATTACGTTGTTATTACGTTGTTTTCACATTGTTTTCACATTGTTTTCACATTGTTTCTTGATGGTGTGCTTTCGTCAACGCGCATTTGTTGGCGTGCTTCTGTGGGCGCGATTTCGATCTCGCGGTTTTGTCGGCGTGGTTTTGTCGGGCGCACATTTGTCGGTGAACCGCCAAGCAGTTGGTATTGCTTCATAAATTAACTTGATAATTGACATCATGGCTCAAATTAAAATCCTTTCAGCTAATAGTAATGGCTGAATAACTATTTAAAAGGAATTTTTTAAAAGTTAAAAAAGAAAATACAAATCTTTTATGTCTTCAAGAAACATATCCAAACATATAGGTTTCAAGAAACATCTGTCATTCTAACTCTTGAACGAAAAAGTCAACATACCCCAATTTTGTGAAGACTTCCAGGTTTGGTGGCACAGGTGTCCTACATATGGGGCTAAAGCTAATGCCCAATTCTATGGTATTCTGAAAGGAAGACCAGGATAAACCTTTCAGGGCATGAAGCTTTCATATTGCTGGGTCTTTAATGGCCCTGCTGGAACCACAGTTTTAAAGATTCCACTTCTTTGGGGACAAAAGGACAAAACTTGGCTAGTTGAAGCTGCCAACCCTGGGATAGACCTGCCTATCTGTGGAGTTGGTTTCTCTCTCTCAAAAGGATGAGAGCCAGAGTTCCAGAGTTGTACAAGTAACTCTCATCCTGCAAAGAGGCTAGTTAGCTGGGTTTGTTCCAAGTGGTTGCCTCTATATATATTGGGGGTGGAAATGCCTATGCATCAGCTCCATGGGATTGGAAGCAGACAATTTTCCATACTGAGGTGGCAGTCATGTATAAACTGCCAAGTTGGGAAGCTGCAATTGTTCCGCATGGATATTTTGAAGGTGTAAAACTCCTGGAGGCAGGTAGCTTTGGATCAGAGGTGGGTTCCTATCAGTTCACACCTATTCGTTAGAACCGGTTTGTCAAATCTACCGAACCGGTTAGAAGAGGTTCCACCAGTGGACCCGGAAAGCAGGCCACACCTACAGAAGAGGTTCCAAACTTTTTTGAAACCCACCACTGGTCCTTGGATATGATTATTCTACACTATCATGCTCATATTTATAAAACTCAGTGTCTCTGTGAAAGGTAAGGATGACTACTGCGTTTGTGGTGCAATCAGAACATTGCATGTTGAAGATGTTTTAACACAAACCAAAGATGCCGTTTAAAAAACAAGTTGACATCATATTCTTATGCATGCCAGAGCTGTGTGTGAGGTGATTTAAGGTGGTTCTGACAAGTGTCGTCGGCATCTTCATATCTGGTCACATGGGTGGCAAGCCACTCCCATCCGGTCACATGGGCGGCAAGCCACTCCCACAAAGGAGGCCACACCCACAGAGTAGGTTCGAACAATTTTTGAAACCCACCACTGCTTTGGATGCTAGTATTTGCCTGGAGTCAAATGAGCAGATAAATAGGCTAGATCCAAAGATTGCTTAGAACTGGTGTTCCAGAGATGTTATGAGGATTGCTTCCTAGAGCAGATAATCACTATTGGGCAACTTAGTGTCTGAAGATTCAGATTTTCTGGTGTCTGTGTGTTATGCACATGATCTGTAAAACATATTTGCAAAAAAATCAATGCCATTAATCGTTTATCTCCTGATCAACCCTATTAATATACTTAGTGTTATTTGCATTCAGAATTTTAATATACCATGCAAAAATCCTGTGTGGAAATCCAGGGCAACTGTTTGGAAGCTGGAAGGGAGTGGTAGAGATTCAGACAGGTACTTTCTACGTTATTCAAGATTTCTGCTGGAATGTTCCCATTCTGAAGTATGAATCTCTAGAATACCTGAACAATTAAGACCAGATCTCCCCCTTATTCCTCAACTTCTCACAGAAATCCAATAGGGATGATTTTGTTTCTTTGATCATATACTCTAGAAGATTTTTCACCCTGAAGATTTCGACAGGATTTTGTTTTTTTTTAAATCAAGTTTTTTATTTTTTGTTCTCTATATATACATTCACATAATTATTATTCTTTTTTTTTTACATTTATAATTCTAATACATTTGTCATTCCATTTATAGAATTGTAATATTCCATTCGGGTTGTATTATTTACCATCCCTTGCCTATTTTGACACCACCTTCTTCTGCTTTCTTTTTCTCCCTCCCTCCCTTCTCTACTTCCTTTCTTCCTCCTTTCTATTCCTTCTTCCCTTACCTCTCCCCTCCTCCTCTCTTCCACTTTCCCTTCCTACTCTCTCTCCTTCGCTCCTTCTCTCTTCCATCTTCCTCTCCTCCTCTCTATGTTCCTTCCCTCCTCCTCCTCTCATCTCCTCTCTTCCTTTCTCTCCCTCCTTTTTCTATTTTCTTCTTTCCTCCTCTCCTTTCCCTTCCTTCTTCCCTTACCTCTCCCCTACTTCTACCTCTTCTCCTTCTTGCCCTCTCTCCTCTCCTTCTCTCCTTCCATCTTCCTCTCCTCACCTTCTCTCTTCCTTCCCTCCTTTTCCTCTCATTTCCTCTCCTCCTTTCTTTTTCTATTGCTGCAGGTGTCTCTTCCAGCTCTTAATTTCTATTTTCTTGGGGTGGTATTTCCGCAAACCCCAAAATCTTTGTATATCATTTCTTGTTTTTTAAAAAAGGAATATTTTTCTTTTTTGGTTAGACAAAGACAGACAATACATAACACATGGAACCTTCTTCAATCACGTACAACTTGTTGTTTGGTTGTAATGTTTTTGTGCATCACTTCCATAGTCCTCACTTTCAAATGTATGTAAGATCACAAATTATCAACTCCTTTCAAACAAATTCTCATATCATCAAAAGAGAAGGATTGAATCTAGGTCCTAATCATGAAATGTCCACAGGAGAGGTTAAACACCTATTACTCTCCTAGGCAAAAAAACCCCCATTCTCCCTAACATACATGTCGCAGAATGAAAAGGAAAGAAAAAGTGGTTGGTAAGAAAAGAGCACTTTCCTTCTTTTTACCAATGTCCTTGGAAGTAGATTGGGGGGGGGGCACTGAGTATATCATGTAATTTAGCCATCAGTCCCATCATATGACGCTTGAGATATGTAACTATCCCTACACCCTGCTGATTGTGGGCTTCTTCCAAATAAAAATAGTTGGGCAAGAGCAAAGGCCCCAAGAAGTTGATATTCCTCCTAAAATTTTAAAAGGCCCCCAAAATCTCTTTTGGCCACAGAGAAAAAAAAATTAAGCAAGATATTTGTTTTCCTGCTTTGTGACTTTTATTTCTTTTCACCCCTCTTTACCATAACTTTCCCTGTTAAACATTTGATTTGACGAGGAAACAGAATTGAAAATGCATTTCTATAAATAATACTTTGAGAACCATCTATTGGCAGCAGATCGAAAACTTCATTGCACAAAATATCAAAAATACAAAGGCACCCAACCGAAAGAATAATTCCCCAAAATTGGGTTTAGAAAGGGCTCACCTCATTGGGTTTCCCCCCCCCCTAACATACTTTCTATCATTTCTTTCTCTTTTATAGCCTATCCCCAAAGCTTATCCCTTCCCCAGCTACGCCTCTCCAATGCACCAATTTGCCTCTGAGTGAGTCTTCTGGAGAAACATGGGATTCTTTCAAAGAACGATCCCTATCTGCCATGATAGAGAAGAAGATCTATTTCGAATGGTGGGAGAAACTGATGCTAGGTGGGCAGCCGTTAAAGAATGGCCAGTAAAACTTGAATCATTTGAAAATCTTTCTCCCCGTTGCTTTGGTAACCTGGAGATTCTGAGAGAAGGGCAAAGAGTCGCCTATCTCTGTGTCTGTTTTAGTGGCCCAGGATGAGCTTGGATTTGATAATTTCACCTGCTATCTTGACTTATTTCACTCCAGCTTGACTTCCCATGGAAGCTCCTGCAATCTTTCACTTTCTGATCCAACTCTAGTTTTCCAAAGCAGAATCATGGTGTATTAACTGAGAAGTTCTCGGATATCCATTGCTGCAGCCAAGGTAGTGAAGTATATTCTTGTATTCATGTTTAATACAAAACCACCAGAAACCTGTTCACTAGTTTTGATTAGGTTTGTGATTTTTCTATAACTACCTATACGTTTTCTTCAATGGCCCTTTTGTTTAAAATCTTTCCAATCTTTCGCCTTTCATTAAATTTCCCTTCATATTTCCTGCTAGATTGGGAAAAGGTGGATTTAAACCCTACAGTGGGGAAATATTGCAGAAAAGAGAAGTATTTTCTGAAATGTGGATGGAAGCCACTGAAGGAAGTTGCACATATTGACTGAATACGTAGACTAAATTATGTTTATTACAGTATGCAAGAGTTTTCACAGAACAATAAACAAACCATTGTTTCTAACTCCAATGGCTGGCTGCATACATTGTGCAAATGTCTAACTGGAAGAACTGTGATATATGATCCAGAGGTGGGTTTCTGCCAGTTCACACCTGATCATAGGGAACCAGTAGTGGTGGCGGCGGAAAGCTCCGCCCACCAGCCTGGATGTTTTTGCGCATGTGTGCACGCACACAAGCGAACCGGTAGTAAAATAAATTGGTTCACCGACAAAACCGTGAAGCCCTTTTCCGTGCCGACATAACCACGGAGGGCAAATCCGCGCCGTCCAAAGCGCTAAGGAAAAAGGCGACCCTAGCACGCCGACATAACCGCGGAGGGCAAATCTGCGGCGTCCGAAGCGCTAAGGAAAAAGGCGACCCTAGCGCGCCGACATAACCGCAGAGGGCAAATCCGTGGCGTCCGAAGCGCTAAGGAAAAAGGCGACCCTAGCACGCCGACATAACCGCGGAGGGCAAATCCGCGCCGTCCAAAGCGCTAAGGAAAAAGGCGACCCTAGCACGCCGACATAACCGCGGAGGGCAAATCTGCGGCATCCAAAGCGCTAAGGAAAAAGGCGACCCTAGCACGCCGACATAACCGCAGAGGGCAAATCCGCGCCCTCCGAAGCGCTCAACAAAATGCTTTTACTAGCATTCAAAACCTAACTCTAACCCTAACCCTAACGCTAACCCTAAACCTAACCCTAAATCTAACCCTAAACCTAACCCTAAACCTAACCCTAAACCTAACCCTAAACCTAACCCTAAACCTAACCCTAAACCTAACCCTAACCCTAACCCTAACCCTAACCCTAACCCTAACCCTAACTTAAATCAGCTTTCTGTCGCCGCGCTGTTGTAAAGCGCCTTTCTGTCGCCGCGCTGTTGTTGCCGCGGTGATGACGTCGCGGTTTTAGCGACGCGGTTTTGTCGGCACGGTTTTGTCGTGCGCGCTTTTGTCGGGTCACGAAATAAATTGAAATCCACCACTAATATAATCCTCAGAAATGAGTATTTTCCTCCAAAGGCCCTCTCACTGTGAGGCATTAACTGGGTTCAGAAAGCAGCAAGAGCAACAGAAGTCTTTAAATCGGTGTTTTTTAAACTTGGCAACTTTAGGATATGTAGATGTCAAATCTCAGAATGTGTAGGCTGGGGGATTCTGGGAGTTGGAGTTCACACTGTAAGGTTGTCAATTTTGAAAAATACTGGTTTGTGTGTTGTTGGAGAGCTTTAGATATCAAATGATATCTGACATCAACTGATATCTTGAATAATCTGGAGATATAAATGGATTATTTTAGCTCATCTATCAGATAGGTAAGCATAACTCACAAAGAAATCCCGATCCACATTTTAACAATATTTGGCACTAATTTAAGGTTAGCCTGTGTTCTCCCAATTGGGAGAATCAAAGGGTTTCTTATGTTATGGAAACATTAAAGGGAAGTTAATTGATCCAGAGAAACAATTCCCAGTTAGTCTGAGATGGATCCAGTTCTGCACAAAGTTTAATTAATTCCATCCAGTCAGTTTTCTCATTGCAAAACCTAAACCCAGTTAAATGACTCACCTTGCATAAAATATCTAACTTTCCAAGAAAAAAACCCCCTGCAGATTAAGAGAGTTTCTTTGTTATAGACCATTCCACTAAGGCAGTGGTTCCTAAACTTGGCAACTTTAAGACTTGCAGAGCTGGCTGGAGAATTCTGGGAGTTGAAGTCCACAAGTCTTAAAGTTGCCAAGTTTGGGAACCACTGCACTAAGGGATATCAGGCAGCACAGAATATTCATCCTAAACTGTAATTGGTTGCAGTCCAAAGCCACACCCACTACTCCCATGATGGACAAAAGAGATAAAGATATCATGGAGCCTTATCAGTACTCTCCCTGGATAAGAGCTTATGAGAGATGAAGAATTTTTGGAGGAAAGTGGATGGACATTCCTTTTTAATTTCATATTTCCATAAGGATGCTGGACTTCACTGTGGCTTAAGAGTTGTAGGAAGAGTTCGATAAAGTTGCTCCTCCCCTAATCCAATGGTTTTTGGATATCTTATCCTGGGAGTTACAGCCCTCTCATACAGAACAGCTGGAGGGGGCACTAGGTTGGGAAAATTTGTCATAAATAATTGAAAGAAATGTCCTTCTGGGTTCAGCTCCAAGTGGGGAAAAAGATACTGGAGACATGGAGGCTGCTTGGAAAGATGGTTTATTGGTGGACAGGGCCACATGGCTTGAGTCCTGAACAGAAAAGGTGATCACATGCTTCAATGTTGGTGGAGAAGAAGAGAAGGGAAGCTGAGTCCCTGGTTTTATCCCCCTCTGGCCTTTGATCTTGAGCTTGTATTCTGATTGGTTGTCAGACTCCCATGGGGCCATGCAGGGGCAACTCTCTAGGCTGCGTTTTGAATCCAGGTTTGGTTGAGTTCTCAGATTTGGGTAAAGGGCCAATATTATCATGCCTTAATCCCATCCCCCTGGATCTGAAGTGGAGAAGTCTTTATTATGTAAAGTGGACTAGCTTGGCCTTCTTAATGGCCCATTGACAAAGTGGGGATGGGCAGGAAGCTACAGGCAGCTATTCTGTCTTTTAAAACATGTTTCTTCCTTTTCACATCCAGAGAAATATTCTGCCTTTTCAATATTTCCTAGGATATTTCACTTTTCTGGGAGAGGGCTGGGTGATAACTTCCTACACAGTAAAGTAAAGCCACGATGCATTTTATTTCTTAACATCTGGAAATCCTACTCACATTTTTATAATTAGCAAGCACTATCACGAATGTCCACTAGATGTCACACTTCTCCACTTTTGAAGGAAACACTCTTTACTCAACTTATTCTAACGTGAAGAAAATACTTAAATTAAAAAAAAACACCTTGAAGACTAAAGTCCAATTTAACTTTCTGAATAACGTTTCTGAATGTGGAACCTTTAAAGGTAAAAGCAGACATTCTTGGCATTTTAAGAGTGATATTTAAAAAGCAAATTAGGATAGCTTAATTTTCTTGGATTTTTTTTTCAACTACTAAGAATTTGTCATTAAGATAAAACCTGAATGTAAAATAAATCATGTTTTATACTGAAATTTTAGGGGGAAAAGTGACAACCTTAAACAATAATTTAATAATATAAGTATTATGATGTTTTAGAATAGGGATACACTAGTCTTCCAGTTACTTAATTGTTGAGTAACTTCAACCAGTACTGTCTTCCTTGAAAACCTGGGAGAGCATTAGTTTCCCATTCCTAGAAGCAAGAAAGCTTAACATTGCAAATTATTGCTTTATTAAAACATGGCCCCTAAAGAAAGCTCCAAGTGGAATTCTATAAAAAATGTCCTCAGATACTTTGTGGGATTTATTCCTCAGCAAGCCTGCATAAATATTTCATTCTGCACAGTTTGTCTCTATACTACTGTGGGAAGTTATCATCCAGCCCTCTCCCAGAAAAATGAAATATCCTAGGAAATATTGAAAAGGCAGAATGTTTCTCTGGATGTGAAAAGAAGCATGTTTTAAAAGACAGAATAATTGCCTCTAGCTTCCTGCCCATCTCCACTTTGTTAATGGCCCGTTGACACGGCCAGGCTAGTCCACTTTACATAATAAAGACTTCTCCACTGCAGCCCCAGGGGGAATGGGAGTAAAGGCATGATAATGTTGGAACTTTACTCAACTGGCCACATGGCATCTGAGAATTCATCCATACCTGGATTCAAAACACAGCCTAGAGAGTTGCCCCTGCATGGGCCCATGGGAGTCTGACAACCAATCAGAATACATTTCTTACACCGAAACAGGAAGCAGAGAGGTGGGACTAAACAGGGTATAAAAAACCTAGCAAGCCCCTCCTTCAGCCCTTCTTCTCTTCTTCTCCACCAACATTGAAGCATGTGATCACCTTTTCTGTTCAGGGCTCAAGCCATGTGGTCCCGTCCCCCAATAAACCATCTTTCCAAGCAGCCTCCATGTCTCCAGTGTCTTTTTCCCCACTTGGAGCTGAACCCAGAAGGACATTTCTTTCATCACTACTCCCAGCTATTTCTTAAGCCAACTTCAGAAATTCTGTTTCACATCAGGGCTAGGCAGGTGTTCATTCTGGATTACAGTCCCTGCAACGCCTGGTTGGTCACTTTCCTGCATCTTGCCCTTCCCATCTGAGAAGGCAAGGCTTGCTGGATCCCTTCTGTGTGGATCAATCTACAGTAGCTCTTTTGTTTTTAGGAACGATTCCCTTCTTACTTCACCCTGTACCTTTCCTTTGCTTTTCTAGATGTTAGCACAAATGTTAGCCGCCTTCATCCCCTTTCCGCATGTCTTCTTCGACACTAACATGATGTCAGCCCCATCAGATAGAGTACTCCAAGAATCAACTCCACAGGAAGATTAGAAATATTTTTATTGAGAGTGGCTATAATAGAATCTTGCAAGTCTGGTTGTGATGTATCTCCTTCTCTTCTTATACCCATCGAATTAGAGCCGAGGTGGCACAGTGGTTAGGGTGCAGTACTGCAGGCCACTTCAGCTGACTGTTATCTGCAGTTCAGCGGTTCAAATCTCACCGGCTCAAGGTTGACTCAGCCTTCCATCCTTCCGAGGTGGGTGAAATGAGGACCCAGACTGTGGGGGCGATATGCTGACTCTGTAAACCGCTTAGAGAGGGCTGAAAACCCTTTGAAGCGGTATATAAATCTAACTGCTATTGCTATTGCTATTGCTATTGCATCTGAACTACTCAGCACAATTTCCTGCTTGCTTTGGACTTAACCTATTTTTCTTTTTCTTCTGGTTGCTTTTGATATCAAATCTCCCCTATCTTCAGAGTCATCTTCCTTACTCTCTGCAATGGAACCTTTATTTTTTCTCTCTTTTCTTATGGTACCATTCAGGGGTGGGATTCATTTACCTTCCCTATGGGTTTGCAAATGTGAGCAGTCGCCTCATCTGCACATGCGCACCGACTTCTGCGCATGCGCAGTGCTCATGCATTACATCAGAGTGGGTAGGTGGAGCCTCCCACAGCCACAGCTACCAGTTTGCCCAAACCGGAGAGAACCAGCTAAATAACCACCCCTGGTACCATTGTAGTCGTAATGCCACAATAATCCAACTAATACGCAACAGGTTGTTCTTTCTGTTTCTCTATAGATTCATGGAATGTTTACAATGAAGAAGAATGGATAATTCAGCTTCATAAAAATAAAGTAGCATCATTCCTAGACTGCATCTTAAATATGTGGAAACCAATGAAGAGATGGGGAACTTTGTAGTGCTGTGGGTAGGCAGTGGGAAACGTGGAGTAGCAATAGCAATAGCAGTTAGACTTATATACTGCTTCATAGGGCTTTCAGCCCTCTCTAAGCGGTTTACCGAGTCAGCATATCGCCTCCACAATCTGGGTCCTCATTTTACCCACCTCGGAAGGATGGAAGGCTGAGTCAACCCTGAGCCGGTGAGATTTGAACCGCTGCTGAACTAGCAGTCAGTTGAAGTGGCCTGCAGTACTGCACTCTACCCACTGTGCCACCTCGGCTCTTGATGATGCCTCATCTGGCCTGGGAAGAAACAGAAAGGGGTCACCACTAGCAGATGTAAGGAGTGAATGGAGCCCAAGCTTCTAGGGTTGAGGATAATTCCTTGACTTAATCAGCAACCTGCTGCTTGCTGGATACTGCCATAACCAACCTTACAGAATTAACCAGCTCTGCGAAGCTCAATCAGATAGTTGTCTTTTTAAATAATGGCAAGAGGTATACTTTTCTTTGTATTTGGCCACCATGGGCATGGCAGAGGGCCCATTTCTGATTTTCTATTGATCTTAGTGCCTCAAATTTGTGACTTGATGGCAAACAGAACCTTTTTTTTTTTCCTTTTTAGCAATAAATACAAGACTATATTCTTTACCCAGCCTTCCCTCCTTCCCTCCTGGGCCACTGCATACATCTGTGTCACATCGAAGGAAAGAGTGAGGCAAGGTCTGCTTAAGAAATTACTGTGGGAAGAGATCATTGTATTTTGGTCAATCTGGCTCCTGGCATGGGAAGTTGAGCTGCCTAAAACAGTCTGTATTGTTTTCCAAGTGTGCACCTTTCAGAATCACTACATCCATCACAAAAGGAAAACCTCTGAGAGAGAGAGAAAACCTGAAGTCAGCTTGTGCTTGAGCGCAGAGACAAAGCCCTCTCTGTTCTCGAAGACAAAACCTTCTCGTAACTGTGAGTCCTTGGCATGAAGCTGTACATGAAAGGAAACATAAAGTGGATTAAGCATGATGGCAAATAGCTTGCAGGGCTCTGTTAGGAAACCTGCCTGTCATTTTCTGTTTTGAGTAGAAGAATGATCCAAGCTGCAGAGAGAGGCCGGAAAGAGTTCCAAAACTTTGAAGCATTTTAAGCTGCTCTCTTCCATTTCTTGCCATGATTACAGAGAAAATGTAACAGGATCTGCTCCAGCTAACTGAGAAAGAGAAATTGCTAGCCGTCCAAACCAAAAGATAGTGATCTTGAGTCACCTTTACGTCTGCCAGATCTTCCCTTTGCCAAGTTTAGCTCTTCACTTCTTCATCCTCTTTCCATTCTTCCCCCATTCCTGTGGCAAGATAAGGATCATGTTGGATCACTTTTATCTATTGATAACAGGACTCCAATTAGAGGAGTGAGTGTGGGTCAGAGTTCTTAAAATAAAGGTGGAGATTTCATGTTTTGGCTGACAAAAGTGGTTTTAAACAGGAATGTAGAGCTGGTGATTTCATAGATGCTTTTATCTTTTTCCTTGTTTAAAAAACTTTAAAGGTAAAGATCCTATTAAGTAGAGTTCAACTCCTGGTGATATTATAGTACATATAATCAGAGGTGGGTTCCTACCAGTTCGCACCAGTTCGGTAGAACCGGTTTGTCAAATCTACCGAACCGGTTAGAAGAGGTTTCACCAGAAAGCAGGCCAAACCTACAGAAGAGATTCCAAATTTTTTTTGAAACCCACCACTGACACACACACACACACACACACACACACACACACACACACACACACACACAGAGACTCACACAGAGAGAGAAAGAGAAAGAAAGGAAGAAAGAAAGAAATAAAAAAAGAAAAAAAGAAAGAAAAAGTGAGAGAGATGAAAGAAAAAAAGGAAAAAGGGACAGAGAGACAAAAGGAAGGAAAGAGAGAGAGAGAGAGAGAGAGAGAGAGAGAGAGAGAGAGAAAACACATGGCTGGCAAGCCACTCCCACCAGGTCACATGGCCGGCAAGCCACTCCCACAAAGGAGGCCACACCCACAGAGTAGGTTCGAAATTTTTTTTGAAACCCACCACTGACACACACACACACACACACACACACACACACACACAGACTCACACAGAGAAAGAGAAAGAGAAAGAAATAAAAAAAGAAAAAAGAAAGAAAAAGTGAGAGATATGAAAGAAAAAAAGGAAAAAGGGACAGAGAGACAAAAGGAAGGAAAGAGAGAGAGAGAGAGAGAGAGAGAGAGAGAGAGAGAGAGAAAACACATGGCTGGCAAGCCACTCCCACCAGGTCACATGGCCGGCAAGCCACTCCCACAAAGGAGGCCACACCCACAGAGTAGGTTCGAAATTTTTTTTGAAACCCACCACTGACACATACACACACACACACACACACACACACACACAGACTCACACAGAGAGAGAAAGAGAAAGAAAGGAAGAAAGAAAGAAATAAAAAAAGAAAAAAAGAAAGAAAAAGTGAGAGAGATGAAAGAAAAAAAGGAAAAAGGGACAGAGAGACAAAAGGAAGGAAAGAGAGAGAGAGAGAGAGAGAGAGAGAGAGAGAAAACACATGGCTGGCAAGCCACTCCCACCAGGTCACATGGCCGGCAAGCCACTCCCACAAAGGAGGCCACACCCACAGAGTAGGTTCAAATTTTTTTTGAAACCCACCACTGCCTATAATGCTCTTGGCAGAGAATGGAAGTGGTTGGACATTGCTTTCTTCCGATGGGGGGACTTGACCTTAGCTCAGATTTTGTAACTCTCCTATTAAAATATCTCAAGCCTGATCCTGTGATGAAAAAAAAAAGTGCCATTCCTTGAACTATCCAAATTAAAAATGGCCTTTGGGGCCTCATGGATTTTGCGAGATACAAATTCAATTTCCTGTCTATCCTGGCCTTTTTATATAGTAACTGGGCAAAGTACCTAATCTTAATGTTTTTCTATCAGAGGCATCAGTGTAATTTTCATTTACGACATCTTCAGTTATATAGCCAATGCAGGGGTGGGTTGCTAATCCCGTTCCAACCGGTTCGGTTGGAACGGGGCCAGCGGCGTCCTCATGCACGCCCGCAGTTCACGCGTGCATCTTAGCACCTGCGCGATGCTCCAGCTACTCGCGGAGACTCGCGCAGGCGCTGTATGTGCCATCCAGCTGCTCGCGGAGAATTGCGCAGACGCTGTATGTGCCATGCACCTGCGTGGAAGCGCAGAAGCCTTCAAAGACTGGTAAGGAGCGCGGGCGGGCGGGTGGGCCCTTCGCCGTTCCCGGAAGTTACTTACTTCTGGGTTCGCCGACCAACCGGTTCGCGGGGACCGCCGCGAACCGGTTGAAACCCACCCCTGAGCCAATGCATTCATACATAATTCATAGTTGTGAGAGATGGTGCCCATGGAAGGGAAGCTGGTATGATGGACTACTGTGAAACAGCAATTTTCCAGAAAGGAGGGAACAAATCCCAGAAAGGGGGCTAGACAAGAGGCAGCACAGCCTGGAGACAATGGAAGGGAGTAAACAGGCATTCCTTAAAATCTCTGAGGTTATGTATGTCCGTTATGCTGAAAGTAGTATAGGTTTAGTCTGGCAAAATTCTGTTTATTGAGTGTAAGCAAATAAGGAACTGGCTGAATTGCCTTTCTGTGACAATAGCATACAATTTAAGCCAGTGATTTTTTTTTTTTTTTTTGCATCGCTGGATAAAAAGTTGCATGAGGCATATGAAAGCTATGCAGTATTCTGGGACACTTGTCTTAGACTCCTTTCCTTATTTCAAGTTTTTTTTAAAAAATAAATCATCTGCAGCACAAATGTAGGCTACAATTTTTTCTCTCTTTCCTACGGACTTCTGGATAACCATGGATTTTCATGGCAGTTTTGAAGCATCTGTTATTAGCCTAGGTTTGTCATTTGGGAGGTTTTAAGGGACAAAATGGATACCTTAAGCCTTGCAAATTATAACATAGATTTTTAACCCTTTTATTCTTTCACATCCATAGAATGTTACTGGAAAAATCCTGGCACTTACACATACTGGATCTTAAGTCTTACAAATAAACCTGCAGTTATAGATGTGAAGTTCATAACCAAAACCTACCTTCAGATGATCCATATAATAGTGAGTAGCTGAAAATTAAAACACTGATCTTTTATTGTGCATGCAATAGGGCAGGTTCTGCCACATATGAATTCATATTGCATCTGAACCAGATTTGATAGAGAGTTTAGTTTGAGTTTGAGTTTTATTTCATTTGTATGCCGCCCTTTTCCCTAAAGGGACTCAGGGCGGCTCACAACTCAAAAAGGGAAGGGGGGGATACAAACAGTTTAACAAGAACACAAAACTATACATAGTTAAAAAGCACAACAATCATACCATTCGAGATAGGGGCAGCGAATCTTTAGCCCCAGGCCTGTCGGAACAGCCAGGTTTTAAGGGCTATGCGGAAGGCCTGGAGGGTGGTGAGGGTACGAATCTCCACGGGGAGTTCGTTCCAGAGGGTCGGAGCAGCCACAGAGAAGGCTCTCCTCCGGGTAGTCGCCAGTCGACACTGACCGGCGGATGGAATTCGGAGGAGGCCTAGTCTGTGGGATCTAATTGGTCTAGTGGAGGTAATTGGCAGTAGGCGGTCTCTCAAGTACCCAGGTCCAATACCATGAAGAGCTTTATAAGTGACGACTAGCGCCTTGAAGCGTATCCGGAGACCAATAGGCAGCCAGTGCAGCTCGCGGAGGATAGGTGTTACTTGGGTGAACTGAGGTGCACCCACAATCGCTCGCGCGAGCATTGCTTGAGCAGCAAAGTACTAATTTTTTCATGATGAATATGTTACCTGGTAACAGATTTTATCATAAATCTCATACCAAAGGAGGGTGTAGGTTTGGTGTAGCTTCCCAGGGCTAAGTAATCTCTCCTTCCCAAAATATTTCTATTCCTAATCAAGATTAGGCAAACTTTAGGCTCTTGAGATCTACATTGTTTTCTTAAGGAATACCAAGTTCCACTGATTGAAGCAGTGGTTCTTACATTCAGAATAATTATACCCAAGGGAGTGTTCTGGCATACCCTGTGAGTAATGGAGCAATTTTTAGTGTCTTTGCAAGTCAAAAGATCCAGTTTGGGACTCCTGCTGCTGAGATGCTTCTATAAACCAACAGAGTCTGTTTTTTGGAGGGGGCACAAAAATGACAATATTTGAGACCAGGAACATGGATAACTGGATCAAATAGTTTTAAGAACCACTGGGTTGGGGTTGTTTTTTTGTTTTTACACTGATGCAAAAGGCATGCACTGGAATTTTGAGTCCCAGCAAACTATTTGGAGTGCCAAAAGTTAATGGGCCCCACAGAACTTTCTGCTGCTATTTATGCCTGAAAATAAAAACACGAAAAATATTCAGCAATGTTTATGTTATATTTACTGAAACAATATGCTGCTCTATGTGGCCTTGAACTTTATCGATGATGCATTTGGGAGAATAAATGGCCAGAAGGTTTCTATCTTATTGCTTCTCTCACCTGGGATGTATTTACATAGTGAAATAGAAAGATTGGTATACTTTATATTGTACTGTATTGTATTATTTGTATGCCGCCCTTCTCCGGGAGGACTCAGGGCGGCGAACGATTCAAAGGGGATAAGGGGGAACATAAAAGACAAAATACAAATAATAAAAGTCGACAACAATCGCACAACCATACATGTCGAGAGGGGAGGGAACTCATCACCCCCAGGCCTGCCGGCAAAGCCAGGTTTTGACGGCTTTTCGGAAGGCCTGGAGAGAGGTGAGGGTCCGAATCCCTGCGGGGAGTTCATTCCAGAGAGCCGGAGCTGCCACAGAGAAGGCCCTCCCCCGGGTAATAGCCAGGTGGCATTGGCTGGTAGATGGCACCCGGAGGAGGCCAACCCTGTGAGATCTAATAGGTCTGTGGGAGGTAATTGGCAGCAGGCGGTCTCTCAAGTACCAAGTACTTATATCTTGGATTTGCAGAATATAAATGACAATTGGGAGAAAGCCTATGCACAGGAATATTCTCAACTCAGGTTAGCACCTGCTTCACATTAGATAAAAGCCCACAGTATTCAACTGGTGGGGAGGGGGTTAGATCTAGCTCACTTATGGCTATGTAGGGATTCCAGGCTGATCTCTCTTTTAAATCCATTCCCAGGTTCTGCCATTCCTTCCCTTATATATCCCGATCAATTGTTTTTCAAATACACCTTGGATATGCAAGGATTTCTCTCCGTGCTTTGTATACTAATATAGTAACATAGACTGTAGCTGGATATCTTATGTTATACTCTTCATATCAATATCAATAGACCAGTCATTCATGTGCCTATTCTTACCATCTCCATTAAAATCGATAAACTAAATAATTTGTCCCTGTGCATAATGTAAAGATGTATCACTGATTGAAGTATTACTGTAGATTGATAGGTTATAAGGCTTTCCAATTGTCACACTCAGAACGGTGCACCATTTTAGCTCTTTGGCAAGTTTTTTCTTCTACTATATCCCTCCTGGCAGATTATTATACTTAGATAACATTTGTACTAATAATGATACATCTGTTATTGTGCTGGAGCAGTGGAATTTCTGCCAAATCATATGGCCTCCTCAGTTGGTCAGTCTCATGTGTAGTATTGCTTCACTAATTCTTCCACTTTTAACTGATGCAAAAACAATATACGAAAAACAAGCATTCTGTGGAATTTGAAAAAAAAACTCATTTGAATGACATGGCTACAAATGTTCTTTGGATAAAATGCAAATGTATAATAAAGACCGAATTTCAGAAAAAACTAAGCATTTTTATCTTTCAGTGATTTCAATTGAAGAGATCTTCCACTGAAACAGTGGGGAAATTACTTCATTTTGTTTAGAATGTATCCTTTATTAATCTTTTTCAAGCTGCTGAATATATCTCCAGTTTACTGGAAATAAACAATTAGAAATAATACAGTGATTGTTGTTAGGTATATTAATATGTTTAAACAGAATCATTAAATCCTTTCTTAAGAACATCCATTTATTTACTTAGTTGAGTTTTGCCCTAAAAGCAGGTCTAAGATCTGGAAATACTTCACAATCTTATGAATGCTCTTTAACAAACCACAGTATCTGTCACTCAGCCTCTTACGTTTAAACAGAACTGAAATGGGAATTTAAAAGCAAAATAGAAAGGACAGTGAAACAGAAGCTTATTCAATCTGTTATCCATCTTGTCGATGAAAAAAAGTGAGATTGGAACACTAATATCATTGTTGATTTTTAGCTTTTTAGCTGGGGTAATTTTCTATACCTGTTTGAGGGAGTCTGTAAATGTAGATTGAAGGAATAATTTATCTAATTATCTTGACAGGCAGAACTATCAAGGCAATTCATTGAAAATGTCCATTAACAAAGCCAGGATTCTGGAAGTAACACATTTTCATTTTATTTTCTTCAAATAAGTTGCTATCAATGGCTAGGAAAATGGACAACTGGAGCCTATTTTCCCATTTTCTTTCTTTCTTTCTGGAAAATTGATATTTTGATAATGCCATCAATTCTCAAAAGTATATACTTGGATGACCATGTTATTCCAAAAAACTACATGCTGCAAAGTGATTTTTCTACTAGATTTTTTTAAAGCTAAAGATTACAACAGAACTTGGGTGAATGCACATGAGAAGTTATGGCTGCAGTGCCTGTTTTCAAAGGATTTGAAAGTAGTGCATTGCAATGATAAATTGTTAAAGCATTGAAAATGCTTTTTGAATGGTTTGTATTATCCTGATTTATGTTCTTCCTGGAATCAGAGGGTAATATAGATGTACCAATCAAGGAATCAAAGATTACTATCTAGTCCTGTCTGGATTTCAGATGGGTACCACTTTATAATTTTTCAAAGTGCACTTACAAATGTACAGCTGAATGATTTTTCCTTAGTCATGTTATAGTATGCATTTTCAAGCCAAAGATGCTTTTCCAAAAGGTAATTGGACTTTCTTAGTTTCTTCTTTGAAAAGGTTTAGCTTCTCATCCAAGAAGCTTCTTCAGTTCTATCTGACTGGTGGGAAATGGAAGGATTTACTGTATATTCTTTGTCGTATCCTTCTGTCTTGAATGTGAACTTTGCTGTCTTCAATATTCTGGACACAGAGGACCACTGGTTTGAAAGAGGAGTCAAAGAGGCCATCTATCTTAAAATTAAATAGCCTTTCCTCAACAGAGGGAGAAGGATATAACATCACCTATCTCCTATTTGCAAAGCAGTCTTTTCAGCAATCCCAAGAAGGTTCCACACCTGTTTGCACTCTGATTCAGGTGACTTTGAGGATAGAGATGAACCCCCAAGTGACCTCAATGATTTTCAGAGTGCTAATGGCCAACCTTCAGAATGCTAATAACCAAATGACTGCAAAGAACATAAATCCTTCAAATCACCACCAGTCAGAACTGAAGAAGCTTCTTGCATGAGAAACAAAATGTTTTCAGAGAAAAAAACCAAGAAACTCCAGTTGCCTTTTGGAAAAGCACCTTTTGGGCAAACCATGACCTGGATGATTGAGAATCTCCATAGATATTTATGATCTTCAACAATTATATGGTGCCAATTGCCAGGCAAGTTTAATATAGTCACACATTTGAATAAAAGTATGGTGATGGTCCTTCTAAGGAAAATATTTTTATTTCTTTTCTTTGTGAAGGTATAGCAAATACACCTAAAAATGTTTCCCTAGCACTTTTTAAAGGGTGTTTGGCTTTTCCATTCTGTGCTTCAAAAAAAACCTGGAAACTCATTTTTCAGCAAATTCATCCTTTGTTGTGGTGTTTATTTTCTTATTGGTGGAAAGAGTGTTTGCTAAATCTTCTCCTTTCCACTGCATGTTTCAGTCAGTCTGTGTCATGGGAAAAGCTTTTGAATACAGGTTTGATGATACAATACATGTTATTTTCTCCGAGTTCTTTGCATGCAATATTTCCAGGATTAATTAGGATAATGCATTTGACTGCAGTTCTCACCTAGTATTGTAGATCGCAGATTGCCTTTTAAAGGAACCTTAGTCCATTTGCTAATAGTTGTAAAAATCAATCATCCCTTGCAAAAACCAACATATCACCCTAGAAAGAAAAGAAGAATATTTTGCTGCTTGTCATGAAAAATATCTTAAATTCATGGATTGTTTCTGACACTTTATGTGCATATGCATGCATTAGAGAAATGCTAGAAAATTTCTTTTTTCTCTTTGTGCAAAAGGAGGCAATGACTCTTAAATCAAGGAATTCTAGAATTCTGTGGGGGGATTGTAAACGCTGAAGTAGCCAACTTTGGTTCAGAGAAAATGAGTGATGATTAGATGGTATTCTTGGTGCTCAATTCATTTAGCTAAGGCTCAGCAACGATTGGCTGAAGATGCTGTTTGAGAGCTATAGATTTGCGAGCATATAGGCAAGATCATGTTGAATACATTTGCAGTCTGCAGTGGACGGTATGGAGGAGTGTCTGCATTTTTCAAATGTATTGAAATTATTGTATGGGAAATGATTAGCAAATGGAACAGTTGCTGGGGTGGGAGAACAATGTGCTAATTCAGTTGAACATTCATTTCACTTTTTTCTTTTAGAAGTCAACAAATAGCTCTTGATTAGAAATGGGAAGTGGCCCCCTGACATTTCATTTGTAACACAGAGCTTGCTTTGGCTTCAAACAGAAAGAATACTTGCAATCATGGGGAAAGAATGGAACAGTTGCAAATTGGACACTTGTGTGTGTGTGTGTGTCTGTGGTGTGTATAATTTCCCTAGTCTTAACAAAGGCATGTTTGGGTCAATTATCACTTTATTGCTTTATCTTGCTCACCTGTAGTTGTCTATAACACATTTCTTAGTAGCCTGGCTGAAGACTGAATGTCCTATTTTGATTGTGCTCTGGATTGGATTATATTAGATTTTGCTAGTATAATGTGAATCTCATTTGCCAACAACTTTTCATAGCTTCCATTTATTTCATTTGTGTGTGTGTACCTTCAAATTAGTGTTGACTCCTGGCACTTGCAGGTGTTTTGCCAATATGTGGTTTGCTATTGCCGCTTCCTTAGGGTTCAGTGACTGGCCCAAGATCACTCAGCTGGCATTGTACCTAAGGATGGATTAGAACTCACCAGCTCCCAGTTTCTAACCCGGTGCTTTAACCACTCTAGCAAACTAGTTCTCTTAATATCATTTGATTTGGACCTTAATTCCATTTCTCTTCTCTTCTACTCAGATTACAGCAATTTTGTTGCTATTATAAGACATGTACATCTCAGTAGCTCAGGAAAGATTAAAAACTCCTTAGCCAATCTGAAATATATGGGAAAACATCAGTGGTGGGATTCAGCCAGTTCGCACCTATTCGGGAGAACCGGTAACTTTGGTAACTTGGTAACTTTCTAAGTAATTCAGAGAACCGATTGTTGGAAGAAATCTCCTTCTGTTTTTTTCCACTTTACAGGGCTAATCCTGTAAGGAAGGCAGGAAGGAAACATTCTAGTGTTGTTCCTAGCCTAATCTTTATTGACCTGCTTACAGAAACTGCCTCTCCGGTTAACCCTTATTACGTTGTAACAGCTAAGGCAAAGCGCTCATCGATGTGAGTGATGTTGAATTGGCCACGCCCACCCAGTCACATGACCACCGAGCCCCGCCTACCCAGCTGGTCATTAGGACAGAGAACCGGTTGTTAAATTATTTGAATCCCACCACTCCAAAACATGATCATTGGACTGACTCTTTAACATACTGAGGTTTTATAAGCAAGGTCGTACATGAATCTTTTTAATAAGTGTCACAAAACACACAGATTTATTTTATTATTTCATTTATTAATTATTAACTTTCTATAGCGCTCATCTAACCCGACTTTAGGTGGTTTACAACAGCATAATAAAACAATATAAACACTAATAGTTTACCATTGACCAAGCCTGTAATGATTGGAATTTCCCCAAATACTGCAAAAGCCTCCTCAAGTGGGACTAATGTTGGTTTATAGAAACATTGGACAAGCTTCTCTCTCTCTCTTTTTTATTTCCCATGCCAGAATATTCTATTTTGCTTCAGATAGAGGCAGTTTCCCCCATGTTGTGATTAAGAGATGTATATCTGAACATAATGGAATGAATACACCACTTCAACAAATACACACACAGACACATTATTGTTGTATGACAATATTATAACTATACTTCAAAATACAGATATAAAAATTAAGAAAAGATCTTGGAAATTGGAGAATACTCTCTTTGGAAGTTATTGCCTAACTTTCCTAACAAAGTGCTTGTTAAAATATATTTTAAATCAATTTATTTCTCAGTATAATATCTGTTCAAGATAAATGTATGAAGACTTAGCCTAATGTACAACTCTTTCAACAGGAATAAACAGCTGTAAACTGAAAAGGCTTGAGTCTTAATTTGGATGTGCAAGACCCCACCAATGAAGCATAGGAAATATATGGAGACTACAAAATTGAACTGTACAGATAAATTATTCAGGTAAATATCACGAACATATTGGATTGTTTAGCAGAACATTTTTCTCATAGTTACATTTCAGTACATATAATTCCATACAAAGTTATGTCTATCATGAAGAACATTAGGATTGTGATGATCTTGGGCTGGCATTAAAAATCTGCTGAGTGCCTTTATTTCAACAACCTACCTTTGCAGCACTGTTTTTCTGTTAAAACATTACACTTTTTTCTAATTATAATTTGGGTTTTTTTTGGGGGGGGGGGGAATCTAACAATTCAGTGTGAAGGAAGATCTATTCCTAAATCAGTTTTTCAAATCTTATAAAGAATGATCTAGCATTTTAAGGATTAAAGATTTCAATAGTCAAGGATTAAACATACATTTCAATCTTGTAAAAGATAAAGGTTGCCCCTGCCCAATTGTGTCCCTCTCTGTTTCCTAACTGAGGGAGCCAGCGTTATCTCAAGATGTTTCTGTGGTCATGTGGTTGGCATGAATAGGCACTCAGGTACACAGAATGCTATTACCTTCTACAGTATTGAAATTGTTGTTCAGTCATTCATTTGCTTCTAACTCTGTGTCCTAATGCATACCATTTTACTAGGATACTCTAATAGTAATTGCTCCTTGGAGTTCTTGTAATTAGTTCCTGCTAATGTCCTAGAGATCATATTTAGCCACTTTATCTTCTATTAGCCTCTTTCAATTGCCTTCAATATTTCTATGTATTATGGGTTCCTCCAATGAGTTATGAGTTATGAGTTATGAAAGTTTATTTATATGCCGCCCTTTTCCCTGGGGGGACTCAGGGCGGCTTACAACTCAAGGGGAGGGGAAACAGACATTTAACACGTAAGAACAATACATAATTAAAAAACACAACATTCATACCATTCGGGTGGGTTACAGTTTTTAGCCCCAGGCCTGACGGGATAGCCAGATTTTAAGGGCTGTGCGGAAGGTCTGGAGGGTGGTGAGGGTATGAATCTCCACGGGGAGATCGTTCCAAAGGGTCGGAGCTACTACCGAGAAGGCTCTCCTCCGCGTGGTTGCCAGTCGACACTGACCGGCAGATGGAACTCGGAGGAGGCCTAATCTATGTGATCTAATTGGTCACGTGGAGGTGATTGGCAGTAGGCGGTCTCTCAAGTACCCAGATCCACTACCATGACTTTCTGCCCTACAAATAAATAAGGTTTATGTTCAAAGTTAGTACCTCTAGTGAGCAATGTGGTTTTTGCTACATCTAGTATTGAAGGATGGTTCTGGTAGTTCAAGATATTCTCTACAATATTCTTTGTCACTATAATTCCAAAACATCAAATATTTTCTGTTCAGTCTTCTGATCCTCCATCTTTCTAAGCCATATTTTACAAGAGGGGAAAATTATAGCCTTGACAATGTGTATATATTTTGTTAATACATTGTCTCTGCTTTTTAATATTTTGTATAAATCAGTCTAGTCGTTCAAGAAACTGTAGTCTTTTTATTTCAACAATCACCTCCCTTGTGAATTTTTTACACCGTGAAAATAAGATCTGTTTTTACTCCAACTTATAAAGGAGATTATTTGTAGCTCAGGGCTGAAATGAGAGGTTCTTGGTGCTCTGTGAGCTTGGTTGAGGTTTTTTTTGCAGATGTTTCATTACTCAAACCAGGTAACATCTATTAACATGTTAGCACTAATGATGTTACCTAGTTTGGATAATGAAATGTCTGCAAGAAAACAACCAAGCTTACAGCACACCAAAGACCCCTTACTCTAACTACTCTGACTATTTGCTTTAAGATTCCATATTTCTTCCTCACCCAAAGGTACAATCAGTATTTTTAACATTGTTAACGACGCTCCTAATAATTTTAATTCCTACTTCTCCTAGTCTATCATTTATCATAATATATTCTGCAGATAAATTAATGGAATAAGATGGCAGTATACAGAATAACCATAGCATCCTCCTTTTTCACTTTTGAATTATTTAGCTGCTTCATCTTTTCTAATTTTTGCTTACTGGTCATCAATAGATAGATGAAGTGCCAAATATAGATATGTTTTTAGAAGTTACCCACAGTTTGTTATGGTTTACACAGTCAAGAGCCTTTGTATAATTAATAAAGCATAAATAGACATATTTTGGAACCTCTTTGCTTTTTCCATTAACTACCAGATGTTACCAATGTGTTTCTTGGTGCTTGTGCCTCTTTTGAATCCAGTTTGTACATCTGGCAGTTCTTATTCCCCCTATTATTGAACTCTGGACTGTAAAAACATGAACATATCTTAACTAACATGTGAGATAAACACAATTTTCAGTAGTTTATGCATTCCCTAGTACTGCTGTTTTGGCAATGGAAAATAAATTGATCTGCAGTTCAGCAAAATACTGCTTTATTTTCCATACCTGCTTACAAACCACTTGTAGCATTTCAGCTGCATTATTTGTAAGATTTTAATAATTCTCCAGTTTTATCATTTGCGATATTTTCTAGGCTCCAATCTGCTCATTATTATCTTTCTTTCTCTGGTTCTTCTCTTCTCTGGAACTCAGTGTTTAGTTAGACAAATTTCCTTCTTTTCCCTCTGTGCTCTCTGCCTTCCTTTGGCTATTTTCAACTTGATCTTTGGCTATGATCTTTGGGGAGGAGGGGGGAGTTGCTTCTTCTGTAATAATATCATGACTTTCAGCCAAGAGTTGTTCAGGCACTCTTTATCAAATCTATTAGATTAAATCTAATATAATATATTAAATATTTTATTTTCCTTTACCAAATCATCGTATGAAATATTGCCAAGATTGTGTGTCTGATAATTATTTTCTTTACCTTACGTTATAACTTGGGAAATAGGAATTTGTGGTCTGAAGGTCGGTCCCTTGTTTTTGCTGTGTGAATAGAGCTTCTCCATCTTTGATTGGAAAAAAGAAAAAAGCAGTTTCTTTACACACACACACACACCCCACCAATATACAGGTAGTCCTCGAGTTACGGCCGCAATTGAGCCCAACATTTATGTTGCTAAGTGAAACATTTGTTAAGTTATTAACACAGTTGTTAAGTGAATCTGGGTTCCCAATTGACTTTGCTTGTCAGAAGGTCGCAGAAGATGATCACATGACCTTGGGACACAGCAAAAGTTACTCAAGCATCTGAATTTTGATCATGTGACCATAGGGATGCTGCATTGGTCGTAATCATATAATCCCCGACCTCCGGTCCTTCTGACGCACCCTAAAAAGTTGGCTTTTCCAGCAAGCCAGCCTGGCCTGAACAGAACAAAATAAATTATTGATCACTGTTAATTTTAATTTGAATTTTTTAAAAAAAATGTCATTGTTAATTTTAATTGGGTTTGGGATATTCTATTTAATTTTTTTAAACTTTTGTATTATGTGTTTCTTTTAATGTTATACGCCGCTCTGAGTCCTTGGGAGAAGGGCGGCATATAAATCTAATAAACCTAAACCTAAACCTAAAGTGTGAAAAATGGTCATAAGTCACTTTTTTCAATGCCGTTGTAACTTTGAACAGGCACTAAAATGAACTCTTGTACATTGAGGACTACCTGTACACAGCTTACCGTGGGAATCCAGCCCTATCTACCTAGGATATGTTCCATTTTCCTGGAAATAGTACGTGCCAGGAATAGTCATTCTGTGGCTCACAATTCTCCATTTATTTTCACCAGCATGATTCCTACACTTATGTTAATGAGTGTCGTAGCAAGATTATCTGCCATTTCTAACCATAAAAGAGAACATAATGTAAGATTACTATATCAAACCTATTTCACCAAAACCGTACAAGTTGTTCTGATTCCCAAAATCCTACATAGAATTCCAGCTGATAAAGCCGAATACTTGTAGCTTAGGGTTGAAATGAGGGGTCTTTGATGCTCTCTGACTTACTGTTTTGGTTCAGACGTTTCATTATCCAAACTAGGTAACATCATCAGAATTCCAGCCATTTGCACTAATGACATTTACCATTTTACAGCTCTGATCTAATGTAGCCCACCTTCCCATTAAAGCACGAGAACAGATGCCATTGTTAAAATTAATTGTGAAAAGTTTATAATGCAGTGTGTATAAATCCTTTTTTTTTCCTTTTTACAATGTTGCAACTTCTCCCTGTATTATGTATAGAGAAGAGGATTTTTATAAGAAAATTGAAAGATCCTTGTCTCTAGCTGCAATAGGAGCACGGAGAGGAGTCAGAGAATGTGGAGGGAACAAGCATGCTGTCTAGAACACACATATGTATGTCTGTTCCATGGGAATAGCACCAAAAATACCTTTTAAATGAAGTATGCCTCCCATTAGGGATTACAGCATCACTTGATCAAAGTCCACTGGAAATAGCTTTTGGCAAGACAGTTCTTCTCTGTAACTCTTCACTGGGGAAGCTGGAGAAAGTTACGACGATTCTGAGGGCATTCTAGATGAAAGAAAGAAAGAAAGAAAAACGGGCTTCACCATTGCGATAATGTTTGGGAAAGTGTAGGATAGGCAACATTTTATAAAATAAAATGGATTTGGCCACAATCAACGTTTTGGCAATGGCAGACCTATATTTCAGCAATCTTTTACTTCTCCCATCCCCACCCTGTTCCCCCCCCAAAACAGTTTGTGTACAGCAAATTGGCTCTGCATGAAGAAAGAAAATAATGCAATACAGGCATTGCATAAATTTAAACATGTTTTTTGGCATCCCTGGATAGATAGATTGTCATCAGCTGCAATGCGCTGACATATTTGATAGAATTAAAGAATGTTTAGGAGCCCAGTCCCCCTCCTTTTTTTTTCTGGTTGAGTTTCTTTTCTTAATGAAATTCTGGGCAATTGTCAAGTCTACCTGGCAGCCATTTGGACGGGGGGGGGGGGGGGACGACATTTTGTATGCACTTATTTTTTAACTTAAACTGTCTGTTTAACTTTAGAAACAAACTGCAAATCCATATGCATTTCATACGGTCTATTTCCCTTATAATATGCCTTTCAATTAGGCAAAAGCTTACTTGGCATATGCATGGGTCTCTTTCTTCCACTTGCAATCCTAAATTTCTGAATGTGCTAGTATTAAAGAATCCTGGTGGGCAGGTACAGAGAAATACTAAGGAGCTGCTTAAGCAAGACATGCAAAAGGGTGTCATTTTGTAATAAGGCTCAAAAATAGCAGCAAAGGTATTCTTAAGCACCCACCTGAAAGTAAGGGTAGAAGCTTTTGAAGCTTTTTTTCCCTAGGCTTTGGCTAGGGATGAATTTGCACATGTAGAAGAGAAATGCCAACAGAAAAGGAATAAGTACCCTCTCTATCCCAGTCTCCTATTTTATTTACTTTATTGAAATAGGATCTGGTTTCAGGGTTTTCAGCATTGGTATATAGTCTCACCATTTTGCTTTAAAAAAAAAGATATCAGGAAGGAGTATGCAGAAATTCCTAGCCACAAAAGCAAGCAAACAAATAAAAATCCACTTGCTGCTTCTCTTCACACTACAGAGTGCCTCTGATGAAGCTTCAGAGAAGATATTAAAAATATGACTTTCTCTCCCCCTGAACCATCTGAAATGGTTCATTCCATTAACTCATCTTAACACTACAAACACTAAATATAGACTAACATAGAATAACAGTGTTGGAAGGGACCTTGAAGGTCTTCTAATCCAACCCTCTGCTCAAGCAGGAGACTTTATACCATCCCAGACAAGTGGCTGTCCACTCTCTTCGTGAAGATTCCCCCCCCTCCCCATCAAGTTTGACTCCATATGACTGCATCCTGACTATTTCTTGTTTATTAAAAGTGATTTGCCATTAGGATATGTTTTTTACTTCTGAGACAAGAAGTTTTAGATTTTCTCATGAGGCAGAATACCTGGATAGTCTTAGGTGTCCAGATTAGAGTGAACCTTATGTTCATTGGAGTTACTAAGAAAGTCTTCTTGAAATACTATGAATTAACCATGTTTTTTTTGTTTATTTATTTCATTTATATTCTGTCTTTATTTTATTTTTTTAAACAACTGACTGACAGGAGCAAACTGCTTCCTCCTCCTATTTTGCCCACTACAATCCTGTGGGAGACAACAGCTGGTCCAAAGTCACCTAGCTGGTTTCATAAATTGAAACTAGAATTCATAGTCTCCTTGTTTCCCAGGCCAGCACCTTAACCGCTACATCAAACTGGCATGTCAGGCGATAACATTTTCATCGTTTTTACCTCAGAATTTGAAGACCTGATTTTCTTCACTTCCATCCTGACACTGTAACATCACCATGTTGTAATAATAAAACTGAAATTTCATGGAATAATGGAATAGCATGGAATAGCAGATAAGGACAGTTCAGTGATATAGATCAGTTGAAAATACTTTTTCTGCATAGTGTCCTAAAGACAAAAGTATGTGGAGTCTTGTTTAAACAAAGAACTTCTGATTTATACAACTGCTGTCCTGTCTCATTCCTAACTGGTTGCAAATACTCCTTGAAGCACAGTGTTGTGATGCTCTTGCCATGTTCGATGATGGTGATGATTGCTTTTAAATCAAGCTGTCCATTCTTGCCTCAGGACAATTGGAATATCTGTGAGAACTAAAATTCTGTGGAATAAATAAACAAGACTTTGGATATGTAGCTTTGTCTCTTATTTGCTGCCTTATCATATTATACCATGACAAATAATCAGCCAATTCTTTATTATGGTCACTGACCAGAATTAAACAAGTTAATAGCAGATGAAGCAGAGTAAAACTATGTGTAATTAAATTGTCAATGCAATCAAAGTTGGTCTGATTTTACAAATAGTATAGCAAAATTTAGCCATATTAATACAAATTAAAATTGAATATTGGTCGGATAACAGAATAAACCAGAATTGCTTGGGCACTTAAAAAACAAATGATAAAAGTAGATTCCTGTATCCTTACAAAAATGCAATATAACAGGACATGGATTTATAAGGAATTAGTTTTACATCTGCTCTCAAGAAGTGCTACAAAGGGGACATACTAAATTTAGCACTCTCTGGAGTTTAAGAAGAATTATACCACAACTACTTATGAAATTGCTGTTGGAAAGCTACAAGCTTCTTTGTTTATCTGGACAGGGCTTTCTTGTTACCTGAAATATAAATAAATCTGTAGCTTTCATCTTAATCATGCAAGAAGCCAACCAGCTCATTGTGTTGAAGGAGAAGGAATTACGCTCAGATAAAAGAATTTGCACCACAATGTACTTATTTAAAAAGCATTATTTCCAATGGATACTAAAATATTTTAGTCCAGACTTTGCAGGACTTAACAAACTGTACCAAAACTTCCAGGAATGAAAAATCTAGTATGGTTAAGTATTTCCTGCTTGAAAGTTAATCTATTTCATTGGGCATGGGGGAAGTGCCAGAATTAAGGCATAAAAAGTCTGTTTCTTGATGTGGGGCAGACAAGCAAACACAAATCAGAATTATGATTCTTGTTTCCCTCAAGTTATCTATCATGAAAAGTGATGATAATTGTAAAAAAGACAAGAACAAGCTTTGTTTGAAATGAATAGATTGTAGGCAGCTAAGGAGTAGATCGATGGAGTGCAGCCAAGTCTTTAATATGTAAGATTAAGGTCACTAAATGCATGCTTTGATACATGTCACAGCAGTATCATAACTGAATGGTTCCCCTTTTAGGCAACTTTAGATTCAAGGCTGCTGTAGGTGATGACTTTTCAACACAGAAGCTAGGAGCCTTAAATTAGTCACTTTATCAAGGGAATACAAAATCTACAATTCTCCAGATGTTCAATATTTTACATTTTTTTGTTCCCTTTCCCTATACAAGAAGCTCCCAAAGCTTACAAAACGGCAAGCAGTGAAATATATAAACATAAACAAACATTTAGAAGCAAATGGGTCCTTGAATTTGGCTGTAACTTGGATTGAATGGCCTTCATACAACTTAAAATGGATGAAGGGTGCAAACAATTTATTTCTCTTGTGTGTAGAGGGGCTGCTGTTAGAGAAAGTTTTAAAAAATCAGTGGTAACTGGGCTAAAATAATTACAAAACTTGCTTTTTGCTCTTAAGTATTTGAGTTTAATGGAAGGAAAGATGATCACAAATCCAAATGCTTTTAAGGATTATGGAATGGAAATAATGGCAACATGGAATTGCCTTGAATGCTTATATGGGATGAATTAGCTCTGATGGCCATATTTTATGAAGCTAGAAGAAGCATCTAAACCAAGGAACTAGCATTGATATGGAAGATGTTACTCAGAAATTATTTTTCTAATGTGAAGACAACGTAAAAAACTGGCTGCACATTATGAGAGCTGATTTAAATCTATTTAATACCAGTAGAGGTTTCACAAAGCACAACTTAACTTTAATAATTATTAGTAAGTTGGAGACACTAGTAAGTTGGAATCACTGTTTTGAAGAAGTTTGGTGAGATCATTTTATTTATTTGATTTGTATCCCACCTTTATTTTATAGGTAAACTATGAGGTAAGCTTGGTTGAGAGAGAATGACTGGCCTAAAGTCACTCAGCTGGCTTTCATGGCTAAGATAGGACTAGTATTTTTTAAACTTTATAAAAAAACCCTCTACTTTTTACTAATTTTAAATAAAATTAAATACAACTCTGCATATTTCATAGCCGCAGAGAACACTTCTGCCTTTGAAAATACTTCCTGGTCCTAATCTTTGTTGTCTCTTCTCTTACCTCAGTAAGTTCTCAATTAAGTTCTGTCTAGATCCTATTCAGCTCTGACTTTCTAAACTACTGTTTAATCGAGTTTACTGAATAAGCCATAATTGGTTGAGTTCACATACTTTCCAAGCAATAAATCAGTTTAAAAACTACAACAGCTCTTTTTATAAAATTCATTAAGCCAAAAAAAACCCCAAAACCCAGTATAATTTATAATTTGTAAGCCATCCAGAGTTGCCTTATAAGGGAGATGGGTGGCATAGAAATTAATTAAATAAATGTAAATACATAAATAATATGTCTACTTTTAGTCACAGATCTAGATGCATCAGATTCAAATGAAGCCTTCAGTGGATGCCTTCAAACAGAGACTGGATAATTAACTGTCCAAAATGTTTTAGCAGATCCTTCCTAAGCAGGGCTGGGGCTAAATGACTTCTAAAGTTTCTTTAACACTATAAAACTATAAAATATTTTCAGGAAAGCTTTTCCATTTTTTATCATTCTCTCAGGACAAAAAGATTTACCCTTTTATTTTTTTCTGCCTTTGTATTCCAAAGGGATTCAAACATTTTAAAACCTTAGTAATATTCTGGACTGTTTTGTAACTATATTCCCATTCAAATCATCTAAGCTCACTTGCTTTTTCTCATGTGAAGTCTATTACTAGTGAATATAGTTAATGCAGGGGAAAGAGGTAAATAGGATTTATTTCAATTAAATATGTGTTCTGGCTGATCATTTGAATCGTGTGGATTGCACAAAATAAAAAAAATAAACATGGAATTACATATTTTTCCTTTCTCAAACTTTATAGATTAACTGATCATTTACATCTCTATAATGCTGATGTCATCAGCATTAAGTATAATTAAGTATGTAAAGCAAATTGTCAGCTACGCTCAAACTATGTTAGGTAACACTGAGAGGCCAAGTTGTACTTGATAGAACTTTTAGTCCCCAAACACAGAATGAAGAATCTAAATAATGTGAGTGGAAAACATTGGATAATTTCTACCCTTGGAAAGATCTCTAGGCCTTGGAAAGAGAAGGAAGGCACTAATTCTTCATGGGTGCTTTATTTCAACATTTTGTAACTGGGTTTCCCCTTTACTACAGCCATCTGTGGGTTCTCTGAAGTGAATCATGCATAGAATGGTATTTCCACGTTCTCCAAGAAAGAAAGAACATGTAATAATTGTTTAAAAATAAACACCAGAAGGGCAC
Source organism: Thamnophis elegans (assembly GCF_009769535.1). NCBI lineage: Eukaryota > Metazoa > Chordata > Lepidosauria > Squamata > Natricidae > Thamnophis > Thamnophis elegans. The sequence continues at coordinate 11,947,053 of NC_045543.1, read as the reverse complement.
AACCTTGTGTTTTTTGGCTTTGCATAGTAACTGGATGAAATCATTGTTCTGAATTGAGCGGCCAATATCTGGTTTCAAAAATCTGAAGTCTGGAAAAGGTTTGCATACATTGAGCAAGTGTGTCAGCACTAGGCAGCCACAAACCACAGCCAACCATCCATCAGGGATGGAGCTTTGAGACAAAGTAAAGTATATATGGGCTTTCAAGACAATCTCTTGGGATAAACTATCAGAGTCATTAAGATTCTATAGTATACATATATGGTTGTCAATAAACTTGTGTTTGTGTTCACAACCCAAAGGGCATGTTTAGAACAGCCATTAAAATACTCTAAGACGGTGATAAATGATATTTTACAGCTAAATGCCCATCTAGCTAAAAATACGCATATTTTACAGCTAAATGCCCATCTAGCTAAAAATACGCATACAATAAAGAGCAATGCTAGATGTATACTCACTAAAACCTAGGCAGATTCCTTTTTTTCACACAAAAGCACACACACATACAAACAAACACATGTTCTTCTCATAGCCATACAACTTTCTTTGTTTATTCCCACCATCCCATATGCACACATGTGGGATTTGAGGTTTGGGTTTTTTGTTTTTTTATGTAGCAAGTCATGGCAGCATTAGCTATCCTGATATTAACCCTTTTTAATTTATAGTGGCAGGTGCCAAGATATGTATGTATCAGTATGAGAAAGTTTGTTGATTTAGACAAAGCATATGATAAAATAAATATGCTTGAATTATGGAATGTTTACATTAATAGAGTTGAAGGTTGGTTGCTGAATGCAGTGACAGCGGTGTAGGATGGAAGTGAAGCATGTCTGGGAATATTTCTACGCTGAACAGAAAGTAAGACAAAGATGTGTACATAATATCTCCTTTGTTCTTTAAAATATATACAGATAATTTAAAAGGAATGCTTACAGTGGTTAAAGGTGTTATTTCAAACCGTAAACATGTATTTTTGCGTGCAGATGACTATGCATTGTTCATTGGGAACCAATGATTTACCATATATATATGTAAAGAGCCGAGGTGGCGCAGTGGTTAGAGTGCAGTACTGCAGGCCACTTCAGCTGACTGTTAGCTGCAGTTCGGCGGTTCAAATCTCACCAGCTCAAGGTTGACTCAGCCTTCCATCCTTCCGAGGTGGGTGAAATGAGGACCCAGACTGTGGGGGCAATTTGCTGACTCAATTTGCTAAAAATATGTAAACCGCTTAGAGAGGGCTGAAAGCCCTATGAAGCGGTATATAAGTCTAACTGCTACTGCTATCTCATGTTGTATCAGAAATGCAGGAACTAGAAAGCAGAAAAATATTGATTATCATTATTTTTAAATTATAAACTTTAATAAAAGTATAAATTTATATACTTCTTGCAGAATGCCGGGCCACATTGACGGCAGAGATATTTCTGACCAGCAAGTCATTCTGTGAGCAGGTTGAACCCAGGTAGCACTGTAAAAGATGGATAATTGTTTGAATAATGCCACATCTGCAGTAAATATCCTTGTCCACAGAGAGAAACCCCCATTTTTCCATGTGACCTTTAGTTCAAGCATACCAGTGTGCAGTCTGTTTAAACATCTCCAAACTGTCCACTCCTCCTTCAAGGAGCGAATGAATGCTGTAGGAATAAGGATTAAATACAAAAATGAATGACCAGAATCAAGTAAGAATAATTGGGTCAAGAAAAAAGAAAAAGGCTGCTTGGAGATGGTGAGATCTTAAAAAGAGAGGGGAAGGGAGAGAGAGGCAGGTGTGTGTGAAAACCGAGAAAGGCAATGCATGAAGCAGTATATGGCTGTGGTGAGAACAAGGATGTTTTTTAAGGATAGAAATATAGCTTTAGAGAGATATAGTGAATATTGTTGGCATAAACTAAATTCATCTATATTTCATTTCTATATGTTTTGCTTTTAATTTCTTTGGTTTAGCATCTTCATCCTTTTCTGCCCACTGCATAATGTTGCTCTCCCTAAAGGGGAACAATGTGATGGCTAAGTTATGCTTTTAAGTATGCTGGCGAAAGAAAGAAAAAAAGGTTTGTAACCTTATCTCAAAGCTCAGCCGTTTGTCTTATCAGCTTCTTATTGGAGGTGCAAATCCAATTGTATCGCATGATCTACTCACCACCTCATGACTTACTTAACTACAAGGTGCAGTAGAGGGCAGAGGACTGCAGATAGCTAAAGATTTACATGGTGTTCCTTCTGCCTGCCTGCCTGCTCTTCATCTAAGATATTGCTAATTTGAAGTTATTTCCTTCTGCTGTTTCTCCAGACATAAATATATGGAACACAGGCTATTTTGATTCTCTTTCTAGTAGGATGTAGCTAAAGAGGTACCAGGTCTTGCCCATTACTACTGTATAATGTATTTTCTGCAAATAACATCAGGGTGTGTGTATGTGTTTTAACATTCATTTTACAAATCATCACTCAGTTCATATTTCCATTTTTAGGAACACTCACATCAGTGGTGGGATTCAGCCAGTTCACACCTATTCGGGAGAACCAGTTGTTAACTTTCTAAGCAGTTTGGAGAATTAGTTGTTGGAAGAAATCTTTTGGGTTTTTTTCCCCACTTTACAGGGCTAATCCTGTAAGGAAAGCAGGAAGGAAGCATTCTAGCCTAATCTTTATTGCCCTGCTACAGAAACTGCCACTCCGGTTAACTCTTATTACATTGTAACAGCTAAGGCGAAGCGCCCATCACCGTGAGTGATGTTGAGTTGGTCATGCCCACCCAGTCACGTGACTACTGAGCCCCGCCTACCCAGCTGGTCATTCGGGCAGAGAACCGGTTATTAAATTATTTGAATCCCACCACTGACTCACATGTACATGCACTGCCTTAGTATCACGCACACTCTTTGGAGCAACTAAGTCAAATTCCTCTTATTGTCTTCTCCAACCCACATGGAATTCATAGGCTGTGGCCATTTGATTCTGTTCAAACATTATGCCAGAATATAGTTTGCTTTACTGTGTGAACCCAACAATTATGATTTGTAAATAAAGATGTGTAGTTTATTTCTCTGTGTACTTAGTCAATTATAGTTTACTCAAAAGAGCACGATTAAACAAATAGAGCTTTGCATGACATGCCAATTATGCTTATACAGGTAACCCTTGAAAATTACAATCCACTTAACAGTAGTGCAAAGCTCCAGCTGATACCCCCAAACTATATATAGTGCTACCCCCCAAAAGGGCCGCTGGAGTCTGGGTTCTCCTGGCCCTCTTAATATGGCCGCTGGTCCACACTGGTCCCTCACTCAGGCACCTCTACTGGCCTGGGTCATTTAGTGTTGTGGTGATCAGTCTCCTCTCAGCAGGCAGGTCACATGGTGGGGTGATGGTCAGTCTTTTCCCAGGAGGTGGGTCACGTGATGAGATCATATTCATGTGCCTGGTTGGCCCTTCTTCCTTTCTCTCTCCTCTCTCCCTCTCTTGAATTGCCTGCTGGGCTCTCCTTCCACTGCCTCTGCTCCTTTGTGGATTCCTCTGCTTGCCCCACAGAAGGCTCCTCTATCGCCTATCCCCTTCTCTCCCTCAGGATTGCCCCATAGAAACCCCTCCTATCCTATCCCCTTCTCTCCCTCAGGATTGCCCCATAGAAACCCCTCCTATCCTATCCCCTTCTCTCCCTCAGGACTGCCCCACAGAAGCCTCCTTTATCCTACTCCCTTCTCTCCCTCAGGACTGCCCCACAGAAGCCTCTTCTATCTTACTCCCTTCTCTTCCCCAGGACTGCCCCACAGAAACCTCCTCTATCTTACTCCATTCTCTCCCTCATGATTGCCCCACAGAAGCCTCCTCTATCCTATTCCCTTTTCTCCCTCAGGATTGCCCCATAGAAGCCTCCTCTATCCTCTCCCTCAGGACTGCCCCACAGAAGCCTCCTCTATCGTCTCCCTCAGGACTGCCCCACAGAACCCTCCTCTATCTTACTCCCTTCTCTCCCTTAGGCTTGCTCCACAGAAGCCGCTCTTATCCTCCCTATTGCCGTCACTCCCTCTCCCTTTCCCAGGCCTCTTTCCCCATTACCCCCTTAAGCCTCTTTTTCTATCCTCTCAGGCCTCCTTTTCCCCTAGCCTAGGAAGGATAGGATCCTTCCTATCCTTACCTTCCGGCCTTTTACTCCCAGAAAAAAAATCCCTCCTTTCTCCTCTCACGCTCCCTCTCTCTCCTCCTCTTCCTGCCAAAACCACCTCCTCTTGTTCCCTTCTCTCCTCCCACCCCTACATTTTTCAAAGTTATGACAGTTGCAGGGCCACTGTGATCATTCACCCTCATACAAGCCATGGGGATTCTTCAGTATGCCCCCCAGCCTGTCTTTCCACCCCATCCTGCCTGATGGGACCTACAGCACTCAGGTCTGTTCCCCATGCCTTCTCAAAATGACCACCATTTCCAGGGCTCTGACAATTCCTTGTTAAAATGGTGGCCACTTTCAGAGTTTTCTTTGGGATCATCTGACTCCTATCAGTTGGCCAGTGGGAGGCTGCAAAGCAATCCTGCCTGTTTCTTGACTTTGGGCTTTTATGCCCTTGCATAAAAGGCAGCTTCAGGATGAGCTTCCCAAATCCTTCCCCTTTCTTAATCCCCATCTTTCCTCCCCAGAAAGCCACATTCTTCAATAAAAAAACAGCTGGGAGGGACAAGGCTTGTTGACCCCCCCCCCAAAATAAGGGGCTAAAGCTAAATTCTCCCTCTGCTTTTCAATCTCTATCCTATTGAAAAACCTTACCTTAACTCCAGGCGGAAGACTAGGGGAACCAAGGGAACAAGGGGAGAAAATCTTTCTGCAGCTTTTTCCCTAGAATAGTTGGGAGAAAAAAACTTTGTCTCCAGCTTGTGTAAGAAAATGGAAGGTGCAGTACAGAGTCTTTGCAACCTTTAGCTGTCCACTCATTATGTTAGATATCCCCCCCCCCGACAGTGGTTTCCACCAAGGTCCTCTGTTCTGGCGGGAACAGAGGGTTAATCCCATTGGTCAATGGGGTCTGACAGATCCCTTTAAAAGGGGCTGCCGTCCGACTCACCTCGGCCAGATGTTTTCTTACTTGCAATAAGAATGACTGGTTACTGTAGCCTTTGTGTGCCTATCCATTACCCGATCTAGGAGACAATCTATAGTTTAGCCTTTCTTAGCTGGTCCTTCTTTTGCCCGAGAAAGGCAGGGCAATTTGAGAGCAGGAAGGGCAGGGGCAGAATTAAGAAAGGCAGGCACACCCAGAGTTTTCCTGATCCATTGTTTCTTCCTGGCAAGGCAGTCAGCTGTGCAATGGGCTTCATGCAGGCTGGGGAAGGCCTTCAGAGGTGTGAAGCAGCTGGGTTTGAGTCTGCACTAGGCCTCCCAGGACATTGCTTGCCTTTGGGCTCCACTTAATGATCCATTCATTCGTTTAACCATTTAATACTGTTCCGACATTCAACTCTAATAGGCAGGCTCCCTTATGGTCGTAATTCAAGGACTACCTGTACGTTCTGCATAAGAGGAGACTTCTCTATTATACAAAAGAATAGCTCAGCCATTGTCACGTATGGGATTTTACAGAAATGTGTAGGTACATCTCTTCCAACAAAAAAACAATAACTCTTGTGAGCAATATTCTGACCAGATGTTTCTCTTGCAATTATTTATGAATGCTGTCCGGGTATGTATAGAGCTGAGCAACATATTTGTGTTCTGGTTGCAAAAAAAAAAAGTTTTCTTAGCCACAAAACATTTGATGCATGGTAGTCTTTGAGGAACTGCACCCCCTTCTACTTCAGTCTTAGAACTAAAGCAACTCAAAGTACATTTTTTTCATTTTTAGCCATGTTTGTCAGCCAGTTGTTAGCGGAGGAAACTATTATTTGCCAATCTTTGGAAATGAGTCATGATAGAAGCTAAAATGTTGGGGACGGATCCAGTGCAAGCCTAGAACAATGTTTGCTATGTTTTGGAAAAGTTATTTTTATGAAAATTTTGGCCTACAATCTTCCCACTTGATTATGCTTCTTCTGTTTTCCCTATGGTGTATTTCAAAACATGTGCCTTGATTTATACCTGTAAATAAATCTCTTTATTTATGGCAATGTAATATCTCCAGCCCTAATCTCTCCAGGCCTTAGTCTCTCCATTGTAATGAAAGAGAGAGACATTACCTAAGATAGCCATGAATCAGAACCAGAGGAGATGGAGGGAACTGTTTTTCATGCAAGCCCATTCTGTTCTCAGAGAAGGTGGCCCAAATAGCAGAAGGAAAAAAAGAACAGGAGACCTGCTGTCAGAATTGCCTAGGACAATGATTTATAGATTTTGTAAGAAGCTGATGTATGCGAAAGAGATGAGTGAAAATTCACAAGAAGATGGAGTAGGCAAGATTGGTTTATGAATTTTCCATGCACACCATGAGGACACATTCCTTACACATGGCAGGAATGTTTGTATTACTTAAAAGATATGTTCCTGCCAAACAGGGAGATGCAGAAACTTTCTGGTTTTCCTGTGCAGTTTAGTCCCGAAAAGGCAAGTAAAAATTTCCATTGACATCTATAGATGGAGAAAGAACTATGGCTAAAATTCTGTGTATGTGACTACTCTGGATAAGGACTGTACAATGAATCTATAAATGTTGTTATTCTATCAAGGTTTAATGCAAAGAGAAGCCTTTTATACTGTAATTCTATCAAATAGATTTAGATGTATATATACAGACAAAGATACTATATAGGTCTACTCTACAGGATCTCAATAGCCAGCTTGTTAAGTATGGCCAGTCCAGAGCCTAATAATATTATTGCATAAAAACATGTTCAATCCAATTGCAGTTTCTGATTCTTTTATATTCTCTTTTGACAATCACCTATAACTGAGATGATGATGAGTTATGAGAAAATCCTATTTTTCACAATCCATTGTATCTACCATTGTCACTAATGGAAACTCCTCTATCTTTGACAGAGTCAAGGTTGAAGTCTGGTTTTAAGGCAGAGAGAGATGGCATTAGTCTGTCTCCCGGATAACCTGTTGGGACCTGTATGGTGGGAGTGTGTCCCTCACAGTCATGTTAGATTTCTAAATGACTTTTGATACCATTGACTATGATGTCCTTTTGGATGATCTACAAGGATTGGGAGTTGGAGGCATTGTTTTGCTGAACCCTAGTAGATAGTTTCAATCCCTGGGAAGGCACGTCGGCTTAGTTATTCTGATCTGTGGGTGCTAAAGGTCTAGTCTTGCCTTCCTTGATTTTCTGTTGCAGTGTTGTTATTGTGGCATACTCTCCCTATGGAGATCAGGCTGGGTCCCTTTGTTTGTTTTCCATGAGCTTCTAAAGATGGGTTTTTCAGAAAGTCTTCCTCTGATTTAAGTTGCTGTTGCTATCTTTTAATGTCTTCTTAATTTTTATCTGAAACTTGTATTTTTATGAGAGCTATGAAGAGTTGTTTGGACGGTGACAGCATACAAATAGGTTTAATAAAATATATTTTAAAAAGCATATTTATCACAGAACTATGACAAAGGAATGGACTTGGTGTGATGCTTAAAAGATGATATAATGCAAAAACAAAAAGATGATATAATGCAAAAACAAACTAGTGCATATATAATAGGAATCTTTGCATTCGCTCGTGCATTACTCTTTTTGAAAGAATAACTGGCTTCAGTTATAAGAGAAGGCAAAGTTCTCTTGGGCCCTCTGAAATGGGGGAGAAAAAAAACAATTTACTCAGTTCCAGATTTATGAGAGCCATTTAGAGCAGAGGGAAGAAAGCAAGATTCAAATCCAGCTGTTCCAAGTTCTTCATTCCTGCATCATTAGGCATAATTAAGTTAAAATTGGGTAAATGGAATGGAGAAATATAAGCTGGACCATACTCTCTCTTTTTCTTTTTAGACCCCAAAACTTGTTTTGGTAATGATAGTAAATATACTTTCTAAAAGAGTACATTAGGTAGATAAGCAATGGATATAGGAACTTAATGGAAGAACTGCAGAGTATAGTGAAGTTGCTTGCTTCTTATGCTCCATCAAAGAGAGGGTTTTTTTGAGAGGGAGAGATACTTCACTTATATATACATTATCCTACAACTGGTTTGCTCTACTTATGTGTGGATATTAGCTTTTGGAATTCCCAGATAGTAAAACTGAAATGTTTTTAGTAAAAGCAAATAAAACTCTAGCTTTCAAGAATAAATAATGAGGTTTTATTAATAGCAATATGTTTATTTGCTGAGTATTGTTAAGGAGCAAGTACTGCTTTTATGGTGTACTTTTTAAAAACAAAACACAACATACACTAGCCTTCAAGAACTCAGTGTGGGTTGAATTAATTGCTTGGGTAGTTAGACCAATGCTATACTTGGCTGAATTCCTGTTTTGCAATCTGGTTTGGAATATATAACTATGGTGACAGAGTTTTCAGACCACAGATGGACATAATACATAATAAAGGCTCAACTGTGCAAAACAATGAAAGAGAATAGATTTGGAATTCAGAGTTCTCAAAATGTCTCCAAAACAGCTTCCAAAGAAATGGTAACAATCCCTCTCCAAAAGAAAGAGTACAAGGATTAGAGAAAGAGTTAAACAAGCCAGTGCAACCTTGCCAATACAGAATACAATCCCATTGCTTGCTTTATTGCCTGCCAAGAAGTATATTGGGGGAGAAAGGTCAAGAGGGGATTGGGCTTACTGTAGGAGACAAAGGAGATACAGGTGTAATGTTGCAGTTTTTGTTGGGCTCAAAAACCATATGAATGCAACTGCTATAGATTTTGCAGTGGCAATATAAGGTTAATCTGATGAGTGATTATGTTAATCTGATTTTTTTACTTCTCACCTATATAGTGCACTGCATATCAAGCACATGACAGAGTTTAGCGAACTAATACACAACATTCTATCAAAATGACAGCAAATACACATTCTTGTCTATCATGGCTTGTGGGTTCAAAGCAGTGGTGGGTTTCAAAAATTTTTAGAAGCTCTTCTGTAGGTGTGGCCTGCTTTGTGGGAGTGGCTTGCCAGCCATGTGACTGAGTGGGAATGGCTTGGCAGTCATGTGACTGGGTGGGTGTGGCCAACTTGTAAAATGTGGTGAAACTCACTTAACAATGCTCTTGCTTAGCAACCAAAATGTTGGCTCAGAAACTCTGGCATTTGAAGCATGCAAGTCTTAAAGCTGTCAAGTTACAAGACCCTTGCACCCCTAACCTTTTAGAAAAAAACCCCAGGGTTGTTCAAACTTGACAGCTTTAAGATTTGTGGACTTCAATTCCCAGAATTCCTCCTCCAGTCATGTTGGCTCAGGAACTCTGGCATTGAAGTGTGCAAGTCTTAAAGCTGTCAAGTTACAAGACCCTTGCACCTCTAACCCTTTAGAAAAAAACCCCAGGGATGTTCAAACTTGACAGCTTTAAGACTTTAAGGTTTAGATAGGAGTCTTAGAGGTGGGTGGGGTGATTGGTGAGCCAGCCAATCAGTGGGCGGGGCAAGCATGTTGCACATGGGAGGGGGGAGGGAGCTGGAACCGGTTCTAAACGGCACAGTAGATTTGTGGAACCTCTTTCATAGAAGAGGTTAGAACTGGCAGGAACGCACCCCTGGTTCAAAGTATTTGAGAATATCAGAAATTTACAGATTAGCAAAGAGGTGGAATCCATTTTGTTTTCTCTGTAAGGATTATTTCAGAAGCAATTATTAGTCTAAAATACTGTATGTCTCCTTGGCTTCTTGTTGCTGTGTTCTTTGTAGATAGAGATAGAAGATATAATCAGACCATTGTCACATTTCTTCACTGTCCCCGTATTGTGTATGTTGGTTTTGCAGTGTTTTGAGGCAACATAAAAATTGTACACAGCTGTTTGGACAAAGATATAAGATAAGTCAAAAAATTGAATGTGCACCCCAGGTAGTGACTGGCTTACAATATTTATGCCAAATAACTTTTAGATATCTGGGAAGAAAAATATTGGTTTCCAGTTCTTCAACCTCTCCTTTCTCAAAGGTTTATAATCTGAATGTTAGATATTCAATCCTTTCACTTACTAGGAAATTATTGAAATTCTATACCCAATTATTTATATAAACTTTCTAGAATTACATATCTGCTATTTTCAACTCTCTTCTTTTTGTGGTTTATCATATTTGTTAAATTGTGTGTAAAAAGATGTTTTTAATATAAAGGTGTAAAAAGGTCTTTTTAAAAAATATACTTCATATGGCTTCTTGAATAATTCTAATATAATTCTTATGAATTTAACATTATTGCAATTACAAGTACAATGGAAATGTGTCATTTTGAAATGTTGCTTGTTTGAGTTGATACACTGTAGATACAGGTGGTCTTCAATTTAGGACCACAATTGACCCACAAAGATAGCTGTTAAGTGAATTGTGCTCCATTTATGACTACTTTTTGCCACAGTTGTTAAATGAATCAGTGCAATTTTTATGTGAATCATGTGATTGCTAAGCAAATCTGACTTTGCCCATTGACTTTCATTGCCAGAAACTGGCTGAGAAGGTAACAAATGGTGATACATGACCCCGGGATGGTGCAACTGTCATAAATACATGTCGTATGACAAGTGCTCAAATTTGGGTCATGTGATCATGGGGAGGCAGCAACGGTCATAAGTGTGAAATCAGTCATAAGTCATTTTTTCCAATGCCGTTTGAACCTTGAACAGTTACTGGTTGTACATTGAGGATTACCTTTATTCTTGGAACATTTTATCCTTCTTCATGCTGCAATCCCAATCCAGAGTACGGTTCTTGTATCTTTAATCTTTAATTTGCCTGTAAAAAAAAAAGATAGTTCTGGTCAATTCAACTGCATTGGAAATTTGGGTCTGTGTGTTTTGGATGAGGAGGGGAGAACCAGACAGATAAGAGCATGCGTAGTTTGAATATAGCAAAACACTTATTTTTAATATGGCTTTACAAATGTCCAGTCTTTATCATTTTTCTATCTTTCTCTAATAAACACTATTGGTATTGTGTCTATTCCTGAAAATTTCATAGCAAGCACGATTGCAGAAACTCAATCTATTTATTTCCCATCAACGTTTTTTCTATTTCTCTTAACAATGCATTTTGCTGTCTACACATTGTTTTCCAAAGATTAGGGTTGAATAAAATTGAACGTTGCTGTTGTTTATAATGGAAAACTTTTTAAAATTTAAAACTTCCGTCATTGCTCAACCACAGGTAACTCTTTCCTCTCCTTGATTTCGCTATTAACAGCCTACACCTTTTCATAACAGCGAAATGAGATTTTGCTATTTTTGTTTTTGCTTTTCTTTCTGTAGCACTTTAAAAACACATGAACCCGGTTTAGTTATACGCAGTAATGGAATCAGTCAAATTATCTTGAGCATACTAAGTAAATTATTTTCCTTATAATTAGACTTTTCCTCTCTCTCTTAAACCCAGTTAAAATGTACCTTTGTTCTGGATTGCTTTGAACTATTTGCAGATTAATTGAGATCTCAGGATGCTATCAGCCCTATCATGTCTTTACATGCCTGAGTATAGAGCTGTTCATTTGTGAGTGCTCATTTGCTATTGTTTCAAGTGGCTGGTAACTCAAAGCCTCGCTCTCTTCCTTCATGTTCCAATATATCATAGTTTCTCCCATTTAGAAAAAGAAAATATATTGGTAGCATTTCCCATTTCCCATAATCTGGGTACCTCTGTGTATTTATGAGCATTTATTTTCCAAAAATCTTGGAGACATTTGAGAATACTCTTTGTGATGGGGAAGTTGATTATTTTTTTTTTAAAAAAATGCAACAAATACACTGAAAACCTCAAAATGTTCCTCAACTGATAATGGTAACAGATCTCAACCACCTTCCCAATTCCTAATAGTTGTAAAATTGGAGTACCAGCATGTCGGCATTTGTGTACTTTTTTTCCTGATTATGCTAGCAAATAAAATCAGCAAGAACTCTGCAGCTATGAGGTCAGGCACAGCAAGGGTTCCCTTCAATGGAAGCACAAACCGGGCCTCAAAGCAGCAATATGATGCTTTTTCTAAAATGACATTTCTTAAGGTAAAATGGCATTTCTTAAGGTAAAATGGCATTTCCCCATCCAATAGCACTTCACAAGGATAAGCCATAATGGCAAACCCTGGTTGGTGTATGGCAGGATCATATTGCTAAATAAATAGAATTATATTATTGCTGGAAGGCCTACCATGTTTACTGATGCTTCTGCCATCTCCTCTTCATCTCTCTTTAAAAATGTTTTTCCGCTCCCAAAAGAGATCCCAGATAATTCACAAACAAGCCATTAATATGATAAACAGTAGCAAATGCTTGATCCTGTTGTCGAGACATTCTGTAGCTACAGGTAGTCCTCAACCAATGACCACAACTGAGCCCAAAATTTAGCTTGCTGAGCCAATTGTTAAATGAATTTTGCCCCATTTTGTGACCTTCCTTGCCACAGTTGTTAAGTGAATCACTGCAGTTGTTAAGTTAGTAACACGCTTCCCCATTGACTTTGTTTGTCAAAAACTTGCAAAAGGTGAACATAAGGGACACTTCTTTTGTCATATATACGAGTCAGTTGCCAAGCATGTGAATTTGATATCCATGGAGATGCTGCTGCAAATGTGAAAAACCGCCATTAATCACTTTTTTCAGTGCTATTGTAACTTCAACTGTTATAAGTCGAGGACTACCTGTATTTATCTTATCCTCCTTAATAACTGTGTATGACAAAGGGAGAAATTGGAAAAAAAACAAAACAGGAAGTTACAAATGGAAGGCAATGGAGGCCCTTTACAAGCCAGTAAATAAGTTCATAAAACCTTGTCTTGAAGCACCTACCAGGGAAAAGATTCGTGCTTTTCTCTCTGCGCTGTTGACTGAACCTCTAAGTTGGATGTGCAGACATGTCAAAGTAAGATGTTATATGAAGGTGGTGTCAGCCATAATAAGGAGGTTAGTGGAATGGGAACAATGAATGTTAACTAGAGCAATATGGAGTAAGTTTCTGGAGAAGAGGAGGTCACCTTGGGGCCCTGCCTGTTCTCTTGAGTGAAAAATCTACACGTGAGTGTCTACTGCCATGTCAAGATATGATTAGTTTGCACGAATTGCTACACGTTGCACAGATCTGCCTTTTGTATCAGACCTGCCTTGGCTGTCTCCATGCTGTCTAAAGGTTTGTTTGATAGCCTGTCTCCAGGGGGTTTATACACAGCTTTTCCTTAATCCAGCCAAGCATAACTGCTTTTGATTGGTAAGAGACAGTGACATGTAGGAGTAAGCTTCCTTGGCTTTCCTACATTGATAAGACAGACTTTTGGCAGTCATCTCTGTTGGGGAATGGAAGGTTATTGGGAATCCTGAGTTTTCTCTTAGTTTTAAGCATTTCTGCCACTCATAGCTCACTCCATTTCCATCTATAAACAACACAAGGGATGACATATTTGTTTCTGTTGAACAAGTGTTCCATATGCGGCCTTGTAGGATATTGGATTACCGGGAGTTAGATTTACTGCTGCATCTCTAGTATTTTTAGACTTCACTACTTTTGCCATGAAATCAGTCCCATTAATCAGATCTAAACTGTTTGTGCAGGGAAAGAGGGTAAGGTCACACGGTCAATATCTGACAGCAGATATGACCTGATTGCAAACTGATTTGTCAATGCTCTTGACCTTTTGGGGTGTGTGTGTGTGTATGTCAGGTAGAGCCATTTAGGTAATTCCAGAAGAGACACACATTTCTTTTTAAACAGAAAGGACAATTTCCCCGTGTGTTGCTTCTTTTAGGTTTCAAAATTACTAGAGATTTAAACAACTCAGAAGTCACACAATATTTTCATTTTCTCCATTCTTATGATTAGATTGTCTTTTCCTTGACGTGTATATTCTCATTATCCCCCCCCCCCCTCTCTCTGTAATGCTGGCAGGAAGGAGATAGTCACTGTCTTTAAAAGGCAATAGTTGAAATGGTCATCAGGTTCACAGAATTTCAGCAGGAAGTTCTATTGTTGTAGCTGGCTCTCGTGTTAAAATCCTGATTCATCTTGGGATGAAGAGATGGACTTGATTATTGTCCAAATAGCACACAATTCCCTTCTTCTGTGCAAAATTTGCATGTACATTAACCAGGGGAAATAAACCAAGATGGGTATCAGCTAGATTTCAATTTAAATTCAGAACTCTTATACTGGACATTGAGATTGGCTTTGGGCTGTATTCAAAAGAGAGCAATGGGAATGTGGTTCTTTTATTATACTTGGGCCATTTAGCAATTTTTGATAAGATCAGCTATGATATTCTTCTGTATAGATTAAGATTTGGAGAAGGAGTATAATGTAATGCTTCCACCAATTGGCTGAATAGTATTGGCAGATTATAGTTGATCTTCAGTACTGGTAACTATCGGGGAGTGGGACATGCAATATCAATCATTAAGCCCTACATCATGTGACTGTGATGGAATTAGATATTTTCCTATTGAGTTGTTAAGTGAGTTACCAAAGGTCATTAAACAAGTCTTCACATGAAAGTAACTTGCAGTTTTACTTCTGACTTTTCCATTGATTTTGCTTGTTTGGAAAATAACTATGAAGTGCACAAATAACCATGGGATGCTGCAATAGTCATAAATGTCCACTGGTTGAGAAATGCTTGAAGGTTTGTTGACCTCCTTCAGTTCATGATTTTCTATTTTTTATTTGCAAAGGGTGAGAATGGTTGTTGAATATCACTTGTATCTTCTTCAGGTTCATTTTCAAGCTTTCATTGACTTTGAAAAGCCTTTGAATCTGTTAAATTAAGTGCTATAGTTGAAGCTCTGCAGAATCTTACATTAGCTTCCTAAAATCAATATACAGAATTGCCACAGCTACCTTCCACATCATTGAAAAGTCTGCTATTAGCAATAGCAATAGCAGTTAGACTTATATACTGCTTCATAGGGCTTTCAGGCCTCTCTAAGCGGTTTACAGAGTCAGCGTATTGCCCCCACAGTCTGGGTCCTCATTTCACCTACCTCGGAAGGATGGAAGGCTGTGTTAACCTTGAGCCGGTGAGATTAGAACCGTTGAACTGCAGATAACAGTCAGCTGAAGTGGCCTTCAGTACTGCACCCTAACCACTGCGCCACCTCGGCTCTTATTAATAAATCAAGAAGGTTTTAGTAAGTTATTAGATTGGCTGAACCAGGAGAAACTCCTCACGAGAAAGCAGGATTTAAGGAGGGAAGATTCACAGAGACTCAGTGTGCCATCTTGTAATTTCTAATAAATACACATGAGGGCAAAATCACCCTTTATATAATGCTTTCATTTACCTAAAATTGGCTTTGATTTTACCCAGTGGAACAGTCTCTGGTGGAAGCTGTCTCACATCAATGGCTCTTTTTAATTAGGATATTCTATAAAAACACAGTCACCAAAGTTAGATGTGATAGAGCTGGCCACGGTACTGCAGACATTCCAATCCATCAAGGAGTGAATCAGATTTCATTTTATCTCTCCTGTGTTTAATATCTGTGTGAATTCAGTGGTAGCTACCTTAACCAAAAAAAAAACCCTTGGTGATAGGTGTTTGGTGGTACAGCTGTATACTGTTTACCCAGTAGTGTTTTTTCCCCCTCATGCAGGTGGACCTCAAGCTTTTAGTGGAATTCCAACGCTAAGGAGGGACACTTCAGTCATTCACTCTAACCATAATCAAAATGATGGTTTTCTTGAGAAGACTAGTTGCCACAAATTCCAATAGCAAAAATAAAATAATAGTTCCAGATTTTAAATAGCTTTGGCAGAATTTTACAGGATACATAAGAACAAATTAGGGCTAATTCTGCTCATGCTAACAATAGCACCAAAGCAGATACTTATTATATTTTGTTGCATAGTCAGATATTTGGACTGGATTTGGCATTCTTGTCCATCTATTGAATCCTTCCCAAGGGTTATGGGTTTGACATATGCAGATATTGTTCTTCGATGGTGTCAAAGATATTGTTGCAGGTTGTAAGTTGTTTCAAATAAAGCTGCCTTTTGCAACTGATTGATGATAATCTTGTCAATGCCGTGACAAAAATTGGAAACATTTGGATTGTATCCAAAGTGCCTAATACTATTGGAACCATCTTTGCTTTCTTTTGCCACAGTTGTTCTACTTCCATTTGTAGGACTTTATGTTTTATCATTTTCTCCAGTTTTTTCCTCTTTGTTCTACTCTTCGTACCTTTGTCCCCAGGTATTGCAATATTCACTATTCAGACTTTTCTGTTTTTCTTATCAGCAGTTATTAAACCTGGGGCAGGTGCATGTCTGTTTGAATTCTAAAGTCCCAGAGCATTTTAGCTTCTTCAATTTCTATTATTTTGTCTATTTTGTGGTTCCATCAGTTCTTGCTTGCAGGAGGATAGTTGATGCGCCAAATATCGCCTCTCACCTATCAAACGACAATCCGGCCTTCATGTGGTGCCCCCTGTTCCTACCAGTCGGGCTCTGTCGACCCTTGGGACTGGTGTCCCCTTGGGTATATCCAGCCGAAACAGCTTCCATGGATCGCCATAACTTTCCATGGAAGTCGCCTATACCCACGTTGGGTGAAGAGGCGTCGAGTGAGTGAGTGAGTGAGTGCTTGCAGGCAAGTGATATTTCTTATAGTTACTCCAATGTACCATTATTACTATTTCATGATTATTTGTAATCAGTCTGTATGATTCTCTTGCAGCAGATAACTAGGTGATCCACCTTTTCTTCAAGTTTTTTTTTCAGAGATGTTGTTTGTTATCTACTCAATTCTGGCTTTATGTGGATTTGTTCTTAAGGTTTGGTCTTGTGTGGTAGAATTATCCCCTCTGTTTCTTCAACTTTCCTGTACTTAGCCATTGCCAAATCTTATTATCTGCTTTTCCTGCTGATTTTTAACGTACTGGCTGTATAATACTTTGCCTTGCCATCTCCCTTTTCTATTTTTCATTTGGTCTTTCTTATAGTCCAGTTTGGTCTTTCTGGTATTCAGTAAGCCTTCATGATATCCTAGCTTCACTGTCCTTCATATATTCTTCCAAAGCCCTTTTGTCTTGTTTAGACCTCTGGTGTGTTTGTAACATTGCATACATTCCTATTTTCCTTGATTAGTAGAGTGTGTCAACATACTCAAACAATGCTGAAAGGCATGATTTATTGTCATTAGGGTTCGTTGCACAGTCAGCCAGATGTTCAGACTGGATTTGGCATTTTTGTCTATCCATCTATTTCTTTTCAAGGACCTGGGATAGGGAGATGTGGTTGTTTGATGGTGTTACAGATATCATTGCAAGATGTACGCTGTTCTGAATAAAGTTGCCTTTTGCAATTGGCTGATGATGAACTTGTCAATGTCAATGGTGTTCAGGTTGTGCTCCAGTTGTTTTGGGATTGTACTCAAGGTGTCTATTATTATTGGTACTACCTTTATTTGTTTTTGCCACAGTCATTCTATTTCTGGTCTTTCTAGCCAGGATTTCTATTATTATTTCTTCATTCTGAAGGAGTATGTGAATACTTGCTGCCCATCAATTTTTTTAAAGCTAAAATTATATACCAAATGAGATATAGTGCACAGGTATTCTCTTACAATGATTCAAATCCCTTAGTAATATTCAGTTTAGGTTTTTAGAAAGACACTTCCACATTCCACATTCTATTTTTTATTCCATAAGTTTTAATCCACAATGAAACTGGTATGATTTCACTGGAGATGAGAATCTGCATTTTCTGGCTCTCTTGCTAGTTTAAAATATTTTCCAATGTCTCAGTGGCTCCATTAATTCTTCTTGCTGGATTGCATCAAGTGAAAAGGAAAAAAATCTCACCTCACCTGGGTTTTTATGGCCTTTGGTTTTCTTTGTTCCCCTAGGATTAGACAGAGCTAATGTTGAAATCTGTCAATTTTTGATATCACGTGGCAGATGGATTTGGGTGCTGTAGCCATCTTTCATTGCTAGTTTCTAATTTTGAAATAGTTTATACTTATTCAACTTTGTCCAGCATGCTGCAGAGTCTTTGCTTTAGTTCAGTGAAATGCCTTATCCTCAGCAGTACTAGATTGGAGGCATAGAAGGACCCTATTCACTGGGAAATGCTGTCACTGTGGGCAAAATAATTCTGAGTTTCTATCTGCAGCCATTTCCGTAAGATGTCCTAATATTATGAATTATTTTTTTGCACTGTTATTTTATTTTATCGTGTTTCTATTTTCTCTGATGTTTATATTGTTTTATTGTATCTTATTCAAGTTTTCCATATATATACCTGATTGTTTACTTTGTGTTTTTTTTACCTTGTTAGCCATTGGCCATAATTAAATACTTTTAATTTACATTTGTATGTGATTCAAGTTCACAAAAAGTACTCTCCACAACCATAAAAGAGATTTACAGACAACTTTACTGCTCCAAAGTGGGAATAAAGCTCAATGGTGAGTTCCTTAACCACCTATATTGTGTCAGTGACCTTGTCCTTTCCTCTTAACTCTCTCTTTTTTTTTTCAATCAACATATATAGACGCAGAGACACATACTTTAAGTGAAAATGATGGTGATGAGTGTTCAAGTGTATCATTTCCAGCAAGCGAAAAATTGGATTTTTTGTGGCTAATAAATCCTAAATTGTATCTGCTAACAGAGAAGATCTTATTTCTGAACACGAGGTGGCACTCTTTGACCAAATGACATGCATATAGAACAAGCCCTTCTCCCTGCCTCAACCTTACTCCCCTTTGAAATTAACAATAATTCAGAATCATTGTTTCTACTGATATTACAAACAAAAGGTCAAGAACATTTCTGATTATGAAATACAAAGCAATCTTCACTATAGCAAGGAAGAAAATGAACAATATATTTGTCAAATAAAACAGGGAGTAAAATATACACTAGAGATTAACACAATCACTAAAAAGTCTTTGATATGGTAAAAGTCTAACTGCTCCTTAACACCCATTTGCTCCCTTTTAAAATTGAACCACAAAATATTTTGGTTGTGAAATGAGTTTGAAGAATGAAGAATCCTTAAAATTCTAAGCACAAAAAAGAGACAATGTTAGCAAAATCTGCACCCTTAAACAACTTTGTATTATTCCACCACACTTAAATCGGGAACCAAGGATTTTTAAATATATATATTTTTTGCTTTCTTTCTTTCAGATTTTGGTTATTAGTTCCTCAGTTTCAGGCCCACATATTTCTATCTGTGAATGCTATTGTGCTGTAATGTGTATATCTGGTTTGTTTATTTCTATATCTTACACTCAAAAAAGAGAGAGAGAGAGAGAGAAATGTAGGGTATAAAAATGTTTCCTCAAAAAAATGTTTCCTCACAACAAACTTTGCATATAGGTTGAGGTGCAGAAGAGTCATTCAGTGAGTTTTTACATCTGAAGATGTATTTGGACCTGGACCCTTAATGCTTACCTATTGCTGATTTTCTATAATAGTTCAACAATCAGGGGACAATTAATATGCAAAGAAATGTGAGGAGATTGTATAATTTCCTCTAAATTCAACAAATTTTTTGTCCCTGCAAGGTTTTTGCAGGTTCTGTTTAAACGCCTTACAGTGGGAAGTAATCATATCAGAAGGGTCCAACAGTTTAGTTGCACTCTAAATCTGCTCATATTTTAAACTGCAGTTTCTAAGCAAGTAAGTTCAGCAGTGACTTCACTTTTGCAGTTACTTCACTCTTATCATCTCAGCGGGGAGTATTTTCCTTCTCTAATTTATTAAATCATCTATCTCTTTCTTTATGTCAATCTTCATTGTTTCGACTGATGGATTAGCCTAGAAACCATGTTTTTTTAAAAATAGCTTTCTTCAACCTGGTGCTCTCCAAACAAGTTTAGAATTAAAATTTCAAGAACTTTGACCAATATGTTGGAAGGTGTTAGGATGCATTGATTTTATTGTGCTAAGTAAATTGGGATTTTCTTCTAGACCAGCTGACAATTATTAAAGCTATGCCAGTATTTACCAATCCATTGATATTGAACTATTGTTGTTCTGGCAGTATAAAGACAGTTCCTGATGCCTTTAGGTAGTCAATGCATGAATTAGTTTAATTGTTTAGTATAATTCAATACATATAGTTGATAGGCTGGTTATAACATAGGCATTTCCCATAAATACAGAATATCCCAAACAAATTGCATTAGACTTGGTTTACCTAAACTCAAGGTTGTGCATTTTATATGCCTACAAACACACATGTAATGTAAACATTTATGCTATGTGCATAAAAATGCATGTTATATTAATTGCATTGCAACCTGAAAATTGGACTATGCAAGCAGTGCTGAATTGGTTTGGTTACATAAGTGGATAACTACTTGTAATTACACAAGTAATTGCTACAGAAGTGGTAACAAGTGCCTCCTTTTCTAAATGGCAATCCAATTAGAAAAGTAATACATAAATTATGTTTGTGGAAAGCTTAGAATGAATTCAGTTGCAACCTTCTTTGTTTAAACTCAATTCCTTGCCAAAACAATAGTCAGTATTATGCAACACATAGCTTTTCAGTTAGTTTAGACTTCAATAATTATTAGTCCCAGTCATCATGGTCAGTGGCAAAATATGTGCAACTTTTATTTCTAAATTATTAAGGGTAACAAAGTCTCCATGACTGTTATAGATTCTATAGATTCTGTCAGTGCATATTTATGGATACTCAGAAAGAACAACTGAAAATGAATGGCTAAAGGGCATATTTACATTAGTGAGGCTTACAGAAGTGCCTTATTTTTAATTATAAACAGGGTAAGAAATAATGTAAACTTATATCAAATACAAATTTATTTATTTATTTATTTATTTGTTTGTTTGTTTATTTATTTATAGGACTTACAAAGCTGAGGTGGTACAGTGGTTAGGGTGCAGTACTGCAGGCCACTTCAGCTGACTGTTATCTGCAGTTCAGCGGTTTTAATCTCACCGGCTCAAGGTTGACTCAGCCTTCCATCCTTCTGAGGTGGGTGAAATGAGGACCCAGACTGTGGGGGCGATATGCTGACTCCGTAAACAGCTTAGAGAGGGCTGAAAGCCCTATGAAGCGGTATATAAGTCTAACTGCTATTGCTATTGCTAATCTATAAAACCAGCAGTGGTGGGTTTCAAAAATTTTTAGGACCTCTTCTGTAGGTGTGGCCTGCTTTGTGCAAGTGGCTTGCCAGCCATGTGACCAGGTGGGAGTGGCTTGCCGGCCGTGTGACTGTGTAGGAGTGGCTTGCCAGCCATGTGACTGGGTGGGCTTGGCCAACTTGTAAAATGTGGTGAAACTCACTTAACAATGCTCTTACTTAGCAACCAAAATGTTGGCTCAGAAACTCTGGCATTTGAAGCACGCAAGTCTTAAAGCTGTCAAGTTACAAGACCCTTGCACCCCTAACCCTTTAGAAATAAAACTCCAGGGGTGTTCAAACTTGACAGCTTTAAAACTAGTGGACTTCAACTCCCAGAATTCCTCCTCTTGCTCTTCATCTTGATGATGTCCGGACGGGCGGGGGGAGGGAGCTGGAACCGGTTCTAAATGGCACTGTAGATTTGTGGAACCTCTTCTATAGAAGAGGTTAGAACTGGCAGGAACCCACCCCTGAAAACCAGTTAAAAACAAAGGAGTACTTCCCACCGGGCAACAAACCCAAACATCCTTGCAGCTTAAGCCCCATCTTAGTCCAATGATTTGGAGAGCCAGATCGTCACAGTCCTCTGGAAGGCTAAAAATTGGGGCTTTGCAATCATACAATGTTATTATGAATGCAACAATGTACTGTATTTTTTGCCCCATAAGACACACTCCCCCTACCCCAAACTGGATGGAAATGTTTATGTGTCAGTGCCGCCCCTTTGATGAACAGCAACTGGGCCACTGCAGCAGAGTCCTTTTACAGTGCTGAACCCCGCCTCTTCGTCTCTTTTCCACAGTGCAGGAGTCAATAAGCAGAGCTGGCACATAAGAGGTCATCTATCTTTGGTTCTCTCAGACGCCGCCTGATATCTTTTTTCTTGTTTTCCTCCTCCAAGCCTAGCTGCGTCTTATGGTCAGGTGCGTCTTATAGTGTGAAAAATACAGTAATTATAAACTTTGTTTATGTAGTACCTTGAAATTATTTGAAGTCTATTGTCTTCCAGCAACTCCATGAAAATAGTTGGTGGAATGTTTCCAACAATGAAGAAGAGAGGTGAGTCTAAAAGTCTCCTATGAATTCATAACAAATGCAATGGATATTAGCTAAACATTTACTGGTTCATGGCGCGATTAAATTCGATCATTGGTGCTAAAGCCTAAGTAGCAAAAGAGATCATTTGACCAAACAGCAGTAATATCACCTTTGGGAGAAAACATGGGAAAAAGTAGAGGAGGATCCCCTTTCTGGGATCTGAAATATTAGTGGTAGTCACATGTCCAACAAAGAAATATTACCACGTGCTGTAGAACATGAAACTGATTCTGCATCCTGTATTCTGGTCTTACGATCACTATATTTCATTACCCTTCTGCATGTTGAAATGTAATACTTCCAAACAATGGATAAATAGTCATTCTGGGATTTTGGAATTACTTAAAAGAATGGCCACAGGAATGCTGCCGATTGAATCATCCTAGAAATATGCTTATACTTCTTCATAATATAATTTGTGAATTCTGGGTTGCGACCAGGACTGAAAAATATGTTTATTTTCTGCATTTGTCCTGCCTTACTTGTAGACAATGAAATGGTATGGATGTGCTGCCAAATCTGATCTAAGAGTCAATTTTATCTCAAGATCTGGGAAACAGCTATTGGATCAAATGAGTATGGCAGTTGCTTTAAGGACTTGAGAACCTCTTAATTCTGTGTTGCATAGGAAAAACTGAAATATATGTGGAATGGAAATAGAACAAGCTGATACTTCTGAGTATATTTTTCTAAGAGTTTTTACATACTGTTCCTTTGACTTTTCAGTACATTTACCTCTGCTCCATCAGATGAGTAGCAACCTGTTGTTCCCAAGGCAGGTTGTGTGGCTGTCCAACTATAACACATAGATGTTGCCCCTAATTAAGATAGAACACTGTTTCCATCAACAGTTCCACCAGACTCCACTTGGCTGGGGCCTAGAATTTGCTAGAATCTGGAACCGAAATGTCCTTGGGACACACCTACGTTGAAACATAACTTGTTTTTAGATCGTCTGTACAAAGAAATCTTGGGCAAAATTGTGTAAATGATGGCTGTTTGCTATTTCATTTAGGTTTTAAATGAGTGTTTGTACTGGCTCTAATGGGGGCTGCCAGGTGCCTAAATGGGCCAAGTAAATTTGAGATGCAAGTGGCAGCAAAGTTTTGTCTGCCAGTCCCTGAAGGCTGCTCGTTTCATATCTTCCACTGAAACAGAAAGAGGAAACAGGACAGCCTCCTTTTGGTGATCCAATTTGTCCAGGGCTTCGGTTTCATGAAGTATTTTCCAGTCTGATCCGAAATGACACAAACAATCAAGTGACAGAAGCCATCAGCTTTCTCAAAGGGTTGGTGAAAAGCTATATTTGTGTGAGATTTGCTGCTTCTGTTGCCAATTCCTAGCCTGCCATTTTATTGCTCCTCTCTCAAGCCTTTGCAGTCATCTGACTTATGTTTGAGAAATGGGTGACAAAGATTACAAGGCAGATCAAAATAAGAGAGAAAACCATCTTTTTTAAAGACTGCTGTAGCTATGGAAGGCTCAAGGCTATTTCACTCATGGACTGGGAATGAGATGAAAGCAGTTTCACCATGGGGAAACATGTTCTCAAAACAGATGGTTAAATGGAAAATGAGGAAAGGCCATTTGGTAATGACCTGTCAACACTTTTCCTTGCCTATCTCCTATTCTGTTATTTGGTAAGAAAGAGCAATGGAAAAGATTATCCAATCCAGAACTCTAAACACTAATCTGTTAAATTTGGGACGCACCCTTTTGTGCTACTAATGGCAGAGAAAAGAGGTCCCAGCCACTCTTTTAAAAGACTGCATTTTTACTGGTTTGCTTTTGTCTCACTTCCAGCTCAAGGCAATGACAGCATGCATTTAGCTGTTTCGCTATAGAAGTAGTGTGTTCCCTCTTCTGCCAACACAAATGTTACCATTTAAATAATCTACATTAATCTTTCTCAGTGGTTCTTCATAACCGTCGAGATTTGCAATTGGTCCGTTGCCTTTTAGCTTTTTTAGGCCATGATGGGTATGCTCCTTCTCTTCTGGTTCCTGACTACTGTTTTCCAGCACCATTCTGCTGGGAGAGTTTGGTCCAAAGAGCTGATTTGTAAAGTTAGATGACTGAACAGTAAATAAACCATTTCTCCTTACTTCTTCTGCCAGCCTGAGGATGGACCAGCATGAGAAGCTTGGGCAGGATGCAGGGACCAACTCTTTTCCCTTGGATATGAAATGAAGAAATCATATGACATCTTTTGCTCAGTGTGATAGTTAGGAAGTCATCTTATTCTGCTTGCCAAACAGCTCGTTTCCATTTAATCTGTTTCCTTTCTTTTTCCAATTATGATCATGCTAACCTAAGGTTTGAAAATGGACCATAGGTCCTTGTTTGGTTGCAGTTGTGATCAAGAATGTCTTTGTAACTAACATAACAGGTGCAATTAGCACTGAGGTGGTGCCTTTTCCTGGCCTGGGAGACCCTTCAGACAGTTACTCATGCCCTGGTTATCTCACAACTATATTACTGAAATGCATTCTGCGTAGAGCTGTCCTTAAAAACCACCCAGAAGCTACAACTGGTTCAGAAAGCAGAGGTGCAGACAGAGTTGGGAGCAATGTATTATATTCATATGACCCCCCTGCTTTGTGAGTTGCACTGATTACAAGTTAGCTTCTGGGTATAGTTCAAAGTGCCAGTTATTACTTTGAAAGAACTGCCTCTGAAGGGCTGCTTATCTCCAATTTTTTTCTGCCTGCCTGCTAAATCAAGCCAGTAGGGTATGTTCCAGATCAAAAAGTGTGAACTTGGGGGACTGAGGAAGTGTGCTTACTGAGTTGAAGTGCCTGCCCTCTGGAATAATTTCTCCCCAGAGATTCATGTAGCTCCCGCCCAGGGATGGGATTCAAATAGCAGTTAGACTTATATACCGCTTCATAGGGCTTTCAGCCCTCTCTAAGCGGTTTACAGAGTCAGCATATTGCCCCCAACAACAATCCGGGTCCTCATTTTACCCACCTCGGAAGGATGGAAGGCTGAGTCAACTTGAGCCGGTGAGATTAGAACTGCTGAACTGCAGATAACAGTCAGCTGAAGTGGCCTGCAGTACTGCACCCTAACCACTGCGCCACCTCGGCTCTTTTAAATAATTAAACAACCGGTTCTCTGCCCTAATGACCAGTTGGGTAGGTGGAGCTCAGTGGTCATGTGATTGGATGAGTGTGGCCAACTCAACATCACTTACATTGATGGGTGCTTCACCTTAGCTGTTGCAATGTAATAAGGGTTAACAGAGAGGCAGTTTCTGTAAGCAGGGCAATAAAGATTAGGCTAGGAACATGACCAGAATGTTTCCTTCCTGCCTTCTTTACAGGATTAGCCCTGTAAAGTGGGAAAAAAAACAAAAGAAGATTTCTTCCAACAACCGGTTCTCCAAACTGCTTAGAAAGTTAACAACCGGTTCTCCTGAATAGGTGCGAACTGGCTGAATCCCACCACTGCTCTCGCCCTTATGATGCTTAGGAAGCAGTTGAAAACATGGTTCTCCCAGACTTTGGGATAGGGTGATTGTGGTGCCCCTTTAGTTATGTTTAGTTGTGTTGGTCTTTGGCTGGGTATAGTTTTCTTCCATTCAGCCCAGATGTTTTTACCTCATACTTATTACTTTTCTTATTTATATATAAACTCTGCAGAATGGTGACGCTATCAGGCAGTCTCAAAACTGGATGAAAGAGATACATTTGTCCAACTTTGCATTACGGGGTGTAGGCACATTTGGCATTTTCTGCAAAGCTCAAGTATTCTCATTTCTCTCATAACCAATGTTTTTCTGTCTGCCTTCCTGACTGGCACTTCAAAAATTGAAGCAGTAGTTCCAGAGAAACCCTTGGCATTATACTTTGGAAAAAACCTACTAACGGCGCCCTACCTGTCTTGGATACAGGAGATCCTTGACTCAATTTCCAACATTTTTAGGTGGTCTTGAGTTTCTGTAAGTCACTGAAGACAATAATAAGTGATATAAAACAGAGGCGTAGGTTGATATGTCATGGGAGCTTATTCTGTTCCCACCATCAGTATTTCTAAGAGAGTGCTACATAAAAGCTTTGATTGTGTTATACCTTTTCATTCCATGGCTGGATTCTTATATCACTTTTAGCTTCCTGTTGTGGTGTTCATGGCAATATTTTTAGTGAGTTCTCAGGAATAGAGTCATTTTTTGCAAATATATTTATAAAGCCAGTTCATTTTTTTCAAAGGAAAAATATACTGAGGGAATTCAAAATTAGGATTTGAAAAGATCCTGAAAAGGAGTTGGATCCATCTACTATATATGGTAATCCTGGGTCCTTTTGAGGCATTGCTCTGGGTTGAGTATGTCCATTCAGTAAAAGGTGGTAGAAGAATCTGCAGCCAGGCCTTCTTACTGATAGTTCCATTCTGTGGAAGTGCTTGTTTCGTGATATCCAGATCAATCCTTCTGCTTAGGAGATGCTGTTCTCAGATTATCCTGTACAGATAGTCCTCAACTTAACAGCGACAATGGAGTCCAACATTTCTGTTGTTAAGTAAGACATTTGTTAAGTGAGTTTTGCCCCATTTTATGACCTTTCTTGCCACCATTGTTAAGTGAATCACTGCAGTAGATAAGTTAGTAACCCAGATGTCAAATGAATCTGATTTCCCCATTGGCTTTGCTTGTCAGAAGGTCACAAAAGTGGATCACATGACCTTAGGACACAGCAGCGGTCATAAATATGAACCAATTGGCAAGCGTCTGAATTTTGATCACATGATTATGGGAATGTGGTAAAGGTAACTGTGAAAAACAGTCATAAGTCACTTTTTTCAGTGCCATTGTAACCTTGAATGGTCACTAAGTGAACTGTTATAAGTCGAGGATTTCCTGTATTGTTTTGTTTTACGTGATGTAGCCACTCAAAGTTGTTGGGCATTGTGTGGAATACAAGCCTAAACAAATAAATACATTTCTCTTGCCTTAGTGATTTAGTTCTAAATAGGTTAGAGATCCAGCATCTGGCTCTATCCAGTGACTTTATCATAGGTTTAGGATTAGTTTCTCTTTGGCTTCTGAGATTCAATCATATTTGGTTGGAGATATTTAGGAAAAAAATGTGTTTGATTGAGTTATAACTTGCTCTGTTTCCTACTCATTTACAGTTTAAACAAATATACTCATGGGAAAGTCAGTTTTGTAGAACATTGAATACTGGAGTTGGGATTTGGGGAAATTATATGTGGAAAAGAACTAGGAGATTAATTCATTTCAGATATTTCACTCCAAATTTGTTCCCAACAGTATATTTTCCAGGGATTTGTCCAGATTGGTCCTTGGTTTTAATGACTCACCCAACAGGTTTTCTTGTGTTCTATTGGCGAATGGATGCATCTAAAAACGAAATGATTTTTTTAAAAAAAAAGGTTTAAGTATCTTGTTTCTTCACGGTCTTCCTAGCATCTGCCCAGAACATTTTAGAGTGATTTGAACTAAATATGACATTGCCAGCAAAATCAGCCAGTGTCTCTGAAAGATTGTATTCTACATTAGTTGTATATTCTCCTTAACATAAAATATCATGTAGAATAAATGGATGCCTGTTCGCAGAAATGGGGGAAGGTTTTTATGAGATTGTTGCCAGTAATTTCTACATTTAAAATGTACAGTATACCTTTAGAGACAAATTGCAGATGGAATGTATACTTTTAGTATGATTGTGGAGGATTTTGTAGGAAGAAAGTAATCCTTGAAGTTGTCAAGAACCTTCTTCTGATAAGCCCCTTTCTGTCCATCCTCAGGGAGATGGGTGATTTTAAAAATTAGTCCAAGAAGTGTTATTCTAGCTGGAAAAAGGGACTAACAATACATTTAAGTGAGTCAAGAGGAAAGTAATTTGAAGAAAATTAGCAATTTTTGGCTATCATTTAAAAATGTTTATTAGAAAGAATGCATATAAATTCTAAGACAACTTAAATGAAGCAAACTAAAAGATACAATTTTTTTTTCAGAATGTTCACACACATTTAAAAGCGTTCTAGATTCCCATTTAATGTCAAATACTTTAAAATATTTCCTTGATTGTCACTTTCAGAATAGTTACTGAAAACACAAGAACGAATTTAGACAAGAGCAAGTTTAGGGCAATTCTGCTATATACAGTTTCATAAAAGGTTGAGTTAATTGTTTTTACCATTGTCTCAAGCAGCATTGAAAATAAATTCTCTACCTAGTATCCCATGAGAAATTTTATTTTATTTTATTTTTTTCTTTATTTTAGAATTTTTGAGCCAATGTTCACTCCTAGTGACTGCCTGGACAAGTCTGAAGTTTTCTTAGCCGAGTTTTTTTTTTAGCAGTGATTTGCCATTGCCTGCTTCCTAGGGCTGAGGGAGAGTGACTGGATCACCCAGTTGACTCTGTCCCTATGGCAGAAGCAGAACTTACTCTTCTGGTTTCTAATCTTAAATGCTTCACCAAACAGATGCTGGTACTTAATTTCAGTTATGCTGCAATAGAATTTGGTAATCTCTTTCTTAGCTAGTATCGGCAAGGATAATTGATAATTGAGGGGCTGCCCTTGAAGAGTGTTCGAAGACTCCAATTAGTCCAGAATGCAGCCGCGTGAGCGATTGTGGGTGCACCAAGGTACACCTATCCTCCGCGAACTGCACTGGCTACCTATTAGTCTCCGAATCCGCTTCAAGGTGCTGGTCGCTACATATAAAGCCCTACATGGCATCGGACCTGGGTACCTGAGAGACCGCCTCCTGCCGATTACCTCTCTCAGACCAATTAGATCGCACAGGTTGGGTCTCCTCCGGATTCCATCTGCCAGCCAATGTCAGCTGGCGACTCCCCGGGGAAGGGCCTTCTCTGTTGCAGCTCCGGCCCTCTGGAACGAGCTCCCTGTTGAGATCCGGATCCTTACTACCCTCCCGGCCTTCCGCAAAGCCACCAAGTCCTGGCTGTTCCAGCAGGCTGTGGGGAGCTGAGAAGCATCTACCTCCACGGAAATTGTGAATGTTGGTTTTGTTTTTAATATGTTGTCTTTGTCTCGTTCCCCCCTTTCCCTTGTCTTTTGTGAGCCGTCCGGAGTCCTCCGGGAGTGGGCGGCATACAAGACAAATAAATAAATAAATAAATAAAATTTAAAAAATGGACTTATGTTTTAGCCATTTGGGCATCACTTTTGGATAAAAAGCATTTAACAATCTATTCTGCATATAACATTGCCATCACAAATGGGTTTTTATCATCTTCTTTATGGCAATGACAACTCTAGACCATTCCAAATGTGAGCAAATTGAACTGTCTTGAATCCACATAGTTTCGATTAACTGTGGAATGAGCATTGGAGAGAATTTTCACCCATTGTCCCTCTTAGCCAGCAACTCCAATTTCCATAATCCAAAGACTTGATCACTTTTTTAATTCAGTATGGAGTGCCTATGGGACAGAAAAGGTGGGATTTGAAGGAATTCTTTCATTTATACATAAAGATGCTTTTAAAATCTCTGCAATTTATTTATTTGCTTGTTTAGTTATCAAATTTACATTGCCGCCTATCACACAAGAAGTGATTTATGAAATTACTTCCATTCATCTTTTTTCCCCCCACAATAGGTGACCACTTTCTGAGGAAAGCAATCACCATTGAGTCTGTGAGGAATGGTTTTGTGTTGTTTATTGTGATGTGTTATTTTAATCCCTGACTCTGCCTTCAGTTAGCTGTTCTGATGTCTTTTCTACCAAGCTTATTTGAAAATGACACCAGAGAATACCGGATACTGTGGACAATCTATCGTCTCTTGTTCCTATTCTCATCATAGCTTCCATCAGAACATCCAGCATGAAAACTGCTGGACAATTCTGAGGATTGTTATATTAAAACAATATATTTTAAATTACACAGCAAAAGCAAGGGAAATAAGCAGGGTCAGGTTCTGAGATAGCATTCATCTCAGCAAAGGAACAGTAGTGGTTAAGTAATTTCAAGGCATGATGTTTTCACTTGACTCTGAAGAAGATTATATGGAGGTGTTTGACCACTTGTGAGTGAGAATGTCATGCCTCAGGTTGTAAATATTACATTTGGAAAGAACAAGAACTGACCTGTACTTTTTGATGGATGCTCTGTGTTTTCATTCTGTATGTGGTTCTGAAGGGTTCCTGATTCAGGATGTGTTTGAACTTTCCTCTCGCTTTATTCTTCCTGAGCAATAGCTGAAGTTTTAGCTCAATAGATATTATCTAATTCCAGGAAAAGGAAAAAAAATGCACATGTCAAAGCTTTTTTCAGATTCTATCAATTTCTCCTGATTATGAAGTTTACCAATCTTGTCCTGTATTATCCTTGAGAACAGACTGTTATTTCAAATGGAAGCATGGCTCTTTCACAGTGAAAGCTTGTGTGCTAGCCATCATTGTTTATTGCATCTGGTGGAAAAAAAGACAAATCACTTTAAAATGGACATTGAACAAGTAGGTTTCATCTTAACATTATTTCTTATTAAGTTGGGTTTCTTGGGAACCAGCAACAAACATTTATGTGTAAATTCTCATCTGTTGCTATTGGAGTTTCTCTGGAAGTGAAAAATCTCTTTCTTCTCAGATTCTGTATTTTAGAAACGAAGGCCGAGACAACAATGCAATCCGTTCTCAATTAAACTAAAGTCCTATTTTTTCACTGTTCTGTTTTTAATACATTGTGTGCTAAAGGCGGACAAGTTGTTTTCTATAAATGATGCCATTGTCCCCCCCCCACCTTTTCCCTAAAACTATTTGCTTTAGAATTGCACGAGTTCCAGAGAAACAGGATTTATTGACATATTTCTAACAGGTTTTTGTATTTAATTTCTGTCATGTTATCAGCACCAACGTAATGTAATGAATTTGACTCATGGAAAGCAATGATTAATAGCCCTTGGTTGTAGTGTTAGTTTTCATCCATGCCTCCTTTGTATTATCTTAACTATTGGAAAAGATCCATGAAATAATAAGTTGAATTATATCACAGAATAGTGTAGAAGAATAGTAATCACTTTAGATTTTGGATACAGTGCAGTTTGAAAAATGAGAATATTTTGACTAAATGGAGCCAAACCCTTAATTTTCTGGATTTACTTTGCTAGATAGCATATTACTCCTATAGCTCTTCTTAGTGATGAAGTACTGACAGGGTCCTCGATGCTATCAGTGCTATTACCTGCCAGTTAGACCCTCGTCCCTCCTGGATGGTGAAAGCCTCCAGGCAGTGACTAGCAGGTAGGTTTAAGCAATGAATATAAGGATTTTTTTTTTAATTTGACGAATGCCTAGTAAAATGTAGGAAAATTGTTTTCCTTAGCTTTCCTTGATCGTTGCCGAAATGGACATTTTACAACTTAAAATAAGGGAATATCTTGACACATTTCCCATCACCCTCCCCAAATTCTAACTGAATGCCAATACCATATAGTAATATATTTAGACAATTCATATTCCCACTTTTTGAATTTTCACTAAATATTTCTAAATTAAGGTTGATGGGCCTTCATCTTAAAATATAATTCCTAATCTGCATTCATGAAGATATGTGTCAGGACTCCTTTTGCCACATTTTCTACTGTCCGCAAGGTAAAAGATAAAGGTATATACAAAATATACCTTTATAAAAGATATGTATATATTTATATAAACTTCTAATCAAGAGGAGAGTAGTATAAGGATAGTTTGAAAATGATCACACTCTAATTTCACAGCTAAAGAAGGTATAATTATTTTTCTATCGGTAATTGCACAAAAGTGTAATCTATTGAATACTATTTATGTACATTTGCAAAATATGTGAAATCTTTCTTATTGGACCTAATAGTCTCCAGACCTCAATCGGTTCCATCTAACATATTTTGAGGAAAATGCCACATGCTTCTTTAGGCATACTAATTTATCTAACCATCTGTTGAATCATAATAAGTACACCAAAGGCATTAAAAACAATCTGAAATTATTTTTATAACATTTGATTAGATTGGAGGGCATAAACAGAACACGAATGTTACTAAGTGAACACATTGCTCTATTTTACTCTGCAGAAATTAGGAATTATTTAGTAATTTAACCCATGACTGAAAAACCAACATTTTATGCAATTATTTGCTCATTTAGTCTTAACTGAGCACTGATTAAATGCCTAGTTCTTAACTTAAATTTCTTGAAGTGTTTATATTTATCCATGATGAAAGTTTCTTCAACAACTTAATGTAATAATTATGTTGAAAAATAATTCAATTTCCATTGTATTAATAACTATTATAATAAATATTAATACAGAACAAGGATTTCTTCCTCCACAGGAATTTTTGCTTCCACAATCTCTTTTTCTTTTAAAATCTATCTATTTAAATCTGATAGTTTCTATCAGCAGTAAGATCAAGGTTACCTTCTTAATAAAGGCTTTCAGCACTTTGATAGTTCTAAATAAAATTCTTTGAATCTAAATTTTAAGATAACCACCAGCAAAGAATTATTGCTGAAATGCACCTTGCTCATTGTAAACGAAGCTATTTTTGTTTATAAGACTATAACAACAAATACTTCCAAATGATATCTCAAAGTTTAGTTACCATTTCTCTTAGTAATTTAATTTTGGCCATCATTGTAAACAGCTGCAAAATTAGTTTGAATATTCTTAACAATATCGGATTTTTATAACCCTAAATTATTTTAGGTAAAATTGCTTCCGATAAACATCTCAACTATTTTCCCCAAGTTTTTCTACAGTCCTTTCCGAAACTTCAATTTGGTCTTCTTGGCTTCCTATATTTTACTTTTCTTCTACACTGACTAATATTCCTTGTTATCAAAGGCATTAAAATTTTACAATGATTGAATATTTAATCTTGATTTGTCATAAACACTCATGATTATTTATTTATATTGTCTATTTAGGTGTTCAACCTAAAGTTGGATGCCTAACATTTAGATGTCCAACTCAGGTTCATTACTTTGATGGGCTAAATTAATTGAACAGTATACGTAGGATCTACAAACAGGGTAAAAAGAAACTAACCAATATCAAATCAATACTGTCATGCCTCCAGATCAGTGGTGGTTTCAATTTTTTTTTAGAACCTCTTCTGTAGGTGTGGCCTGCTTTGTGGGAGTGGCTTTCCGGCCATGTGACCGGGCGGGCGTGGCCAACTTGTAAAATGTGGTGAAACTCACTTAACAATGCTCTTGCTTAGCAACCAAAATGTTGGCTCAAGAAAGTCTTGGACTTACTTGGACTTAATCTTCGTAAATGTCAACGTCCACAAGGCAGTGACCGTTGCATTGTGAAGGCCAAAGGCAGAACGTCACGGATTACAGAGTTGTTTATCCGTGCGTTGTCCTGCCATTGGATTCTCAGCTTGTTTCACAGTTCCGTCGCCACGGGAACCAACACTCCCCATTTATCCGGGCTTGTGACCGGCTATGGTTTCCCATAGGCTGGGTTCAAGAAAGTCTGGCATTTGAAGCACGCAAGTCTTAAAGCTGTCAAGTTACAAGACCCTTGCACCTTTAACCCTTTAGAAAAAACAACCCCAGGGGTGTTCAAACTTGACAGCTTTAAGACTAGTGGACTTCAACTCCCAGAATCCCTCCTCTCGCTCTTCATCTTGATGATGTGCAGACGAGCGGGGGGGGGGGGAGCTGGAACCGGTTCTAAATGGCACTGTAGATTTGTGGAACCTCTTCTATAGAAGAGGTTAGAACTGGCAGGAACCCATCCCTGCTCCAGATCCCCATACCGAGTACAATAGCATGTCTTTTAAGCCCTTGCAAAAGGGGACCAGGAGGGGATCAGGAAAGGACTAATCTCTGTGGGAGAGATATTCCAAAGAGCGGGCACCGAGAGAGGAAAGGTCCCAGAAGATGGGACAAGGAGCATGCCTCTTCTGACAGACGTAATGAGACAGGTAATTGGGAAGAAATATCTCGAATGATATAACTAGTTGTAATAGTTTAAAATGGCTAATTTTAACTATTGTATCCTTTTTCTATTCTATTTTCTTAAACTCTTTCTATTTCCGATCAATTATTTTTGAAACTCTTCACAGTTTCTAAATTATTATGCAAGCTTTCTTCAAAGCTTGTAAATGGATTCTGTAACAAATGCTATGTTAGTCTCAATTATTGACTTTTCCAAATCCTTTTGTAACACTTGTTGCTTTTTCTTTAAAAAAAAAACCTTTAACAATTCTTATTTTTGGTTATAATCCTAAGTAGTTTTCTCAACCACCCCAGGTTTGCCTCTGATAATAATCTATTAATTTTTAATGGGAGCAATTTGTTCTGTGTCTGTTGAAAGCATCTGAAGAGACTATTACTGGACAACACAGACAGAAGTTTGGGTAGCCTTTAATATACCCTTCGGTTATTCTTTGAATTAGACTAATATCCCCAAAGATTCCTGGATTACACCAAATATTTAAATCCTTTCCAGCAAGTTTTGGCAGTCTCATCCTCATTTTACACGACTTCTGGCAAAAGACCAGTTTAAACTTTTAGCAAGAGCAATCTTGTATTTTTTTCCCCCTAGCAAGCATACAAAATGGTGCTAGAAAGAGATTAAAGAAGCGTGCTTCTCTGTTTGGTTTTAGAACGTACTAACTGATCGGGCACATCATTTTCATTTGCTGTGTAATTTTTAGGTCATTGACCTATTACTCACTTTCTGAATTAATATACTAAGTAAAACAAAGTTATCCAACTTATTATGGACCTCTTTGTATTTTGCATTGCAGGTCTGAGCTTGCAAAAATATGTATGCTACAAAGAAGAACATCCCAAAATGGATCAGATGCATATAAATAACGGTGGGATATAAGTCAAATAAGATTGTATAATATCAAATAATGTACAAATAAAAGTGTATACAATAGCTTATAAAAGTCAATGCATATGTTCTTTTTATTGTAGCATGTGTGTTTTGAATTATGACTGAGTGCATGCCAAACACATATTACTCAGTTATAGCTCATTCCTCTATCATGCAGTTCCCAACACACTGAAGCCAGGGAAATGCAGACCCGATTAAAAAGAAAATTCCCCATCCATATTTTGCAGCTTGGCATTTGGCTCTGTTAATCAGTCAATGCTGGTTGATGGCTAGAAGAAATATTTTCTTGGCAGTTTTGTTGGAATGCTGGACCTCTGATTGTTGCATCCTTAGAGATAGGTGGAGCAAATGAGTATTGGAGAAACAGCAGTGGTGGGATTCAGCCAGTGTGCACCTATTCGGGAGAACCGGTTGTTAACTTTCTAAGCAATCCGGAGAACCGGTTGCTGGAAGAAATCTCCTTTTGTTTTTTCCCACTTTACAGGGCTAATCCTGTAAGGAAGGCAGGAAGGAAACATTCTGATGTTGTTTCTAGCCTAATCTTTATTGCCCTGCTTACAGAAACTGCCTCTCCGGTTAACCCTTATTACCATTGTAACATCTAAGGCGAAGTGCCCATCGACCTGAGTGACATTGACTTGGCCACGCCCTCATGATCACATGTCCACCGAGCCCCGCCTATCCAGCTGGTCATTAGGGCAGAGAACAGGTTGGTAAATTATTTGAATCCCACCACTGGGAAACAGTGAAGGCCGCTTTCATCTTTCCTAGATGGCAGGTTTCAGGGGACATTGGAATGTTTGTATGTTTGTATGTTTATTTCATTTGTATGCCACCCTTTTCCCCTGAGGGGGACTCAGGGCAGCTCACAACTCAAACAAGGGAAGGGGGATACAGACAATTTGACAAACACAAAACAATACATAATTTAAAAGCGCAACAATCATACCATTCGAGATAGGGGCACGGTTCTTTAGCCCCAGGCCTGTCGGAACAGCCAGGTTTTAAGGGCTTTGCGGAAGGCCTGGAGGGTGGTGAGGGTGCGAATCTCCACGGGGAGTTCGTTCCAGAGGGTCGGAGCAGCCACAGAGAAGGCTCTCCTCCGGGTAGTCGCCAGTCGACACTGGCCAGTGGATGGAATTCGGAGGAGGCCTAGTCTGTGGGATCTAATCGGTCTGGTGGGGGTAATTGGCAGCAGGCGGTCTCTCAAGTACCCAGGTCCAATACCATGAAGATTCCACTTTGTCCCCAGGGACAGAAGCATTGGCGGAATCCCAGAATTTCCCACATTGTCACCCTTGTTACTCAATAGCTTCTAAACACCAAGCTAAGGGCCAGCACTTGTACAAACTCAGAAATCTAAGGTTCTTGGCTAGACAAGAAAAAAAATCAGAAGAAAACAATAGCAAACTGCTTCTCTAGTAAAGGCAATACAAAATACTTGGCTATATCTATGAAGTCCACAGAAGCCAACTTTACTGTTTTTTTTTATTATTATTATTTATTTATTTTTGTTACATAGACAACACATACCCAAAACAATGAAAACAACAACAACAACAACAAAAACCCCATCATCACATATAGTATGTTGTTTGGTTACAAGTGTTTTAACATTTATCATTCTTATACATTTATTATTTCATTTAATAGGTTATAATATACAGTTTGGGTTGCTTTGTTTACCATCCCTTCCTCCTGTTATAACACCACCGTATTTTCCCTTTCTTTTCTCCCTTCCTCCCTTCTCTACTTTCTTCCTTCCTGCTCTCCTTTCCCTTCCTTCTTCCTGTACCTTTCTCCTACTCCTGCTCTTCCTCATCCCCTTCCTACCCTCTCTCCTCCTCTTTCTCTCCTTTCCATCCTCCTCTCCTTACCTCTTTCTTTTCACTCTCTCTCCCTTCTCTACTTTCTTCCTTCCTCCTCTCCTTCCCCTTCCTTCTTCCCTTACCTCTCCTTTGCTCCTACTCTTCCTCTTTCCCTTCCTACCCTCTCTCCTTCCTTTTCTCTCCCATCTTCCTTTCCTTTCCCTTTCCTTTCTCCCTCCCTCCCTTCTCTACTTTCCTCCTTCCTCCTCTTCTTCCCCTTCCTTCTTCCCATACCTTTCTCCTACTCCTGCTCTTCCTCTTCCCCTTTCTACTTTACTGTTTTGTAACAATAACCAGGAGACAAACACAGTGTCATTGATAGGAAAATAAGACCAGCCTCTTTTTCTCTTTCCCATATGGGCAAAGAGATGCCATAGAACTTCTGAGTCAAGGCCTGGAAGTTTGAAGAGAAGCTAGCAAAGTAAAGCTTAAATTTGCCCCATTGGAAGTATGATAGCTCTAGTGATACTTCACTGTCTCATAATTTGCTGCCTACTAGGAACAATGGAGTATTGTAGGGAGTTTTGGGTTTACTTTATAGCCATTCTTGTCTTTCATTCTAGTTTCTCAGCAATATAGGACTTTCCAACTTTTTTTATTTTTAAAGAAAAAGCATTATCTTTTTTTCCCCTTTTTTAAAGAAAAAGCATTATCTTTAAAAAGGAACTCATTGAAGGTGCAAATATACTGGGAAAAAAAGGTCTCAGTGTATGTCCTTTTTTTTTTCATCCCAAAAAGCTGCAATCCATTTGGCAGAAGTAATTTTGAATCTACCAGAAGCCACATAAAAAGAATATTTTAAAAAAACCCGACAAAAAATAAAATGAAATGTGACCTTTGATATACTTTGTGAAATCTGTCACACTCAAAGTTATACCACTCTGCATTAGGGTTAGCAGTCTTATGAAAAGTAGTCATCAATTGTGTTTGTGACATATATCATAAATGGCATTAAAGTTGTCAGTTTAGTCCTCTGACTCTATATTCAGTACATTCAAACCTAAGTAGTAAACATTGCTGATCCTACTGTAATATTTCAGCAAATGTATTAACAAGTCAAACAAAAAAGTAACGGGAAAATAACCAGAAAATGCCCAAGATTTGAACAAGAAAGAAAGGATGCTTTTACCTCAACAGAATCCTGTTGCTTTCTAACCACTTCCCTGAAACAACCCCATGGGGCCATCCAGTTGACTATTTGAAAGGCTGCATTAAATGTGATAAAATGCATATATGAGACTAGGTCAAAACTGGATTCTTAGAAATGAGTCCAGCGCAGCTCGGCAAGATCCTACTATTTTTCTAATTCCCTTGGAGAGGATGGTTCTTGAGGTTACACCGGGCTGCCAACAAGACTGATAATTTTGAACATTGAGGGACACGATCTGCTATTTGGTTGGCATGCTTACCTGTTATTCAACAAAAAATTGGATAAGAACTTTAAAAGTCATATTTTAAGAAATGCTTTATTGCGGGTCTGGAAGAAATACCAATATAAATTAAATGACAAGATACCCATGTGGGCAATTCCTAGACACGCAATTGAAAATATGAATACAGCACAAAAACAGGACAGAATTACTTACAGACAGCTTCTTACCTCGGAAAGGGGGGTATTACAATTAAAATCTTTAGAGGTATTAAAAGAGGAGAAGGTAGTTCAAACATGGTTCCAGTATGGGCAATTACAGGCTAGGTGGAAAATAGATCAAAAAATTGGTTTTATTCAAGTTGAGGATAATCTGTTTAAACAAATAAGAGATCAAAGCTTAATGCATATAAAGAGGATATATAATGTATTAATACAGATGGATTCAGAAACAGAATTAGTTAAAGATTGTATGATAAAATGGGCTCAAAATATTGAGGAACCAATAATGTTGGATACATGGGAAAGAATCTGGGTAAGAAATGTGAAATTTACACAAGCTCAAAATCTGAGAGAAAATTTTTACAAGATGTTCTATAGATGGCATTTAGATCCTAAAAAGTTGGCTTCTATGTATCCGAATGTACAGCCTAAATGTTGGAGGTGTGGTTCTCTCGATGCTACATATTATCATATATGGTGGACTTGCCAAAAGGTTAAGGCATTTTGGATAAAAATATGGTGGGTCATGCAAAATGTTTTTAAAAGAAGGATAAAGTTTAGTCCTCAGTTATTTTTACTAGGTATATGTACTGACTTTACAGTGGTAGAGACCAATTTGACTTTGCACCTGATAACTGCAGCAAGACTGTTGGTGGCGCAATATTGGAAGAAGGAAGACTTGCCTACAATCCAAGAATGGACATTGAAAGTAACAAACTTAGCTGAAATGGCTAAAATATCGGCATATCTCAAAGATCATTCAAATGAGAGATATAAACGAGACTGGAAAAAATGGATTGACTATATACAAAATAAATACGGGACTAAGAAATTCCAGTTAGCCTATGCTTAAGATCAGAAATGATTTAAACTGTTAAAAGTTAGTTCAGTAAGAAGAAGCTAAGGTCAATCTAGAATGTCATTAATTTCTTTATTTCCTTTTTCTCAATAGATTTTAGACTGTGTTAGTTAAAAATCCATACCGGGTACGGGTTCTGGGAAGTCGGGGGGGGGGGAAGGAGGAGGGGGGGGTGGAGGGAGGGAGGGGTACACACAACAAAAAAAAAATTGTACTTCAATGTTTTAATGATTGACAAATGACATATTTGTGTTTTTTTTAAAGAAAAATAAAAAAGTTCTGTTAAAAAAAAAAAAAGACTGATAATTTTTTAAAGTTGCTCCTCTCCTCAAAAAGGGGGATATATTCATTGCTTCCTCACCAACAGGTCTTGTCAATTTACTTGTGTTCTATTTGTAACTTCTAGGAGGAGAGCATAGCCATATGAAAAGGAGAATGTGCGAAGACGCAAACTTGGTTCAAAGGCTGGTCAGTCATTCTGGTGAGCATTTCATGTATATTCAGAACTTTTCACCCAAGAACCTAAGGCACAGACAGATCTATATGAGAATAATTGTACATGACAGTAAATCCACATTAACATTCAGTAATGCAAATAGAGGAAAATAAATATGTGACTCAAAAATCAGTTTCAGGCAGAATAGTTTTATACATGGTTGGTAAGGAAACATGCTCTCGATATTTTTATATTCTCAGCATTACAAACTGGCTCAGCTTAAAGGATTTAAACATTTTGTTCACTGTAAAAAGAGTATCACAGTTGCAGAACTAAGCAAATTTTTAAAGAGCTGAATTCATGTTTTGATGAAAGAATCTATTTGTAGCAGAAGGGGCTTATTTTCTTTAAGCAACCTGATGGGGCATAGGTATATTAGTTTTATAGAATTGCTTTTTCAAAATTACTTGATTTCAACATAGGTTGTATACAATGCACCCTTTCTGAATGTAAGGTAAGCAAATAATAGTTCTTCATAAAATTGATTAAAGACAGAGATTTCAATCTATTGAACTCCATGTGATTTGGTTATGATTAGACATGTATAGAATTGTAAATATTTGTAAAGTTTACAGTATGGATGCTGATTTGGAAAATCTTTGATGTGAAGAATTTATTTACCTATCATAAATTCCATAAAATATACAATTGGAAAATTATAGTCTAGATTAATATATAATATATAGTATATGGTACGCAGTACGTAGTACATAGTATATGTACATAGTACATAGTACATAATATAATAATAAATATATATGGCTTTCCAACTCACAATAGTGATTCTGGGTACTTTACAAGTCCAACATCTGCATATAACCCATGACGCTTGAGGTCAAATTAAAAAACTCAATCAGAAAAATCAGTTTTTGATGCTCGGGTATAGTAAATGGTATGCCATGTAATAATGAACTAGCCAAGTAACATATTGTATATCTGGGGCTCCTACAAGCCTCTCTTTCATATTTGATATTCTCAATTCTTCTGTCACTGGTACTTTATTATGAATATACCTAAATTATATATTTAGAAATCCACTTGAGATTGTGATTTCATCAACATTTATCAGACTTTCAAAAATATTCAATAAGATTTCAATTCTCAGTTTCTTGACTTGAAAACTATCTTGCAAAAATTAAAAGAATTGAAGTTTCATGTACATATATAATACTAACCTCATGATACTACAATAGGATACTGTTGATGGACTGCTTGGTAGGAACTACTGTAGAATCTTTGGGGAAAATAGGAGTTATAATTTTCAATAATAGCCATCAACATACCCATGTTTAGTTCTGGGTGTCATTAGCTAAAAGGATCCAGGTAGCTTGTGGCATGAAAGATCTTTGCTAAAAATCCTGGAAAGTCACTACTTACTTGTATTAACTGGTTCTGTATAAAGCATCTTCCATCATTTATAAGGTTGCAGAAGCCATTCTTAATCATTTTACAAAACTAACTTGTCCCAATTGTTTTTGAGAAGAGATGTTAGATTTCATAGATTTTGGTGAGTTCTGGCAAGGCAAGATCTTGAAGTGTTATAAGCAGACTGTCATACTGTTCATTTCCTGATAAGATGTTTCTGCTATATTTAATAGCGAAGCAAAAATATGATTCATATGCCTAGCATGTCAAGTACATGAACACCATTATGAAGTGATGATGTGTTTACATACCCTTTGTAAGAAGATTAAAGGGTTTCTAATTGTCCCTTTCTTGAACCTAACCTAATGTTTTTGGTGTGTCCCATAGAATAATATTGAAAGAATGAACAAATCAGTGGTGGGACCATCTGAGATTTGCCTAATTAGAACTCAAATTGTTCCCATATTGGAAGTTACATGCGTATAATGCCTTTTGGAGCAAAGAATAGAAGAAATATGTAAAGGTCAGCCAACAATACACTGCAATGAAGTCTATTTCCATATTTTTCGAGAAAAGGACCTTTCCATGCAATAAGACACATTTGATTTTACTAGAAACAGATTTCAGAATGGTCTTATCCGGTCTGGAGGGGATTAATCCTGCAAACTATTGTAGATTCATATTAACATTTTTTTTTGGATTATGATGTAGTTCCATTTACTTTATGAGATAAAATGCCTGTCCAGTGTGAAATATTAAGATATTGTAATAGGACTATATTATGATGACATTGTATATTGCAATGGTACGTGATACTCTAATGACATTTTCTGACATAAGATTTTATGTAGCAGATAAAAAAACAGCTTTTTCCCATCCCTACATCAATGTATGTGATGTTCCCATCAAACTCTGAATACTGAATTGGATGGAAATCATGCTGTATTCCAAGGAGACTGATCCAAGTTATTAACAGTCTTTACAATTGTCATTAACAGAAGAGCAGCCTGCCTGCCTGCCTTCCTGCCTTCCTGCCTTCCTGCCTTCCTTCTTTCCTCTTTCCTTCCTTCCTTCCTCCCTCCCTCCCTTCCTCCCTTCCTCCCTTACTTCCTTCCTATATCAAAATGCTGCTTTTTACTCCATGTGATGGTGTATGTAACTGGGCCAGAAGGAAGCATTATTTTGAGTGTAGGAACATTTGTCATCTTTTAGACTGCTTTGTTCACAGTAAATTTCAACTTCATGCATTCTACTGGATTTGAGATAGCTGGGCAAAGTCTATTGTGGGATAAAATAGCAATTCTTCTCATATGTATGCACATTTGAATCTCTGTAGGATTGGTGGGGTTTTGCCAAAAAAATGTTCACAGGACCCCCTCTTGATGAGAAAAATTATTAGTAAATTTGGGAGCACATTCACTCCTGGAAACCATATAAAAACCAATACATGGTGTTTTTCTACTGCTAATGATGGCAGTTTGGCAATATTATCTGCTGAGATAATCAGCTTTGGTAGCAAAAATATTTCTCATCACTC
The DNA here is from genome assembly GCF_009769535.1 of Thamnophis elegans. Lineage (NCBI taxonomy): Eukaryota > Metazoa > Chordata > Lepidosauria > Squamata > Natricidae > Thamnophis > Thamnophis elegans. The sequence continues at coordinate 11,904,245 of NC_045543.1, read as the reverse complement.
CCTTTTTTGGCTCAGTTCTCTGCGAGAGAAAAAGAGCAATGTAAATAGAACCCGTGTGAGTGGGCTGTTAATGGAAAAGTTGCCAAGTCTACATGCGTTTTTATGTACAACTGCAATTATGGAAATTTCTCCTCAGCTTTTTAATTGGTAGAAGCTTACAGACTTTTTAAATTAAGATGCTGTCAAAAATGTGTTATTGCCAAAGGAGCTTCTAAAACAACAAACATTATTAATATAAGAATTCCATGGCAGCTTCTTGGGGATATATACCTAAATATTGTTTATAGAGCTCCACTGTCTTTCTGCCTAAAATAATGAAGATATAATTGAAATAGCTAGACTGCTGCAGAATTTCTTTTTAATTACTAATAAATTTGAGTGACATTTCTATAGTCTTTCTCTCCCCTGATATTAAGTGGTGATTTGTTTCATCATCTATGCATAACTTTGCCATCTGTCCATTCTTTTAAAACTAAATTATTTAGCATTTCAACAATATAACAAGAATTTAGCATAGATTTTATATCTGTTGGGTGAATTGGAAAGGGATGCTGTGGACAAATTCACAAATGTATGATAAGTATAAGTATAATCTTTATTGTCATTGTACTTAAATACAATGAAATTGGTTTTAACCTCACTAGTGCAAAATTATAACAGAAATGAAAAAAGAAAGAAAAAGAAAAAAAACCTAGCTTGTGCATGGAGTGAGTGTGGTTGCATTTAAAAGTCTCACAGCCCAAGGATAGAAACTATCTTTAAACCTGTTTGTTCGGCTGGCTATACTTTGATGCCTTCTGCCTGATGGTAGAAGTGCAAAGAGACACTGACCAGGGTGTGTATCATCTCTGAGTATCTTCCTTACTCTGCTAAAGCAGCGAGATCTGGCGATGTCATACAGTGGTGTCAGAGGGCAACCAATGGTTTCTTGTGCCGAATTGATCACTCTCTGTAGTGCCTTCCTGTCCGCAACTGTTAAACCAGCATACCGTACTGTAATACAATATGTGAGGATACTTTCTATGGTGGATGGATAGAAAGAGGTCATCAGCCGTTGTTCCACCTGATTTTTTCGCAGGACTCTAAGGAAATGAAGTCTCTGTTGGGCCTTTCCAATCACCAGAGATGTGTTGTTTTTCCAGGTGAGATCTTGACTAATAAGCACTCCCAAGAACTTAAAAGAGGAAACCCTCTCCACACAGCCTCCCTTGATATACAGTGGGGCAGGTTCCTCTCTGTGCTTCCGGAAATCTAGCACTATCTCCTTTGTCTTACTAGTATTTAGATGTAAGTTGTTTCTTGAGCACCATGCAGATACCTTCTGGACTTCTTCCCTGTATGCTGATTCATCCCCTCCAGTTATGAGACCCAGCACTGTTGTGTCATCTGCAAACTTCATTATGATGTTGGATGGATCAGAGGATATGCAGTCATATGTATACAGCGAGTAGATGTAAGGACTGAGGACACAGCCCTGGGGGGAGCCTATGCTGAGCTTCAGCATGGAAGATGTAAAGGACCCAACCCTTACTGTTTGTGGACGATTGTGGACATATATCACTTCAACTTTTATAAAGCCTGTTATTATAAAGCCCATTTTTTGTTCTTTTTTCTACTAGGTGAACTTGTGTTTTGATCAGTTTGTGTATAAATTTGCAGATCAAATCTTTGCTTACTATAAAACAATGGCTGGCAAGTATGAAGCCTCTGTTGGTTTGGGGCGGGTTGCACCAGCTATTAATGTTCTTCTGTATGGTTAAATTAGTTCCCGAGCTGAAAATATATGGTTTGTGTAATGACATTACAAGAAGTAGATATTACTGGATATTGATGGAAGAAGATTGTTTATACTCAAACATGATAGCAGTAGTGGTGGGATTCAGCCAGTATGCTAATATAATTTTTATTTATTAATTTATTAATCAAAATTAGACATTGCCCACCTAATTGACTCTGGGCGGTTTACAGATAAAATCATACAGTCTAAAAGATAAAAGTTGAAACAGAATAGAATCTGAAGGAGGCGGAGGGAGTGTTTTCAGGCTCACACCAGCCACTCCCAAAGTGGCACCGCTGCTCTTTGAGCCACACATGAATTGGCAGAGCCAAGTCTTCATGCTCTTTGGAAAGCTGAGAGAATGTGGGCCAACCTCGCCCTTGGAGACTGCTCTCTTCTTAGAGTCCACCAGTAAGAATTCTTTAACTGACAGGGTCTGTAACATTCCCTCTCTGCCTACCTGGGTGGGATGAGTTGGGACAAGATGCTTCCTTATGTAAACTGAACCCATTCCATGAAGGATTTTAAAGGTGATAACCAACACATTGAATTGGACTGGGAAACAAACTGGCACTCCCAAGGCAGTTCACAAATTTACTGCAGTCGGTTAAATAAATCACAATTGCTGAATTTACTCTTGCAAAGTATTAATAGCATATGAATAAAACTTCAATTCTGCTCATTCACCTCTGTGCTATTTTTCCCCTAAATTGTGCATATTTCTCCAGAGATCTCCCTGTTCTGAAGGTGCTTTTTATCAAGAGGCAGCTGGACTTTCTGATTTTTCTTGGAAGATGTTTCGCTTCTCATCCAAGAAGCTTCTTGAATGAGAAGCAAAACATCTTCAAAGAAAAACCAGAGAGTTCAGTTGCCTCATGAAAAAGGGCCTTTGGGAGAGCCATGACCTGGATGACTGAGAATCTCCATAGAGAACTCCCTCCTTTCTTCAATGGCACTAATTTTTCTATGGCATTTTTCTTGTTAGCTAAACCTCTGATTCCAGCAAACACATTGATAGGATTTTGTACTGACATTTTACAATATTGAAAAATTGTGTAGCCAATGGAAATCTGCTATTTTTCTCTTAGACTGACTTGAATAGAGACATACTCCCACATAAATGAATAAAGAAATAAGTAAAATCCCAAGCAAATTTAGTTTTAATTCATATCTGAATTAACTTTACAGAAAGCAATCTATTATGTTCTACTAGCTTACAGAGGCAGAGCAGGTAAAAATGATCTATTTTCACTAATCCAAGCAGTTTTTGTTGACCTGTGCTGTGATTATTTCCAAGCACCAACATTGTATACTTATACTCTAAATAGAATTTAAATAAAATTTAAATATAGTTCCTTCCATGCCACAGTTTTGAGGTATCATAGAAAATTATATGGATTATATGTAAGATTGATATTATTTTTAAAGATCTATTTAGAGCTAGAGGATTTCTTACAGATTTTTAGAAGTAGAGGGAAGGTCAGCAAAATAATTATATTCAGCAGCTTCATCTGTAATCAGCCTGTTTAAGGATTGCTGCTAAAAAACTAAATTTACCATACTTTGTCCCAATTACAATTATTAACATTTTCCTTAGAAGAGGCATATATGAATTCCACTGAAAACATGAAGGTGCTACAGTGTAAGATGGATAATAGATTGATATAGTTTCCTTGCTTTCCAAAAGGTGGCTTTATGGTCCAAGCATTTTGACAGGACTATTGCAAAGTGCTTTAGAAAAAAATGGCCAGAGTGCAGCCAGAGCACATTGCAACTAGATAAGACTCCAGCCAGTATGATTGTATCCAGACTATGGTTTATAATACTTAGTAAATTCACCTCCTCCAGTTGTGTCAAGATACTGAGGATTTCATAGCTGCCAGCTGATGTAAGATTGTAAACTGTTATTTGTAAGCTGAAGGGAAGGCTAATGAAATAAGGTTGATTCATTGCAGCTATGGTATAAGCCTTTTAAGACTCCGATGGGAGGTCCACACAAGTCTATATAGAGGTGGCTATTAGAGGGCATCTCTCTCAGCGTGTATTCAGTTCTCTCCTTGGGTCTGTAGTGAATGGTAAGGAGATTTATCTCTGCATGTATATGTCTGTATATAGTTTGTAGATAAACCACTGTTAATTTTCTAAAGCTCTGTATGCTGTGTTTTTGCTCCTAGGTTTATCACATAATATTAGTCATGCTGCCAAAACTCTGACAAGTCGGTTTGTCCTCAGGTGTTGAAAATGTCTTCTTTCGGCAGGTCTGTCTAGAGAAATACAGACGATACCAAAGAGACCAAAGTAAGTATCAAATTATTTTGTTTGTGTGAGAACCTATAGCAGGAGTGGGGATACGAAGGCAATCCTCCCTCTACATCACACCTAACTCTTCCTATTTAATGGCCATTCTTGAATCTCAGTGTTCTTGGTGGGTTGATATGTCATGTCTTTTGTGAATGTTGTTTAATAGCACAAGTGTTTCTCCATAAAAATGCAGAAAAGAAGCAGAGGGAAGAACTCTTATTGATATATGAAAGGGAGCTGGAGGAACAAGATCTTGTAATACAAGCTGTAAGTCATTCATTTCCCTTACAATGCTGTTTCAAGCGCCTCTTTTTATTCACGTATTTATAGTATATGACTGATATTTGCTTCTTGTAATTTCTGCATCTTAGTTGGAAGATGAGTACAACTACCTTGCGAGCAAAATGACTCTCCATATAAAGCTGAACAAGGAGCTGGAGAGCAGAACAAAACAGAATCTAGAAAGAGAGTATCATTTTAACATAACATTTGTTTTCATTTGAAAAAGAAAAGTGATGTATTTCATCTTAAGATTGACTGTAGAAGTTCTAGTTCTTTTGTTATCTTTTTGCCAGGAGATGCTGACAGAGAGGACTATGAAGTCCTAATGGACCAACATGAAAAATTCCAGAAAGCCATAAGAAGAATGAAGACTGTAAGTATTGTACACGATAATAAGAAATTAGAACAACCTCTTTAAGATATATTTTATAATACATTAAAAGTTAATTTTGATTGCACTTCATCAATATCTTTTTACAGATCTCAAAAGAAGCAGAGAAAAACAAAGAACTGGTAAGGACTTGGGACCAGGCAAATGATGATGTCATTCAGATTGTGTATCCCTATCTGTCCAGAGAAGACCAAGATGCTAAGATTTGTCCTTCTGTTTTTTTGGAGAGAAATAGACATGTTTCAATTGATGACTCTCTACTTCATTCTAAAATATTTGTTTCACCTTCTTCAGTCTCTGCTAGTCCAAAGAAACACCTGATTGCATACAAAAGGTAAATGATACAGTTTTTAAGACATTACATATTTTTATTCTGTATGAAAGTTATCATACAACATTTGGTAGTAAAAATAAAATCAATTTTGCAACACAAAATTATTCTTTTACAGTATTAGGTGTCAAGTGCAACAAGGTCATTTTGTATCGCAATCAAGAAAATGATGACTCCCAACCATGGATGGTAGTGGAGATGGAGTAAGTATTTTGATATGTCCTTGCTGTCAGGCCTGCAGTTATATCCCTTTTAGGATCTTTGGCCTGCCACACTCTCTCTTATTTCATTGTGCTGTTTCATTAGTGTAGTAGTGGGGAGGGGGGAATAGAAAGGAGTAGAATTGTGGAATGTGTTGTTGTCATTCTTTTCTAGAAGCCCAATGTCATCTTTTGTCTCCGCACCTCTGCACCTAACTGGAACCAACTGGGTGGAGATGCCAGCGCGGAAGAATAAGATTGGACCATGTGATGGATTTGTGGGTGTGGGGACAAGATCATGAACTTTCAACTGGGTGGGAATCCTAGATAACTTCCAGAATTGGGATTCCACAGATGTGCCAAGACCTCCTGTAGTGATAGAACGGGGTTTGGAGTGAGCGGTGTTTATCAGCTTGCTTCTTGTATGCTTCTGCCACATCTGCTAGAGCCTTCTTCGTATTCTTCCGTTTTTTCTTTAGCGTGTCCATCCATTCATTACAAGACACTTGCATCATTCTGAATATCGCCAATATTTCTCTGATTCTGAATGTTAAAGTAATGTTTATACTTTTTAAGCTTAAATTAATCAAACAATGCAGAAAATAATACTATACCATTGCCCTTTTAAAATAAACTCATCAGGACTTGCATTTATCTTGGCAGAAAGATTTTCATATGCCAAGGGTTTAATATTTGCTGCTGTTAAAACAAGGGGACTAAAGTATGAGTCCCAATATTTCTTTGCCATTTTAAAATAGTGATTTATTTCAGCATGAATAGGTCTCGGCAGTCATGAGATTAGATTTGCAAATTACACACCAAGAGTTTTCTTTGCAGTTTGAGGGAAAGGGAAAATCCATTCAACTGAAAGCTGTATTGTAAATGAATGGACCCTACTTTCAGAAAGCTTTAAAAATCAAATCAAAGAGCAAGCGGAGATCTAGCGAATTAAATGAGAAAACTTCTAGAAATGTTGCTAAATTAAGACTTCATATTGGAGTGTTTCATGGTTGACTTACATATTTGGTACTATCTGTAATTGTGCTACAACAGTTAAATCTTCCACATTCGAGAAGAGAGGGAAAGGCAAGAGCAATTAGAGTCCAAGACTATTCCAAGGATTTCCCAGGTATACCTATCCCAAAAAGTTTAACCAAATACAACATAAACAAAGATGAGATGCCATCTTAACTTGAGCAAACCTGAAATAATCATATTGGGCAGCAGTTGTTTCATAGGACAGTTACATAGCCGTCATTCAAAAAAAGTGAAGAAAAAAATTCTCCCTTAATTTTTCCATGAATTTTTCCAAGATTTTCATATTCTTCAGAATTCTGTACCAGGGATGTGGTAGAGCAAAGGATAGCCCATAATTAGGCTATAAAATTCAGCCATGAAATAATTTTTTTTTAGATAGAATGCAATCTCTTGTGGTATTAGAAAATAGAATTTAGATGATTTGACTTGATATGTTTGGCTGAAATGTTCCAAAGGCCGACGTGTTGAAAATTTTTGCTAATATTCTGCCTGCTAAATTTTTCCAAGAAGTTATTCATCAGCTTAAATTGTTGTCTCTTTCAACTTGGCTAGTTTTCATTGGATAAAAATGCCGTTGATATATATTTTAATGTTATTTGTTTTTTCATTGAAATAGTTATATTTTTTTCAAAATAGGAAGATCTGGTTTCTCTTCAAATACTGTCTTCAAATACAGGATTGTACTAACGTGGTTCTATTGTAACCTACTTCTTTTTAATCTATTTCAGTGAATTCAAAGACACCTGTACTAATTTCTGGAACTCCCTCTGCTTCCTGCTTAACCCAATCAGGGACAACCAGGACCTGTTGGATTACTGTGGCAAAGAGATGCAGTCATGTGGCATTACATTTTACACCTCTTCACCTAACTGCAACAGTGGTAACTGGTCCAAATTTGATAACACTTGAAGTTGTAACATGATGACTACCTTTATTATGAAAGTTCTCCTTCACCACCAAATACACTCCTGAAGAAATTGCTTTTGGCATCCCCTTCTTGACTGGAGGTCAAAGTGTGAGGAAAAGGCTTCCAGCAATTTGAATGTAATGCAGGTGGCTGTGCCCTGCAAGTTTCTGTCCTGAGTACCTGGGATGTTAAGAAAGAAGAGCTCAAGAACACCTAAGAGGCAGGCATCAAGCGAGCTTTGGCCAATGATCGGTAGAAAGCATGCGAGGTTTGGAAAAGTCAAGTTCTATGCAGAATATGCAATTCTGATCTCCAGGCAAGACAAAAGATTTAGGATGGATACCCTAGACAAAGCACACAAATTCTTTGAACACCATTTCATGCCAAATAAAGATCAGGAAAGCAGAGAGGAGATAGAAAGGAAAAGTCAAGATGAATTGCAAACAGAAGAAAAAGTTTTAGAGCAAGAAGAAAAAGTGAGGGTGGGAAATGAACGGGTGGAATGAGAAGGTGCAAGAACAAAAGGACAGAGAGAGATAAGAACAACTAGAAAGGTAAGACCTATATATAAATGAAAAGGTGGATGAGGAAGTTAAGATGCTATCTGTTAACATAAATGGATTCAACTCCCCCGCAAAAAAGAAAACTAATCTTTACAAAACTACAAAGATTAAAATTGGATATAATCTGCCGCCAAGAAGTGCACATTAAATAATAACATGGCAACCTATTGGAATACCCCAAAATTAGGAAGCTGTACTCGTCTATAGCACACCAAAAGAAGAGAGGGATAGCACTATAAATTAGAAAATAGGTAAATCTAAACAAATATACATAGATGAAGAAGGAAGAATACTAATGATGGAGATATTAGTAAACCAGAAACAAGTCCTCCTGATTGCAATATACACCCCAAATAATAAACAGGAAGAATTCTACAAAAGACTTCATAAAAATATAACAGAAATGGTCTATAAAAATATATGTATAATAGGGAACTTCAATGCAATTGTGGATGCTAAAAAAACATTACAGAAACAACAAAAGAAATTAAAAAATAACTCTTTCAAAAACCTTTTGCGAGATGATATAAGAAATAGGTTTGCAGGTTGCAGGGAGAGAGTTATACTCAAAGACAAATCAATATACATTCTATTCAAATAGACATCAATCATGGTTGAGAATAGACATGGTCAGGAACAAGGACAGACATCCAAGAGGTAAATATAGCAACGAATACATTGGCAGACCACAATCCCATAAAAGTTACATGGAAGGGACAAAAGAAGAAATTGAGATGGACAATGAATCAAACCGCCCTAAAAGACAAGGAGTTCACACAATTGGTGGAAAAAGAAATGAAATTCTTCTTTAAAGAAAATAGAAAAGAAGAAGCATCATTGCAAAATGTCTGGGATATACAAAAGCATATATGTGAGGACTAGTGATAACGTATATAGCAAAAAAAAGTAAGAAAAAGAAACAACAAAAATATATTACAAGATGAGCTTAAAAGACTGGAGACAGAACTACAGAAGGATAAGAGAAAAGAGATCTAATAAAACACAAATTGAACTTAATAGTGCAAGATGAAATGGCACAAAAAATTAAAATGGTGAAACAAAACGTTTGAACATGCGAATAAGCCAGGTAGATGGTTAGTATATAAGTTAAAAAAGAAAAAGAGAAGAAAACAATACACCAATTACTAGATGAAAGGGAATTCTTCAACATCAGAATGAGGACAAAAAGAAAATAACCCAGGAATTCTTCAGGAAACACTATATAGTCAAGAAAATATATCAGAAGACATTACTAAACAATATTTGGAAAAAGCTGACCTAATCAAAATAATGAACGCAGTGAGAATAATGTTAAATGAAAGAATAAGGCCAATGGAAATAACAGAACCAATTTAAAGACAAAACAATAATAAAACACCTGGACCACATGCACTTCCTGCAGAACTCTATAAAAGTATATAAGAATCACTAGGACGGTCTTTGCTGGAGGTCTACAATGAAGCATTATCAAAGGCCAAAGTCCTCAAAACCTGGACAGAAACATACATCCCACTAATAACAAAAGAAGATACAGATCATCAACAGATTAAAAAACTACATTTTAAAATGAATTCATACATTCCGACCAGAATGGTTTGTGATGTTAATTATAGAAGCTATAGTATTGTTCCCTCTACTAATAATTCAGCTACTTAAAATACTTTTGGAAATGTGAAAAGAAAAGCAGCATACCATAGTTGTTTCAGCCAATGAATACATTCATCTTGCTAGAACTGATGAAATGATCTACTAAGCATAAGAAGGGCAGGTTGGAAATCACACAAGCTGGTCTTTCCGTCTCTGCTTCCTGAGATGGCATTTCAAGAAGTAGGGAAACCCCCCACCCCACCCCCCAGCTTTTGTAAAAGCAGCAAAAATGTATTCATTTTATACAATTATATTAACCAGAGTAAATTGCATGAACATAATTTTAAAAGATAATAAATTTAATATAATTGGTATACATCACGTTGTAGAATCTTCATGCAGAGATGCATGGTGCGACAGGCAATATATAATGTAAATAATTATAATTTTGATTTCTGTGGCTTCCCATTGCTACAAAACTTTGGGCATCTTACAAGGGTTAAAATGAGCAATATGAACTATTTAAAACAACAATAGAAATGGTGTTGCCAGAGGATAAAACCAGCCAATTCATAACAAGCCATTCCAACTCTGTAGTGGGATCATATGAGCTCCTGGCTCAAAGCCCATGGAAAAAGAGGCTTGAAAGATATCAGGATTGGGGCTGTATGAATCTCAGGGGTAATGCATTTTAAAATCTAATAATAATGACTAAATAATATTGACCCTATGTTCAATCACCCCCAAAATTCTTAATAAGTGCATCTCATCAGCTAAAAATGTGCTGCAGGACCATGTTTTATATCTAATGCCAAAATATCCAAAGGAGGGATGTATGTGTGTGTGTGTGTGTGTGTGTGTGTGTGTATCATGAGCTTTGTGTAAATAAGAAGGAAGTAGGGAGAAAAGATTCTTTGAAGATTTGATTATGGAGAACAAACAAGCAAAATATGCTACGAATATATTGAAAGAGAATTATAGGAAAAGAAAGGCAGAATAAGAATGGTAGTTCAAGATTTGTGCCTAAGTTTGCATGCTTTCTTGCAGCACTGCCCTCTAAAGAGACGTGCATTTCCCCTTATCTCTAAACCATGGAGACTGTTAGTGATGGATTTTTGTTTACATTCTTTGCATTCCTGCATTTCTGCTGAGATAAATCTCCCAATTTAGGATGGAATTTTCCAGCCACAAACTAAACCTTGACACAAACCCATTGCCCCAAATCCCTGGCAGTGCTGAAACTAGTAAGGTAAATTTGACAAGGAAAGTATAGACAGACACACAGTTAGATTTTAATATGGTTTTCTATCCTGATTCTTCAGTAGTACAGCATTCCTTTGGGTCCTATTCTCCTTCCTTGTCTGCTTAATTTGTGTACAGATTAATTATTAGCTACCTTTCGTTTGCAAAGTTCATTTCATGTAACTTGGTGCAACTATTCTTATTTCCCAGGTTTTTTTAAAAATAAAATCCTTTATTTTCACTTAGCTTTAGGATATTTATTAGCCATATACACAAACCTGTTGGACTTGCTAACACTGGCTAAAATGGAAACGTTCATCCATCTATTTAAAAAACAAATTTTGGGACATGAGATATTTTACCTCATCCAGATTCCAGGTGTTGGAGGGATCTCCCTAGCAGGGGTGGGTTCCTGCCAGTTCTAACCTCTTCTAGAAGAGGTTCCACAAATCTACAATGCCGTTTAGTACCAGTTCCAGCTCCCTCCCCCCACCCGTCCGCACATCATCAAGATGAAGAGCGAGAGGAGGAATTCTGGGAGTTGACGTCCACAAGTCTTAAAGCTGTCACGTTTGAACACCCATGGGGTTTTTTTTTTCTGAAGGGGGGCAAGGATCTTGTAACTTGACAGCTTTAAGACTTGCGTGCTTCAAATGCCAGAGTTTCTGAGCCAACATTTTGGTTGCTAAGCAAGAGCATTGTTAAGTGAGTTTCACCACATTTTACAAGTTGGCCATGCCCACCCAGTCACATGACTGTCAAGCCACTCCCACCCGGTCATATAGTCAGCAAGCCATTCCCACAAAGCAGGCCACACCTACAGAAGAGGTTCTAAAAATTTTTGAAACCCACCACTGCTCCCTAGTCAAGAGTTGGGGGCAATAAAATGATTTGCCCAAATGAATGCTTTCAAATGAAGGACAGATACACCAAGAACTTCCATAACTCAACTAAAAGGTTGTAAGGGAGGGAATGGCAACAAGGGGCTTGCTTTGTGGGCATTTGAGACACTTAGCTATGCGAAAAAGTTCACACATCACGGACAAGAGTGCTATCAAACTATCAGACCTATATAATAAAAGAAGAACAGTATGATGGTTGAAATGATTATATCTTATGGCTTTATCATAGTTCACTTTGGGGATCTTTCCTCCATCAAATAGGTTTTTAAAGTTCTAGTCTTTTAAATTTTACAATATATAAAGCCAACTCCCACTCACTCATCAAGAAATCTTCAAAACTGTAAAGCCTACAAATTTGAAATTTGGTGCCTATGTTTCTCTTGGCTTCTAGGTGCTCGCTAAGAAAGGATTTTTTGAAAGGACCATCAGATCATCAGTATTCCTTATATAGTATTATATTAATATACATTGATGCTAAGGAGTTAGATGTTCTACTCCTCCTCCCCCTCACTAGACTGGGTGTGGGCGTGGCCAATGTGTGACTTATCCAGCCTGCAGGCTTTACATGTCAATTTATCAAGCCTGATCAGAGGTGGGTTGCTCCCAGTTCAACCAAACCAATAGTGGAATTCAGGCCTGGGTCGCAGAATCGGCAGCGACCCAGGCCTGCCACGCCCCTGAACCTGTTCCCTCACCGCTGCTGGGTCGCCACCATTTGTGACTGCGGGTGCACAATTCACTGTAAATTGTTCTGCACATGCGCAAACAACAATTTATATTGAACAGCGTGTGGGTTGCGAACCAGTAGTAAAATTGGCAGCAACCCACCCATCAGCTGATCACATAGTTTCATAGTGAAGCATGGGTATCCAGCTAGTATTTTTATACTGCTCAACTGTCTCATGACTTAGGCAATTTACACACAAAAATAAAGTAATTGCAAATAATAGTCACACATGCCACTCAGATGCACCTACCACTCCAGAAGACCTTCAGAAGGAGATGGTTTTTCTTGCTTTGTAAATTGCAAGCAAGAGCCACACCCCCTTACTTGAAGGGACAAGATGATTTATAACATGGGAGCTGCCCAGAAAAACTCATGTCTCCATAGTTCCATCTACCTCACCTCAAAGGGGAAGAGCCGAGGTGGCACAGTGGTTAGAGTGCTGTACTGCAGCTACTTCAGCTGACTGTTATCTGCAGTTCGGTGGTTCAAATCTCACCGGCTCAGGGTTGACTCAGCCTTCCGTCCTTCCGAGGTGGGTAAAATGAGGACCCAGACTGTGGGGGCAATATGCTGACTCTGTAAACCGCTTAGAGAGGGCTGGAAGCCCTATGAAGCGGTATATAAGTCTAACTGCTATTGCTATTGCTAATTTGGAGAAAAGCCTTTGGAAAGATTGTACAAGGGAGACTGGTTCTGGTGCTGCTGCATGTTTTGTGGCATTTTTGTTTTAAAACCCACACCTTGAGTTGGTCTCAGTGCAGTGATCTCAATGTTGGTGTCCTACTGCTGAAATCATCTTGATTAGTAATCAGTCTGCTACATTTTGAACCACTTGCAAATAATAGATGGGATAAAACAATAAAAAAGAAATGAAGATCAGATGTAAGTAATTTAAAACACACGAAAGTAAAATTTGAAAAATATAAGAATCAAGGCAGCCTAATTAAAAAGTTATCAGCTTGACACTAGAAAAATTGAAGACGTTTTAGAAATCATAAAGCAACAAATAACAGCAATAGCTGTGAGCATGGAATGCTACAAAGCATGAAACATCCAATTCAAGCAAAATCAACTATTTCAATTAGACCAGAGGTGAGGCTACCAAAGTATAAATGGCAATAGTAATTCTGAAAATGGGAAACCAAATAAAGAAAACAATCCAACGTTTGGAAAGATCTATGAGAAACTCAAAAAGGCTACAATAAAAATACTAGAGGGGTAAGAGAATTTGAAGAGAAATTTAGAGTCACATTGTGATTCAGATGGGTGACAAATTTAATACATAAAAATAAAGGTAGTAAAAATCAAATGGAAGACCTAACAACAACAGAATCAGTTAAAATGGGAATGAAAAGAATTAAAAACTGGGCAATCAATCAATTGCATGGCTTTTGGTTCAAATATCTAACTAGATTACATCCCAGTTATAGCTAAACAGCTTAACGATGTATTTCATAAAGGGGACATGAACAACTGGTTAATAATAGTGGCCAAACTAATCTTATTCAAAAAGACTCAACAAAAGGGACAGCATCAAGAAACTAGTATGATAACATACTTGCCTACAATGTTGAAATTATTCATTGGCATATTAATAGACAATATTCAAGGTAATTAATAGGAAAATTCTTTCTGGTAGAATAGGAGAAAATAAAAGGACAAGCAGAGGTATAAAAAAATCAATATCTGATTGATAAAATGGTTCTGGAGAATTGCAAAAGCTGAAAAATCATGGCCTGGATCGATTATAAAAAGGCATTTGATTCGTTACCACAAAATTGGATCATCAAACGTTTGGAAACAATGTGTGTCAGTAAAAACTTTAGAATGTTTATAGAAAAAATAACGAAGCAGTGGAAAATAGAATTAGTGGTTGGCAACGAAAAATATTGGACTTGTCAACATCAGCAGAGGCATCTTCCATGGTGACTCATTATCACCCTTATTATTTGTCATTGCCATGATCTTAATTTTAGTGATTTTGAAGAAAACAAATCTTGGCTATCAAATAACAAGAAATGCTAATAAATCTCACATTTATATGGATGTTCTGAAGCTTTTAAAATCAGAAATCAAAATCCAGTCACTGACAAACATGATAAGAATTTTTAGCGCTAGAAATAGCAATGAAATTTAGCCTAGGGAAATGTGCTACGATAAATAAAGAAGAGTAAAATCACAAACAGTATTGGAATTGAAATGCCATAATTGCCAAACCATCAGTGGGCCATCAGGATGAGATCTAGTTGGATAATATAAAGGATGGACATGTTCAAACTATGATTAGTAAAGAATACTTCCAAAGAGTGAGAAAATTGCTAATGATAAAATTAAGTGGTGGAAATATTATCAAAGTTATGGGCCAAACCTAATACACTGCTGGAATTATGAACTGGACAAAACTGAATTGGACAAAAGCTGAAGACAGTTTGGGCTGAAAAATAAGAAAACTGATAATTCTTCACTGTTCTGATCCCCCTCGTTCTACACCAAAGCACGCTGAGACAAAGATACTTCCATGATTTATTAACACACAGACAGGACCTTGGCAACAATCCAGCACGGTCCATGCCTTGGTAGCAATCCAGCACAGACAAGACGTTGGCAGCAATCCAGCACAGACTAGCCTTGGCAGCAATCCAGCCTGCCAAGCTAGCCATGACAGTTCTCCAGCTCTAGTGAATACGTGGACTCCTGCAACGAGCGTGTGCACAATCATTTCTTTTATAGTCTTGAGAGGAGCCTAATTACCACCAGCTGAGTGCAATTATCTCCTGTAACTGCGTAACTGTTCCTTACGCCTATTAGCTCTCCGTTGCCGGGCATCTAGGAACAACTCCCTTGTCTCCTCCCCACTGCTCCAATGCATGTCGTCACGATCACACTCCCTTGTCTCCTCCACACTGGTCCAAGGCTCAGGCGTCTCCTGGTGGCCAACCAGCCTCTCTGCGCCCTGCTTGGAGTCGGAACCCTGTCCAGGGTCCTCCACATCCTCCAGAGCCAACTCATCGGGCCCCTCACTTCCGGAGTCTGGTGGCAGCTCCAATGGCTCCTGCTGGGCCACAACAATTCACTATGCATTATATCCCAATAGTGATATTAATAGATTATACCTGCCCTGCAGAAATGGAAGCAAAGGTTTACTTCAGGTCAAACTGTTGAAAAATAAAAACATACATTGGCTGATTATGTAAAAGATAGTCAAGCCAAATATTGATACAATTAAAAACTGGAACTTACTGAATGTACAGGAAACAAAACATAGCTATCAAACTAATGTAAACCAAGCAAAATGCTGGCAAGGAAAATGTTGCATGATCAGTTTCTACAAAAGATTTTGGAGAAAATAGATAAAGATAAAACCTGGCAATAGCTTACAACTGGAATTTAAAAATAATAGAAGCTGATGCTTGATTTTAACTGTGCAAGAGGAAGCTGTTTGAATTATTGCAATCTGAATTGAAAAAATGTCAAATGGTTTTAAGTACAAGAAAGAAACAGAAGAAACAGTAGATCAGGAAAGGTTAGAAGATCGCACAAGCTGATTATGAATGGCATAACTTTATTTTTTATTTATTAAATTGTCATGCTGCCCATATTACCTATAAGGTCTCTGTGGGCATGTTTGCCAAAAGGATTCATTGGAACATCCATAAAAATTACAGCAAAAGAAGCATATGTGGAGCTCATTGATCAAGGAATTCTGGTTGCCAGAATCCAGGAGAAGAGTCTTTTTCACCATGGTTCCCAATCACTAGAAAATTGGGCCTCCTGACGTTATATCCATTCTCTTGGCCTTCTGTAGTGCCTTAAAACCTGGCTTTGCCAATTTGCCTGTGGTCCTGATAGAGGCATGTCATCCTAGAGATGATTAATGGACTGCGGAAAGATTCTACCTCCACCTCGTTTTTACCTTCCTGACCATCTTTGTTAATTTTAATGTTTAGGATCTTAATATTTTAATGTTTTACCTTGTTTTTACACTATTGTAAACCACATAGAGTCACCTGTAGGCAAGATGGGTGGGATATAAATTTAATAAATAAATAAATAAATACAAAGTGATAAAGTGTTGGCTCATATTAACTAGGTGCAACTATGGCTGAAAAGAAGAATGTGTGGATAATTGATGTAGCAATTCCAGAAGATAGAATAGAAGACAAAGAATTGGAGAAGACCTCAAAATATCAACATCCAAAAATCAAAGTTGAAAGATGATGGCATAAATTGGTCATTATGGCCCCAGTTGTTGTTGACACTCTGGTGCCCTACCAAAAAAATCTTCAACGGCACTTAAAAAAATAGACCCATGTGCAATTACAAAAGGCCACACTGCTTGGATCCACACATAACTTATGCCTGTATAATACTAAGTTTGAGGGAACAACTTGATGGTATGAAAGCCAACATCAGTTAAAGACCTGGCAGCTGCAACATTATTTTGAACAATTATAATTCTGCTTATTTGGGAAAGATTTGATTAGTGGATAAAAAAGCCAAACCTAGTCTAAACATCTGGCTGATTATGCAACCAACCATAATAATGATTTAACTTATTATGCATTATGACATCCTGGATTCTTGGGAAGAACTCAATGTGTAGGAAGGCCAATACCAACTGAAGAACTGGTAGTTGTGATTTCACATTTTCATGTCTTAACAACAACAACAACAACAATAATAATCAAACAAGCAACTAGCAACAATGGTGCATTGGAACATCAAGAAATACCCCTGGCCTACAAGCAAGAACTGGTGGGACTACATAGTAGATAAAGTAATAGAAAATGAAGCTGAAGTTCTCTAGGACTTCTGAATTCAACAGACAAATATCTGCCACACAATAAGCATCCTTAATTATTGTCAAAGAAGAAAGACAAAAAAGACTGGATAGTAGATATTCCAATACATGGAGACAGTGGAATAGAAGAGGAAAAAACTGGAGTAAAGTACAAAATATAAAGATCTGGATAGAGGTACAACACCCACAGCAAAAGAAAGGTCAGATAGCATCAGTGGTAATAGGTACCAAACCAGTGGTGGGTTACAACCGGTATGCCCCGGTACGGGTGTACCAGTGGCTGCTGGGAACACCATGTACCGTTCTGGTACGGTGCTCCGATGGGCCCACCCACCCGTGCTCCTTACCAGTATTTGAGGTTTTTGGGGCTTCCAGGCATGCGCACAGAGTGTACGATGCTTGCGCAATGCTCCACTGAGCAGCTGGAGCATCACGGGCTGTAAGTACGCATGCGCATGCTATGCACATGTGCATGCGCATTGCACGCATTTATGTGGTGGATGCCTGGCTCCGTTGAACCCACCACTGTATCAAACCGTCTGAAGCACCACTTGAACACTATCAGCGTTGACAAATCACATCAATCAATTGCAAAAAAACAGCTTTATTTGGAACAGCTTACATCTCATGATAAAAATATTTTAAACATCAACATCTGTCTATCCTAGGTCCTTGTGAAAAACTCAATAGGCATATAAAAAGACCAAATCCAGCCTAAACATCTGTCTGACTCTGACCAAACATCACCGTCGTCATCCTCATCCTCATCCTCATCATCCAATCTTGCTGGGATTTAATTGAACTTGTTTTGACCCATCCAGTTTATAAAACCTTCTTACCTTCTTACCATTAAGTGCTCATGCCACCACTGTGTAATAAAAATGTTCCTTTTCATTTGAATCTTGCATATTTGGCTGGTTTGCTTTCCATTTTCTTATGTTTCTCAGTCTTGAATGGAAAGTAGCCAACCTTTTCTGCTCCATCTGTATTACGTTCTATGCAGATGATTGAAAAGATTTCCCCTGCCCTCCTTGCATTTAGTCTTTTATTATATGTAATTTTGTACTAATGCTGTACTTCTAATTACTCCAATTTTCCAATTTTATTTCAGCCAGCTTGTAACATCAAGTCCAAGAGAAAATAACGTGTACTTCAACTGGCAAGAATTTTAAACAAGGAGTAGGAAAAAAGACCAAACAGGAATTAATTATAACACAACCTATTAACAATTTGTGTCATCATGTGTCTCTCATGCCCTGCACAATTGATATCAATAAAAGACTAAAACATTTAAATTGGGAAGAACTTTCTTTGCTCCTAAAGCTTTTGTTTTTTAAAAAATATTCATCTTTAAACTTTTCAATCAAATTTGCAGAGGATTCTATTTGTAGGTTACATGTCTTCATATGGCAGCTAAGAATCATTGTAATGCTTCCCCTTAACAGCTTACATCCCATTTCATGTTATAATGGACTGTAGTGACAAAATGGCATAAATTTGCCTTAATAATTGATTCCTTGAAATGTGGTAGATAGGAATACGAATACGAATACGAATAAATATTTGTAGGTCAGGGTTGAAATGAAGAGTCCTACTAGCACTGATGATGTTACCTAGTTTGGGTAATGAAACGTTTTCAAAAGCATCAGGAGAGAGAAAGCATCAAGGACCCCTCAGGAATATGAATGTAATGCAGAGTATTCTACTTAATTTCACTAGATTGTATTTTAAGTCCCACCAGGGCTTCTAAACTCGAAATTACATTTCCCAGAAGATAAGGAGTGTAATTGTGTAGTTTTAAGTTCATTTGAAGCCAGGTACCCCAATCCCCATCCCCCACATTTTTTAGTGTTTATTGTAATAGCAGTAATCATGATGAACTCACTCGGCATTAATAAGGCTGTCATATCTGCTTGTATAAGAAAGTCCTCTATAGTTAATCATTAATTAACTGGGCTATTATATTAAAGTATTACCAGACATGGTATGTAGAAATGGTTTACGTTATAATCTCCCAGCACTGAAACCATGTAAGATCTTTTCAACATGGTTTCAGCATGAGAAAAATGGCAACTTGAAAAAAAAAATGGATTTATGGTCGATCCGCAAGTGTGGCAAACATCACAGCCACTTATAGTTCTAAGATACACAAATACAATGTCATGTCAGCAGGAGTAGGTAGGACTGTATGTTTCAAAGGAATGTGAAAAAATATAAATAGGAAATTTTAGAATAATTAATCTGAAAGGAAATTACTTAACACCTGTCACCCTGATCTCAGACTGATAAACGTCTGGGAATTATAAATTGAGTGTAAGTGTCTTTTAATTTTTCCCAGCTTGGATGGAAAGTGGAACAATACAGGCTTATCTCTCTTTCTTTTTTCTCTCTCTCTCTCTCACACACATATCCACACTCCTGATTGTGATATCCTTTAGAATTTAACTAAAGCCTTTTAGGTTCTTTGTAGTTTCTGTCTTCTCTTTGCATCTCTGCTGATGACATGCAAATTACCCGACCTTTCTTTGAATAGTTCTGAGAAAATACATCAACCATTTTCATGAACTTTTTATCTGGTTCATTTCTATGATTAAAAAAAAAAATAGTTGATCTTTCTAAGCGAAATGTGAACTAATATTGCTAGGAACATTTTTGCTACAGTATTGATCTCTAACGGATTTGCACAAGCAAACGGACGTTTTGAACAAAGGTTGATTAGAAAACATTGTTTCAGAGTTGTGTTGTCTGGGAAGATCTGCACACACAAAGTGGGTTGGCTTATTTGCTGAGAAAGATGTAGCTTTGGGGAGGGTTTGTGTATAAGAACATTTAGCTGGTTTTGAATATTGCTCCATATAGAATCAGAAGTTTAGGGCATATCTGAAATGAGTAAAATCAGGAACATGAAATAAGAAAGGGATAATGCTAGTGTGTTTGTCATTAAATCTTCCTGTGGCAAGTTTTGATTCTATCTATAACAAAGGATATACCATTTTCCTTGCATGGATGTGAGCCAGAAAAAAACAGCCTCTTGCTAGCCATATGGGAGGGATAACCAACAGACCTCTCACACGTTCTTCACCTTGATGAATGAGATTTCTCTTGATGGCCTCCTCTTCATCACAGCAATGGCATCTGTGGTCAGCTTAATCAGAATATTTGAAGCCTGATGAGGCTACCTATTCAGGATGATATTTTAGGCACTGGACTGGCATTCTACAACATTACTGAGCAAAAAGTTAAAATCCTCATAGTTAGCTGAACAAAATGAAAAGGTGTAAGCTTTTAATTTTTTAAATCTAATTTGTATGGGTTTTAATAGAGATTCTGCTAAAGATTCAATACAAATTTAAAATGTCTTTTAAAGGTTTGGCATTTTTAACCAGACTTTGTATTAATCAGTGCTGATTTGATTCCACCCCCCTCCTCCTGAGGTTGCTTTTTACTGTATGAACAAATGCTGAAAATCAAATGTGAATTCACAAAGAGGTACAGATAGTCCTTACGATCACAATTGAACCCAGCATTGCTAAGTGAAACTTTTGTTAAGCAAGTTTGCCCCATTTTACAACTTTTCTTGCCACAGCTGCTAAGCAAATCATTGCGTTTGTTAAGTTAGTAACATGCTTCCCCATGGGAAAGCTGCAACAGTGGTATGTGTGAAAAACAGTCATCAGTCACCTTTTCCAGTGCCGTTGTAACTTTGAACAGTCACTAAATGAACGGTTGTAAGTTGAGGATTACTTTACTGCCTAACACACCAAGTTTATAGCATCCGTTAACATGGATTCTTCAATGATTCTGGAAACCAAAAGAGCTTTCCTACCAAGCTTTGAGTTTGGTAAGGTTGTTGTTTTTTTGGGGGGAAGGAATTTAAAATGCATCTTATAACAAAAAAACTATAATTCCAAATTTTGGATATCCACTGAATTTCATCTTTTGATCTAATATAAAAATTATTGCCCCCCTGAAAGTGTTGCATCCCTGTTCTCATTTCCTAAACTGACATGTCATGGGAAATGGGAAGATAACTTCAGAAACAATAGCTTTGTGAGAAATGAAAGTATTTCTCACAACATAACCCTCATATGTATATTTATGTATGATACAGAGTCAAAATGCAATGGAAGAAGTCTAGTCTCCCTCCCTAAATGTTTAAGTAACAGAGTGACAACACATGGTTGGAGTATGAAATAGTAAAATAGATAGTGATCTGCCTTCAGGGTTTATTTTTCCCTGGTAGACATTTTCCTTGAGAAATGGAAATGTTCAGAAGGAGTATTTCACCTTCACCTTGAACTCATGTTTTTCTTTCAACCCTTTCCCATTTACTAATCAGATGAAAGTGCAAAGTTCCATAACAAGATAATTCACCTTTGCATGGATGCACAAGTCTTTTTTTAAAAGCAAGGATTGTGCTCTGTGCCCCGTTCTAATATTTCTCATCTGCAAATGGATCTATTTTAGTTTGCTTGAAAAAAGGGAAAGGGTTTTTTCCTGGGTTTTTTTTTGAGCATTGTACTTCAAATTGATAAGTGCCATTACAACATGTTAAAGTATATATTGTGTTTTCCCTGAATCAAGAAAGCCTATTTAGCACTTATAGAGCAGCATATCACTAATAAGATATTGAATTCTGATTTGTGTTTAGAGTTGAATGGCCTTTTAATTGGTGACTTGTACGTTTCTAAGCGTATTTCTGGACTGAGAGCGAAACAGGATGAAGAAGTTTAGAAACATTATGAGAAACATTTGCACAACAGAATCAGCAGACAAAACAGGTTCGAGCTAGCCAAATCATCCCTGCAAACCACATGTATCTGCCTGTTCTTCATTAGAAGGTAGTTGTGGATTTGGATATCCTTTCCATCCTCAAATGGATACGTAGACTGTGCAGAGGATGTGATCCTGAGTTGTTTAAGTTGGAAGGAAGTCCTACTAAAATGAATAAGATGGGCTTCCAAAAGATGTGCATTTAAGGGCTGCACTTCCTGGTCTTCCGCAGTTCTGTTCATATTACAATACTTGTATTCAGATGGTAGATACTAGGGCAAAGCCTATAGAACTGTGCAATTAACTGTAAAATCTACTTTTGACACATTTATGACAGTTGCAGTATCCCGGGATCATGTGAACTCTTTTTGCAACCTTCTGACAAGCCAAGTCAATGGGGAAGCCAGATTCACTTAACAACCATGTTACTAATTCAACAAGTGCAGTGATTCACTTAACAACTGTGGCAAGAAAGCTCATAAAAGGGGGGAAATTTCACAGAACAAATGTCTCACTTAGCAACCAAAATTTTGGGTCCAATTATGGTCGTACATTGAGGATTATCTGTAGTACACATCAAAAAGTCATGTCCTCCATCCTATATGGAAGTCTCAGTGAGATGGAGCAGTCACTAGGATTTATAAATTCAGAAGGGCAGATCTAGGTCTCATCCATCTCATCTTCTTGCTCCACTCCCAGGATGATCTATTTCCTGATTGTCAAGAACTTTTCTCATATATCAGAGTCTCCATCATGTTTTCCTGATCTATGGCTGGGGCAGGCCGAAGCCAGGTCAAGGTGATTTAGCTGAAAAAAATGTTGTTTTCTGATGAAAAATGGAAGAGCTCCTCTTATTTGAAAGTTGTAATTTATGTAGAAGAAGAGTTTTTCCAATGTTCAGAGACCTGCTCAGTTCTGATTGGCATGTTGACCCTCTTTTCTGGTTGAAGAAATTTAGCTCTGCATTGTACTATGGATGCTGTGGGTCAGTGGTGGGTTTCAAAAATTTTTCGAACCTACTCTATGGGTGTGGCCTCCTTTCTGGGAGTGGCTTGCTGGCCATATGACCTGGTGGGAGTGGCTTGCCGGCCATGTGTTTTCTTTCTTTCTTTCTTTCTTTCTTTCTTTCTTTCTTTCTTTCTTTCTTTCTTTCTTTCTTTCTCTCTCTCTCTCTCTCTCTCTCTCTCTCACTCTCTCTTTCCTTCCTTTTGTCTCTCTGTCCCTTTTTCCTTTTTTTCTTTCATCTCTCTCTCACTTTTTCTTTCTTTTTTTCTTTCTTCCTTTCTTCCTTTCTTTCTCTTTCTCTTTCTCTCTCTGTGTGAGTCTGTCTCTGTGTGTGTGTGAAAGAGAGAGAGAGGGAGAGAGAGAGAGAGAGTGGTGGGTTTCAAAATTTTTTGGAACCTCTTCTGTAGGTGTGGCCTGCTTTCTGGGTCCACTGGTGGAACCTCTTCTAACCGGTTTGGTAGATTTGACGAACCGGTTCTACCGAATAGGTGTGAACTGGTAGGAACCCACCTCTGCTGAGGGTTTATCAGAAAAAATTCCAACATGATATTTTCTTTGGGAAGAAAAAGGAAGAAACTATGTCAGCATCATAAAGTAAGGGTAGTAAAGAAATGGAAATGGTGACAGGTGAAGGCTGAACCTTCCTTTCTTTTTATTCCCAGGTATATTGAAAGAAATACCTGTGGTTGCTTTGCATGGAGCCTGAAGGCAATCACAACATGATGCTGAAACGCACTTAGTATTTGGATCTCAAGGAAATATGTCCATGCAGCTCAATTGTCCTGCAATCTAAAATTGTGGAAGACTGTTAGAATATTTATGAGTGGGAGAGACATGGTAACAAAGCCATCCAATAAATAGGCATGGCAACAGATCAGCCAATGGGAGCTGAAACAGATTGGCGCCTGGCCAATGGGAGCTGAAACAGATTGGCGCCTGGGCGTGGTTTAGCCCTGCAGCTCTGTGCTGTGCTGAGAATTGAAACTGAAACTAGTCTTGTCTGTATTAAGCTGGAAATGAAGCTCTGCCTGCTCTGAACTCTGAGATGAAACTCCTCTCCTGCTTGTGTTCTGCTTGTAACTTCTACCAGGTTGAAAAAATCTACTATTGGTATTGTACATTTATTCGTCTGTTATTATGTATATAGAGAAGTTAATGGATCTAGCTGAATCACTTATCGGTGTGTGCTCTCTGGATTTGATTTTTCTGCAACAAACTCTGACAATGGCAATCAAGTGAATGGCTAGGGGGAGTGGAAGACAGACTAGGAGAGGTAGATCATCCTTTTGCCATCCCACTCTGCTCCACAGAGGGTTTTATTCCAAATCTAGGCAAAGATCAATTCCATGGGATACCCTCCTTGCTGTGTTTAACCAAGCCACTAAGCTACAGGAGAAAGAAGTTCCAGCCTCCATTTCCCCATTAAATTGTCCCTGGGAAGTGATACATACTGTGGAGTCTACAGTAGGTGAGTCTAGTCATTTCTGCAAAAGGACGCAGTGAGCATTTGGTTGAGCTGCCTGCTGTAATCTGTAGAACATCCTTCCTTGCTCTCTGGCTCTTTGCCATCCCCTTTCAGGTTTACATAGCAGTAGCATGTCTGCAAAAAGTACAGAAAAGGGACACATTTTTCACAGAACGGACCCTTTTGTTCTAAACTGGATTAAGAGGAAGTCAAGTTTAAATTTACTTCTCCGCCTCCTGGTCAGGCTTACATAGAAGTGCTGATGGGCAAGAACCTTTGGGACAGAGGTGGGTTCCTACCAGTTCGCACCTATTCGGTAGAACCAGTTCGTCAAATCTACTGAACCAGTTAGAAGAGGTTCCACCAGTGGACCCGGAAAGCAGGCCACACCCACAGAAGAGGTTCCAAACTTTTTTGAAACCCACCACTGGTCCTTGGATATGATTATTCTACACTATCATGCTCATATTTGTAAAACTCAGGGCCTCTGTGAAAGGTAAGGATGACTACTGCGTTTGTGGTGCAATCAGAACATTGCGTGTGTTGAGGTTGTTTTAACGCAAACCAAAGATGCCTTTTAAAAAACAAGTTTACATCATATTCTTATGCATGCCAGTGCTGTGTGTGAGGTAATTTAAGGTGGTTCTGACAAGTGTCATCGGCATCTTCATATCCGGTCACATGGGCGGCAAGCCACTCCCATCCGGTCACATGGGCAGCAAGCCACTCCCACAAAGGAGGCCACACCCACAGAGTAGGTTCGAACAATTTTTGAAACCCACCACTGCTTTGGGATCATCTGCTGTATCATACATAAAAAAACAAAACAACAACAGTAGCAACAGAAAACCTTTTTCGGAGAGAAGGAAACCAGACACAGCTCTCCAATGCAAAGTTCCCAGAAATTAATGTGTTTCCTTTTCAAGAGCTGCGGTGGTGCAGTGGTTAGAGTGCAGCACTGCAGGCTACTTCTGCTGACTGCTGGCTGACTGCAGTTTGGCAGTTCAAATCTCACCAGGCTCAAGGTTGACTCAGCTTTCCATTCTTCTGAGGTGGGTAAAATGAGGACCTATATTGTTGGGGGCAATAGGCTGACTCTGAAAACTGCTTAGAGAGGCCTATAAAGCAAGTGGTATATAAGTCTATTGCTATTCCTTTTTATTTGGGTAGCAATTTTATTCCGGAATTGCAGTGGCATGTATCCAAAGCATTATGAGGATTGGGAGTTTTGAGTGCATCATATTTTTTTCCCCATCTCAATAAGGTAAATCTCAAGGATGGCAGAATTTCACAATGAAACTTCAAAAAGAGCATTTATGGACTAAAGCAGGTGGCCAATACTTGGAATAAGGACATTAAGTATTTACAGCAGCAATTTTTCCCCAAAAAAGTAAATCAGATCTATGCAACAAAACAATAGATGGAAAAATAATTTATGCGTTGTACTCACAGAACATGTGAATGGGCAAGGAGATAAAGGAGACAAGATCTCCCAAGAAGCTCAGTGAGTGCTTTGAGATTAAAGCCCACAATCACACCTTATCTTGGAATCCAAATAGAAAGAGGATTATAATAATTGAAGATCAGTGAAAAGCTGAGCTACTTTAGAAGATAAGAAGTCAAGAAAGTAAATGCTATTAAAAGTGAAACCTAATGGGACAGCATATTGACATACTGCAGAACTGTTGCAAACAGCAAGTACCATGAGACCGTGACCCGACAAATGCATGCATGACAAAAGCGTGCCGCCGAAACCGCAGCGACAAAACCACAATGTCATCAACGCACCCACAACAGTGTGCTGACAACAGCGCGCCGACAGAAGCACAATTTAAGTTAAGGTAAGGGTTAGGTTCAGGGTTAGGTTCAGGATTAGGTTTAGGGTTAGGCTTAGGGTTAGGCTTAGGGTTAGGTTCAGGGTTAGGTTCATGGTTAGGTTCATGGTTAGGTTTAGAGTGCGCTTCTGTCAGCGCGCTGTTGTCAGCGCACTTCTACACTCATTCGTCAGCGTGATTTAGAACTCACGGTTTTGTAGCCGCGGTTTTGTCGGGCGTGCTTTTGTCCAGCGCGCATTTGTCGGTGAACCTCATGAGACCAGTTAAAATCCTATGTCAGGAATATCTTTATACCGTCCCAATCAATTTGGAATATATATAAAAATATTTGAAATCTTACCAAGAGGCAAAATATACATAGGTGGTATTTGTGTAGATTTCTTAGAACTGCTTTCTTGATATTAGGGGTTAAACATTTGAATTAAAAAGCGTGTATTAAAATATATCTGTATTAAAAAGTAATAAAGATTTGTCTAACATTTTTCGAAGATGGCTTTTGGAAAAACCTGTTTCTCAGGCCCACAAGCCAACTTTCTGAAGAAAAGAAGAAAAAAATATTAATGGATAATTTTCATATGCATTGGAAAGGGTAAAGATGTGAATCAACTGGCATTCGGTAATGGTGTATTGGTCTTCCATGGATAAAAATACTTTGCTTTAAAGATTGAAATTGGAGAAGGCAATTGACTGCACTTTGCTCTTTTTGTCCACATTTTTATTTTGGCTAGCAATTTTCCTTTTCTAGGGTAACTTTAAAAGAATGAAAATATCTACCGGTAAGTCTTGAATTACTTTGGAACTATTCAGGAAGTGACATTTGTACATTCCATTGTTTTTGCCCTTTTCATAGCTATTTTTTCCAAGGTTCCATTATCCAAAGTGTGACATTTTATTTTATATTTCTTCCTCCATTTCCAGATAATAGCTGAGGTGCATAGGTGCTACGTAATATTTGAGCTATTCTACCCTAATTATTTCTCATTATCTGTTCTCATCAAAAAAGAATCCATCCCCCCCCCCCCGCCGATAGATGTATAGATGTGAACATCAGCTATGTTTTAACTCTGCTGAATTCCCTGTGGATTTTGCCAGAATATCCTTGGTTTGCTTTTCTGATTCTTGGAGCACTTTTAAGAGCATGTTCATGTTTCCTTAGGTTATAAATGAGAAAAAATTCAAAATTAACATAATCGGCAAACTTCTGATTATATCAAAATGGAATTGTTTAAAATTGTTGTTAATCAGAGTCATGATTCAGTGCCTTTGTATATACACATACAGTATATATAAACATACATTTAGCCAGGACTCAGATTAATGACTGGTTTAAACAACCTTATTAAAACTCAATTTTTATGGAGTCACTTTTTAAAAACAAATCTCACACAACCCCAACTATACCTTTACAATAGAAAGAATGTTGCTAGAGCATAATGGGACACAGCTGTACGAATGAAAAAGTTGTAGAATTAAAACATTCTGATTAATGTTGGTAATCAAGGAATGTGGTTGTTTTAGAATTGTGTGATTGAGAATTACTTTTGAGACGCTATGAAAAACCCAACTTTCTGTTCCCCAACTAACCAGGCATATCTTTAAAGCTTGCGATAAATAGATGGCAAAAACAATTGATATTTTCTTGAGATGTAACAATAATAACTCAACAAGATGGAACTGAAAAACACATGGATTTTTCTTATAACAGATGTGTTTGGATCAGTGGTGGGATTCAAAAAAGATTACTACTGGTTCTGTGGGCGTGGTTTGGTGGGTATGGCAGGGGAAAGATACTTTAAAATCTCCATTCCCTCCCCACTCCAGGGGAAGGTTACTGCAAAATCCCCATTTCTTCCCAATCAGCTGGGAGGCAGAGAATAGATGGGGGCGGGGTCAGTCAGAGGTGGTGTTTACTAGTTCTCCAAACCATTCAAATTTTCCGCTACTGGCTCTCCAGAAGTGGTCAGAACCTGCTGAATACCATCTTTGATTTGGATATTGTATTTTACAGCTCAGGGGAATGAGCCTAAGAGAGATCTGGGCTATTCACTCCATTCTATTCCTCTGCTGGATCTGCAAGAAAAACAATAATTCCCATTGTCTGCATTTTTGTGTAACACCCAAACCTGAAATTATTGCCATTTAAAGTTCCCTTCTTTCAAGCATAGTTAAGATAAACCATTCTTTGTCAGGTTTTGTTAGTTAACAAAAAAAAAAAAAAAACACCATCTCACCGAAGCATTTGCTGTCATCTGACATAAATATTGCTTTCACCAGCTTCCAAATAGATACAACAATAATAACAAAGATACAACAAAATTAGTATATCATTTCAATAGTAAATAATAAATAATTGCAATTCTTTTATATACTTAATCTAATGCAAATAGTATTCAAGTGTACCGTATATACTCGAGTATAGGCCGACCCGAATATAAGCCGAGGCACCTAATTTTACCACAAAAAACTGGAAAAGTTATTGACTCGAGTATAAGCCTAGGGTGGGAAATGCAGCAGCTACCGGTAAATTTCAAAAATAAAAATAGATACCAATAATGTTTTTGAATATTTATTTCAAAGAAAAACAGTAAACTAGCGGTGTATTCAATGAAATACTTCACTCACCTCATGATGCTGATGTCCCGCTGTGATGATGATGTCCCGTGCAGCCGCGGGAGCGATGTCCCGCCTCCTATGACACACGGCACAGTGATTCCTATCATTGGATCACTGTACCAGAGGAGGTGGGACATCGCTATGTGGCTGCTTGCCATAACAAGGAGGAGGTGGGACATTGTTGCAGAGCGGCAGGAGGGGGAGGAAGGGGAATCGTAAGACAGCCCTGCATTACATTAGAACGTGAGGAGGGGGGATGGTGCGGTGCGCGCTGCGCGGCAAACTGACACAGAGGGAGGGGAAACTCACAGGGGCACTGGGCCATTCACGAGCGTCACCCAGCGGCATGGCCCTGCCCCTTTTTCTCCTCCATTTCGGGCAAATTTTTCACTGACTCGAGTATAAGCCGAGGCGGCTTTTTTCAGCCCAAAAAGTGGGCAGAAAAACTAGGCTTATACTCGAGTATATACAGTATATTTCCAATAAAGTTATATACCTATTATGTTTTAACCTATGGTATTGTGCATAATTGGGTTGTGTATTTGATTATACTTGTCCATGCAGGATCTATGTTGATAGATAGTCTACTCATAGGGGTCAAGCAGAGGTGATATTCAGTAGATTCTGACCAGTTATGGAGAACCAGTAACGGAAATTTTGAGTAGTTTGGAGAACTGGTAAATACCACTGACTGGCCCTGCCCCCATCTATTTTCTGCCTCCTGAGTCCCAGCTGATTGGGAGGAAATGGGGATTTTGCAGTATCCTTTCCCTGCCACATCCACCAAGCCACGCCCATAGAACTAATAGTAAAAAAATTTGAATCCCACCGCTGGTGGCAAATGTAATCAGGTCTTCAAACAGTGAAAGACTGCTACCATTCATTAGTTTTGCCTGACAAAGCAGAAACAGAAAAACTGTATAGTAATACAGCAGTGGTGGGATTCAGCCAGTTCGCACCTATTTGGGAGAACCGGTTGATAACTTTTTAAGTAGTTCAGAGAACCGGTTGTTGGAAGAAATCTCCTTTTGTTTTTTCCCACTTTACAGGGCTAATCCTGTAAGGAAGGCAGGAAGGAAACATTCTGGTGTTGTTTCTAGCCTAATCTTTATTGACCTGCTTACAGAAACTGCCTCTCCAGTTAACCCTTATGACATTGTAACAGCTAAGGCAAAGCGTCCATCGACCTGAGTGACCTTGAGTTGGCCACGCCCACCCAGTCACATGACCACTGAGCCCCACCTACCCAGATGGTCATTAGGGCAGAGAACCGGTTGTTAAATTATTTGAATCCCACCACTGTAATACAGCCATTTTGTAATCAGACACCCACCAAACTATCTCTTAGGGCTGAAAGCTCATCCTTGTAAACTCAAAAGTGGCACGAATGTGCCCTGGTAACATTTTTTTATATGACACGTCCTCAAGACACTGCTTGTGTCTTATCGCCAGCTCACAGGTGAGCTAGCTCAAAGTTGTTTTTAGCTGTTTCTGGTTTTAATATTTTCCACCTCAGTTTTTGTGAGGAATGTGATCTAATATTATTCAGTAATGTTGCTCCATGGTCTATATTAGGCTTTCACTAAATCTTATTTGATGTTTTATGCCTATTAGTCTCCGAATCCGCTTCAAGGTGCTGGTCGCTACCTATAAAGCCCTACATGGCATCGGACCTGGGTACCTGAGAGACCGCCTCCTGCCGATTACCTCTCTCAGACCAATTAGATCGCACAGGTTGGGTCTCCTCCGGATTCCATCTGCCAGCCAATGTCAGCTGGCGACTCCCCGGGGGAGGGCCTTCTCTATTTGCAGCTCCGGCCCTCTGGAACGAGCTCCCTGTTGAGATCCGGATCCTTACTACCCTCCCGGCCTTCCGCAAAGCCACCAAGTCCTGGCTGTTCCAGCAGGCGGGGGGGGGGGCTGAGAAGCATTTACCTCCATGGAAATTGTGAATGTTGGTTTTGTTTTTAATATGTTGTCTTTGTCTCGTTTTCCCCCTTTCCCTTGTCTTTTGTGAGCCGCCCGGAGTCCTCCAGGAGTGGGCGGCATACAAGACAAATAAATAAATAAATAAATAAATAAATGAATGAATGAATGAATGAATGAATGAATGAATGAATGAATGAATAAATAAATAAATAAATAAATAAATATGCTGTTGCAAGCAGGCCCACCCATCTCTCTGGGCACTCTGCTTGTGGCCGTTTGTGCCCATTTCTATATTTATTGCAGACGGCCTAAAATTCTATGTTGTACAATGGATGGCTAAACAAATATGATGAAATCAATAAATATATTCCTGGTTGGACTACATGGGATGATCCTTGAAGAACATTTGGAAGCTTCAGTTTGGGGCACACCATCGTATACCTACATAATACCATTACTACATGAATTGTGTTTGCTTTGAATAGGTTTCCAGGTGCCATCCAAGGTACCCATTGCCAATTTTAAGACCCCGTGTGTTTTGAGGTCAGGTGATCTGCAGGACAGCTTATCCCAGAGGTGGGTTCCTACCGGTTCAGACTGGTTTGGCCAAATAGATAGTAACTTGGTGGCCTGGGTCGCTGGAACCGGCAGCGACCTAGGCCTGCCGCGCTCCTGAACAGGTTCTCCTACAGTGCCACCATCTTGATTTTCGGTTCTGTTCATGCACAGAATAATTTTCATTGCAGAACCATTTTTCCGCACCAAACCAGGAGTAATGCTGGCAGCAACCCACCCCTGGCTCATCCCCAATGATTTCCACTCATCCCACCAAATCTGGTAGAGACAGCATGCTCCAGGTCCTGAGGACATTTCATGGGTCCCCTTGGGGAAGTGATGCCATGTGGTGGGCCCTAAAAAGCAGGCCTTCTCTGTCATTGTTCTTGCCCTCTGAAACAATCGCCCCCTCATTGGATTCAGGTTGTTAATTATCAGAGCCATTTCTAAATAACATGTTTAATGTTCTTTTGAAAGGGTGCTAAACTCATATCCCCAAATAGCTTAGTTGACAGCTTGCAGGGATGGAGGAGGATGTGGGATGAAGTAGGGGGAGCAAAACATCAATCACATCACAGATGTGACTGGAGGACTTGTGAGAAGTGGCATTGTTAGCACTGACATTGATACCATTGGGGTCAACAGTGGGAGATAGATCAGAAATTCCTTCAGTGGTGCCTTCGGAGAGGAAACTGAAATATTTGGGCAAACCTAGCATCCTTTTTAATGAGCTGGATTTTTCTCTCCTTGTCATCACTTCACAGTAACTGATGTATTGTTTCCCTTTAATATTTGCTGCATTATTTTAGCTTTCTAATTTATTCCTATTTTCCCAGTAATAATTCCCAGTCCTCCTTGTATTTTAAAACATTGCGTTTGGGTTTACAGCATACCATGTATATGAAGTTTTGACATCCTTGTGCGACCACAATAACCTCGGTTTTACACACACACACACACACACACACACCTCTTTCACTTGTTTATATGGAACCGGGATGAATGTCAGTTATGGCCCCTCACTCTGGCTTTTAAATAACACCCCTCTCCGACTCAATTTATTTTATTCTGTAAAATTCTAATCGAAATTCCTTGGGGCCATTTGGCAGGCTTTCTCAGTCGGCTTTCCTAAAGCAGGGTCTTAGTTCTACCCCTCCACGAACCTTTGGAAAATCAAATGTTATAATTAGAATGTTGTGAGCTCAGCACTTACATTTCTCAGGAGTTCCTGCAAACATTTGCTTTGGTTTCGGGCCATGATGGGGTCACTTCCCCAGTATTTTTTTGTTGTTGTGGTGGTGGTTAATGCTTTCAGTGAAATGTTTCAAAAATGGCAACATTTCAGCGTGTTCTGTTTTCGCTGTGGCAAACAGGACTATGCCTAGCTTTAGCGGTCATTGGGACATGTATTTGTTGCTACCAGTGACTTGCAACAGGTAAAACCTGCAGCTTAAGGTTTCTGTGTTGCAAGAAGGCTGGTACACACAGTGGTGGGATTCAAATAATTTAACAACCAGTTCTCTGCCCTAATGACTATCTGGGTAGGTGGGGCTCAGCGGTCATGTGACTGGGTGGGCGTGGCCAACTCAACATCACTCAGATCGATGGGCGCTTCGCCTTAGCTGTTACAATGTCATAAGGGTTAACCGGAGAGGCAGTTTCTGTAAGCAGGTCAATAAAGATTAGGCTAGAAACAACACTAGAATGTTTCCTTCCTGCCTTCCTTACAGGATTAGCCCTGTAAAGTGGAAAAAAACAAAAGGAGATTTCTTCCAACCATCGGTTCTCTGAACTACTTAGAAAGTTACCAACTGGTTCTCCTGAATAGGTGCGAACTGGCTGAATCCCACCACTGGGTACACAACTCCTTGTGTATAGTGTATAGTGCAGCTGCAGGTAAATGTTTGTCGTAAAATAAAAGTAACGCCTTTTCCTAGGATTTGAAGCATTTTAATGCATATTTTAAACCGAAACTGACATTCATACTGACACTGTTCAAAAAGTATGTATATATTGATGTAGTGCTAGTTAATGGTTATTATTGTTTGTTTGCAATTTATTCTTTGGCAGGCTAAAACCCCGGCTACACCAACAGGTTTTTCGGCTTTTAGAAGTGCAAGTTCTGTATTTCTCTCTGATTAGCCTGGGAACAAGACTGTATAGATGAGGATTGAACTAAAACAATACCACTCTCTCTTTCTACTAATGGAGCCAACCCTACAATTTGACAAAGAAAGATGATTGCCACAATTAACTGATTTAAATTGCCACCAAAGGACACGAGAGACCATTTAGAGATTATTGTGCCACTTTCTTGCCAGAAAAAGATGCAGGAACTTAACGGAGATTTTCTTTCTTAGGTACTAGAAAAACTTAATCCCTTGACTGCATTATATATACTATTCATTTAGAAGTGGGACGGGGAGCATTATTCGATAGCCATGACTTATTTAAATAGATTCTCGAGAGTTCTAAAATTATATAGCAGAACTGGCAGCATTGGAAGCCTCCAGCTCCAGTTACCCAGTGTACATTAGAAAATGCCAAGGTCCATGATGGATGTTTTTGACTAAACAGTTTCTCTGTTTCTTGGTTTCCTATAATTTCAGAATTTTGGATGTGTATGTGTTAAACTTTGAAAGCATAGGAATGTGCACTTAGGATGGATAGCCAAGCAAACCTGTTACTTTGGGAATGTGGGACTAACCCCCAAAAATGCTTTTTCAAATGAGTTTATAGTGCTCAACCTCTTTGGATTAATGAGATTATTTTCTTGCCTCATTTGCTGAAGACTGTAAATATTTATATAGAGAGAGCAGGGGTAGTCAACCTTTTTATACCTACCGCCCACTTTTGTATCTCAGTTAGTAGTAAAACTTTCTAACCGCCCACCGGTTCCACAGTAATGGTGATTTTATGAAAAACGAATGAAAATGTTTTTAAATAATGCTATGACATTTTTTTAAAAAAGTCAATTAAATTAAAAAAAAGGAAAGTGCTTCAGTATCTGACAAAACCCCTACCGCCTACCATGAAAGGAGCCGAGGTGGCGCAGTGGTTAGGGTGCAGTACTGCAGGCCACTTCAGCTGACTGCTATCTGCAGTTCAGCGGTTCAAATCTCACCGGCTCAAGGTTGACCCAGCCTTCCATCCTTCCGAGGTGGGTAAAATGAGGACCCGGATTGTTGGGGGCAATATGCTGACTCTGTAAACCGCTTAGAGAGGGCTGAAAGCCCTATGAAGCGGTATGTAAGTCTAACTGCTATTGCTATTGCTATGAAAGTTGGAACACCCACTAGTGGGCGGTAGGGACCAGGTTGACTACCACTGATATAGAGGAACATTTTCTAATGTCACTTTAATTTGCAGAAGAATACAGTCAACACTGATTTTACAGAGAATATTTCTGAACTGATCGTGACTTGGTTGATTAGCAAGATCTCCAAATGTGAGCTAGATGCAGACATGGATATTGTAGCATTGTTTTCAGAAAGTCACAGAAACAGCTGTTGCCCAGTAGAGGGCACTGTAGCCCTGCTTATCCAACCTCCACCTGCTCTTCTGAATGACCTCCCTTTGGACTTCATAGCTGAAACCTTTTAAAACGTTTACATTTCCATGCTCCTGTTAGTTCTCTCAAGGGCTGCTTTAAAGAGCCAGCTCTCTAAGGCTCCTCGAGTCTGGAATCGCCTTTTTATATTATGTGTGCTTTCTGTAGCCCATGATGTCATATTACAAAAATATGATCCATCTGCATCACATGGGCAAGGCTAAGTACAGCTGGGCTTTGTGGGTTTGGCTGATGTAATCTCAAGGAATTTCATTTTCCATTTTAAATGGCACCTGTAAAAATAATCTTCAATTTCGTAACTTAAAACACTAATACTTAAATTAGAAAAACTGTCAGGAAATATCTCAACGGTTTTGGAAAATAACGCTCCTCCTCCTCCTCTTAATTGACCCTTCGATAGATTTTTGATCAGTTATAATAGATTAAAACTTTCAA
This sequence comes from Thamnophis elegans, assembly GCF_009769535.1. Lineage (NCBI taxonomy): Eukaryota > Metazoa > Chordata > Lepidosauria > Squamata > Natricidae > Thamnophis > Thamnophis elegans. The sequence continues at coordinate 11,869,015 of NC_045543.1, read as the reverse complement.
ATTGAATAAACAAAACCAAAATGCTTTCTTATCGTATTGTTAATTACCAGGTGTACAAATGTGCTGATTCCCCTGTTTCTATATTTGTATCTATTTACGCACAGAGATATAGAGCTAAAAATTAACATAGGCGGCAGCAAATACATACATAAAAGCATTTCACATGAATGAAAATGAAATTTCTCCTAATTAGTGATGGACTTTGCAGCACAGCAAAAGGGAGCTGAAAGTCGGTAAATTGCTTGATTGCATGTCCTGTTTCTGCATTGAACTGAAGCCACATGAAAATGTTATAAACAAGCAAATGGATATATTTCCATATTATAAAGAGGGAAGTATTTTCCTCCCAGCTTCAAATCACACCAGACCGCAGATTCTACCAACGATTCTATAGGAGTGAGATTTGTGAATTAGCCCCAAAGCCCATGGGAAAAAAAAATTCTTGATTGACCCAGTCAGCTATGGAAATCTGTAACTGAATATTTGGTGTGTTTTGCAAGGGTGTAAGACTTAACGAACATTCAAGTTCTACGGGGTTGGTTTATTTGCTCCGCATTTCTTGGAAATTCAGTGAATTGCCTTAAATTGTGGTGTGCAAACATTTTTTTTTAACTATCCAGGAGATTGGAATGTTCCCCATATATATTCACCAGAACTTCGGCAGCACTCTGATAGATTCGATTCAAACAAATCCCGGTTCTTTCAAAGTAGCCACTTGAAACTTGAAACCACGCAATAAATGCTAATAAGTTTCCTGCCTGGTAGTGCTCTTTAGACAGCTTATTTTTCATCCCTCCTTTCATGTGTGCCCTTATTGATGACTTTGTCAGTACCACAAGTGTTCTTAGAGAAGACAAAAAGTAAACACAAGTCAAAGATGCAGGGCTGATAAGGTTGTGGAAGGTACACAGGAAACGCTCTCTGAAGAACTGCTCCCAGTCTCCCCTCTTCGCACTTTGAAAGTTTTAAATTGCCAGGAGGCTGCTGTTTACAATTAGCTCGAATGGGAAACCATCATATTTCTTCATTAAATTATCATTTACAGCACTACTATCACTTACACAAGACCTAGATGCAGTTCTGGGAAAATAATAACCTTTTCCTCCTCCTCCCCACCACAACCTCTGAAAAAGTTAATAATACTCTTAATATTTCAGTGGAAGTCATATGGAAAAAGGGAAACAATAATTCATGGGGCCTTTTGCTGAAAGTTGGACTGGAAGTATAGCTTGGGGATGGGAGGGTGAACAGACCATCTGTCCATGCAGCTCAAACACACTGCTATCTTTTTGGGATTGCCCCCCAAAAATAATGATGGCAGACTTGGGTATACAAAGTGAACTCTGCCAATGTTATGTTCTAGAAAAGAGGAACAAGCCCATTAAGACCTTAGAATGGTTCTTCTTAACCTTGACAGCTTTAAGATGGGTGGACTTCAATTCCCACAATCCCGCAGCCAGCAAGCTTCCAGCTTCCTTGCTAACTGTGGGATTCTGGATATTGAAGTCTATCCATCTTAAAATTGCAAAGTTTTGAAAGTACTGTCTGAGAGCCAGGCTAGCTTGCATTCAAGGCCCACACAAACTTCTGTTAAACTTCAAAAGTCCATCACATATGGTTCATTTCAGAGGTGGTATTCAGCCAGTTTTGACAGATTCGGGAGAACCGGCAGCGGAAATTTTGAGTAGTTCGGAGAACTGGCAAATAGGCTGGCCCCGCCCCCGCTGCCTCCCAGCTGATCTTCTTTTGTTGCCCTGGAGAATGGAAATGGAAAGCAGGTTAGTGGGGTGGGGAGGGAATGGGGATTTGCAGTAACCTTCCCCTGTCACGCCCACCAAGCCACGCCCACCAAGCCCCATCCACAGAACCAGTAGTAAAAAAATCCCACCATTGGTTCATTTAGTTACTTTGCAAAAAAACAAGCTGATCCTTCTTATTTGTGATATTAGGTGGGAAACAAGACAAAGAAAAATGGGTGTTTAAAAAAAGAGAAAAAATAAACCATGCCAGAGATATTAATGGGTGGTCCCATCTAATTGTGGCTCTGTTTCCAGCCACAATCTAATTCATCCCTATACTTTGATATCATTCTAATGGATTGTATGTTTGTGGTTACATCAGTGGTGGGTTTCAGGCGATACGCCATAGTACTGGCATACTGGATCCTGCCCGGAGCACTGGGTACCGTTTTGGTACGGTGCTCTGGAGGGCTCACCCACCCAAACTCCTTATTTCTGCTTTAAGCCTTTGGCACTTCCGCCCATGTGCATGGCGTGTACGGCGCCTGCACAATGCTCTGCCGAGCAGCTGGAGTGTCATGGAGGCTTGTGGAAGTGTCACAGGAAAGTATGATGCATGCACACATTGTGTGTGTGCGCATGCGCTGCGCGCGTCCATGTGAGAGACACCGGGGCCGTTCCAACCATACCAGTTGGAATGGAATCCGGAACCCACCACTGGGTTACATGGTTCTAGGCAGGAAAAAAGTTGATCATTTGCATTTTGATCTCTAGGTTAGTAAACACAGTGTAAAGGTGCAAGGGGAAGAGGAGATACAATTTTTGAATAATCTGGATTCTTAATACAGCGCCAGGATAAATCTGAACATTAGAAATGGATCGTGTTCTCTTCGATGTCTTTCCGATTGAAGTCCAGTTTGAGATTTTGGTGTTGATTCTTGCTAGCTGTTATTGTTTTCTTTCGGATCGCTTGCATTATTATTTTTTCAAAACTATAACTGAATTGAAGCTAGCTATAAATAAACAATATCCTTAATATCCTGATATTTGCTATACATAATGGATAAATAACACTTCAATATTAAAAGAAAATATATAGAATAAACTTTAATAAAATACATGAATAAAAATGAATGTTCAGATGTATCTTCAGACCATCATTGGCTATTTATGCAAAATTTACATAGTTTCTAATCCTAGTTTTTGTAACAGTTTTGTTTGTTAAAATAATAATGGTTATTATTTACAGTTTGATTTTTTAGTATTTTTCAATGATTTTGCTTGCTAGCATTTCTACTCTGTCTTGCTCCAAAGGGTTGTTTAAATATCTAAAGTTGCAGTACCTTTGCAACAGCATAAAACTGAACATACTGATTTATTTAAAAAAAAAATATACACCACTTTTTATTTTAAAAATCTCAGAGCAGTTTATAATAAAATGAAAAATTGCAGATTCATTTTTATTATATTTTTACTAACTTCTGGTAGAAATAATGGTCAGTTGTTAACCCAGGACAAAAAGTATATTCCTGTACTTGGATCTGCATTAAGAAAGGGATCTAAATTTTGCTCCTTGTGAGCATGGAGGAAGAACAGGGCAAGTAAACCTCTTTGCCACATTCGATAACATTCTGGAACTTTTAGGGGGATTCAAGAACCCACCGGAAGAAGGAAACATTAGTGAGAAATGCGTTGAAATTAGATATTTGAATACAAACACATGTTCTTCTTTTTATTGAGTTACATGTTACAGATTTCTGTTTTGATGAAACATATATTTCACTCGCCCGAACAGATAATAGTCTTGGAGAAAGGGAACGCTTTAAAGGTAGGCTAATATAGCCCCCCCAGAGACTATGCACCTGTGCGCTTTCGAGTATTTGCACTCAACATGTCAGCTGCAAATACATTGTTTATATATGCATCCGAGGTGGGTTCCTACCAGTTCGCACCTATTCGGTAGAACCGGTTCGTCAAATCTTCCAAACCGGTTAGAAGAGGTTCCACCAGTGGACACCACTGTGAAACACACCACTGCGCCCCCCACATACAGACAGACAGACAGACAGAGAGAGAGAGAGAGAAAGAGAAAGAAAGGAAGAAATAACTAAATAAATAAATAAATAAATAAATGAAAAAAGAAAGAAAAAGAGAGAGAGATGAAAGAAAAAAAAGAAAAAAGGAACAGAGAGACAAAAGGAAGGAAAGAGAGAGAGAGAGAAAAAGAAAGAAAGAAAGAAAGAAAGAAAACACATGGCTGGCAAGCCACTCCCACCAGGTCACATGGCCGGCAAGCCACTCCCACAAAGGAGGCCACACCCACAGAGTAGGTTCGAAATTTTTTTGAAACCCACCACTGATATGCATGTTTGCTTAGCATTTCAAGAACACAATTAACGTTACATCCCAGCACTGTACTGAATACCTGTTTGTTTTCCCTTTTCTTTTTCCTCGTAAAATACTGCTTTGTATGGCTGACATGGAAGATACCGGTTCTTTTGATATTGGGAACAGATGTGTCCATTGACTGTTCTGACCCCCCTTGTCCCACACCAACACACACTCCGAGCCAAAGATACGTTGCGGCATTTAATTAACAGACATACAGGTCCTTGGCAGCAAACCGTCACAGACAAGCTTGGGCAGCAATCCAGCACAGATAAGCCGTGGCAGCAATCCAGCCTGCCAAGATCACAATAATGTTCTCCAACATTAGTTCCTGCATTGACTTCTGCAAAAGGGGCGTGTGCACAAGCAGTCCTTTTATAGTCTGGAGAGGAGCCTAATGACCACTAGCTGAGTGCAATTACCTCCTGTACTTGCGCAACTGTTCCTGACGCCTATTAGCTCTTCGGTGCTGGGCATCCAGGAACAACTCACTGCTGGCTTCTAGATCACACTCCCTTGTCTCCTCCCCACTGGTCCAAGGCTCAGGCGCCTCCTGGTAGCCAACCAGCCTCTCTGCACCCTGCTCGGAGTCGGAACTCTGTCCAGGGTCCTCCACATCCTCCAGAGCAGACTCATAGGGTCCCTCGCTGTCGGAGTCTGGTGGCAGCTCCAACGGCTCCTGCTGGGCCACAACAATTGACTATCATAGTCTACTAAAGAATGGATAGGTTATAGAAGGTTAACTTCAGGCATACCTTTCAATCTTGAACATTATTTCTTCTGCCCCGTTACCACATCTGCAAGAGCATAGCCTTTGAGCACAAACCTGCCCAACTTTGAAAAGCATGTTATTTAAAACCAGTCTTTACTTCTCTACAGTTGTCCATGTGCTTTTGAGTTGATGTTTGGTATGGAAAAATCAATCTAATGCTAATTTTCAGACATATTTGCAGAGAGTTCTCCACGTACTTGGTCAAAATGTGCTTGTAAGGCTAAATCACGAACAACCTTTAGGATCCCAACAAACTACTGCTGCTACTCACAGTTGACTGGTGCTAGCAATGTGCAATGAAATGCTATCGTCTATACAATGAGTACATATAAACTATATTAAGCAAAGTAGGAAGGATCAAAATTGGGTCAGTGTCACAAAATATGGTGGGTTTGAGAAGGAATGATAAATGGATGGGGCAATGAATAGACAGGTGCACATTCTGATGGAATAATAATTATCCTGGAGAATGATGAATGTATACGTGATTTAGAATTTGCATGAACATTAATATGAGTGTTCCATAAATATGTTCTGTTTCAAAGATGGAGACTCCCGTGGGATCTAGCAGGATCCCATCTATTTATCCCCATAAGTTCCAGGATTTTTTCAATAGTAAGTAAACACATAGAAACATTGGAAGAAACCATATCACCCCCTTCAACATTTTTGTATCTACTGATGAACTTCTAGGGAAGACAGTGAAGAAGAATGGAAAGCGGGGAGGGAGAACCAAGGGAATTGTTCCTCACTTTTTGTACTCTGGCTCCTCAATGTGAGTTTTCACAGATAACACAATTAAATTGTTTCTCTTTGTGCTGGGGGCTTCTGGCTTTGTTCCTTCCCTTCCCTTCCCTTCCCTACCCTTAGAATGATAGTAGGAGCCCAACTGTCAAAATAACACCTCTACTATTGGTTGCAGCCTTCTCAGAGGTGGGTTCCTACCAGTTCGCACCTATTCGGTAGAACCGGTTCATCAAATCTACCGAACCGGTTAGAAAAGGTTCCACCAGTGGACCCGGAAAGCAGGCCACACCCACAGAAGAGGTTCCAAAAAACTTTGAAACCCACCACTGGTGGGTGTGTAATATCCCGCAGTTATCTACGCATTAATAATGATCTAGTAATATTTCCTTATACATTTTAGGGACCTTTCCTTACATAATTGGTGTTTTCTTTCATACTTTTGGGTTTTCTAATTTCTGTTTCCGTTAGTTGGCAATTGCTAAAACCAATCCCACGTGAAAAAGTATTCAAAGCCTTCTTGATTTTAATTGTCAATTTATTTATTCCTGCACATTGTAATATTTATTCATTTACATATCTCTGTTTTTCCACTGTTGTGCAAACACAATTCCAGCAGCTGATAACATGTGTAAAATTAAATATATATTATAATCCCTTTCAAATAGCCAAGAAAATATTTCTGGTTTTAATTCCACATCTTGCTTTACGGTTGCTTCTAACCACTAACTTCTGAATAGCTACTTGGACCAACCTAAGTACTAATTCATAATTTCATATCTGGTTATATGGGTGGCAAGACACGCCCATCCGGTCACATGGGCAGCAAGCCACTCCCATCCGGTCGCATGGGTGGCAAGCCACACGACCGGATAGTAGGCCACACCCATAGAGTAGGTTCCAACAATTTTTGAAATCCACCGCTGCTTCTCTACTGCAACAGATGGCCCCAAGATCAGTGGTGGGATTCATTGTTTTTTACTTCTGGTTCTATCGACATGGCTTGGTGGGCACGGCAGGGGAAAGATACTGTAAAATCTCCATTCCCTCCCCACTCCAGGGAAAGAATACCGCAAAATCCCCATTCCCTCCTAATCAGCTGGGACTCAGGAGGCAGAGAATAGATGGAGGTGGGGCCAGTCAGAGGTAGTATTTACTGGTTCTTCGAACTACTCAAAATTTCCGCTACCGGTTCTCCAGAACTGGTCAGAACCTGATGAATACCACCTCTGCCACAGACTCATAAAGATCCAAGAGAATGCTGGGTAAACTTGCTTATTATTATTAGCAAAGAGAACCACTTCCTCCACAGCTCACAGCAAGGCTGTAAGAAAGGGGATCAGAAAATCCCTGATGTATTATGGGAATATGCTGGTTATAAATTATTTTACTTGCTGGAATTTGTGTACCTCTACCCCTTTTAGTTAAAAAAGAAAATTATTTGAGAATAATGCTTGGCAAAGAATCATTTTGGACGAAGTAATTGCTAAGGAACTTGACATCTTTCATTCCTGTCCTCCTGCTCTTTCTTTTTCGTCCACTTAGCTAAGTGGATGAAACAACTAGGAGAAAAACTGCTACAACTAGGAGAAAAACTGAGAAGCCTTCTCAGTAATGGAATGAGTGGTTTTAGAAGGTGATAAACTTTTTTCCCACTCTGGGAATATTTAGGCAGAAGCTGCCAACCAACAGGGTTTTATAGGGATTTTTCAAAATGTACAGAGAAACACACAAGATCTCTTCATTATAATGGAACCAGCTCTGGCATCTGCCACTATTCAGGGCATGGGATTGGAACTGGCATCGCTGCTACTGACCAAGTCATTCTCCACCTATTCTTCTGACTATTTGGATCATCTGAGAAGAATTCACATCACTTTAGATACTGTTCTTTTCAAAAGAGCTAATTTTATACATTCGCTGACAACAAGCAAGTGCATGTATGTGTGAATCAGTCCAATGTTTGGATTACAATTAGGGATATATACTAGACGTATATTTTTTGTCCAAATTTATCATTAGATTTAGCTGCTGTAGGCAATGCATTGTACAATGGAATAGGTTAATGCTACTGCGGGCTTTGGTAAGGTGAGAACTAATATATTATAACAGGTTCTTCTGATTAAAAGAGGACACTGATCATTAGGTGACCCACCCATCTACCTATGTCATCCTTTCCTTCCCTTCCCTCCCCATCCCTTCCCTTCCCTGTCCCTCTCTTCCCTTCCCTCTTACCCCTTTTCCTCCCTCCCTCCCTCTTTCCCTGTTTCTTCTTCATCAGAAATTATTTTAAGAAGTCCCAGATGTCCATGAAGTTTGTGGGTTAAAACAAACATTATATATATATATATATATATATATATATATATATATATATATATATATATATATATATATATGTGTGTGTGTGTGTGTGTGTGTGTGTGTGTGTGTGTGTGTGTGTGTTTTATTTGTGCTGATAAATAAATAAAGGGAGACTAGTATAGATCTATTTCAAGCTATTTAGCTCTCATCAGCTAGCCATACCCTTACTGGGATTTGAACCTGGGCTATATGACATACTAGGCAGACTTCTTAGCCATTAGGCCACAGGCTCTTATCCGTTATCAGCGAAGCCAGGGTGAAAGGTATCTATTAGATTTTTACAACCCCTGGTAAGCCCCAATTATGGGAGGAAGATAACTGCTTCCATCATCTGTCAATCGGCTCGTCACAAGAGTCCATCACGACAGAAACCCAACATTTTTACTGTTGCCTTTGTTATATTTGTGTTTTTTTATTTGTGCTGATAAATAAATAAAGGGAGACTAGTATAGATCATACTAGTCTCCCTTTATTTATTTATCAGCACAAATTAAAAATCTTAAATCTGGGAAAAATCTGGGAACCCGTCAAAACATCACCAAGATACTCTCAATCTTACACGGGAAAAGACTGACAACAAAACCTGCATATATATATATATATATATATATATATATATATATATATATATATATATATATATATATATATATATATATATATATATATGAATAGCAGTGTTAATGAATAATATCAAAATGTGCCAGATACCACAGATACGATTGCTGGACCTTTTCATTTTGATGGATGGGCGGCAGTGGGGGAGTTGATGGCATTTTGATAGATTGATGGATGGCAAGGAAACATATGCTTTCCAGATTGAACCCAAAACATTTCCAAATTCAGAATCCAGGACCCCTCAAGCTGCAGTGAAACAAGAATAAATTGCATAGTATTTGTTACCCACTTGGGATTAATTATTGTGGTTGAGAGGTAAGTGGCTGCACTATTGAAGGTTACCAATTTCATTCTTTAATGGGCGATTTAGAGTTCTGAATGGGAAGGGGGATGGCTGGGAGCAACTAATAGAAATATTTCCATCTAAGGAAGACTGGACAACAGTAAATGAGGTCAAGACTTCACCTGTGAAAATAATGTTAATTTTGATCATTTGTAAATGTTAGGAATTAGACTCAAATTAAAGAGAGCAGAGAGCAAGGAAATTTATTTTTTGTTGTTTTGTTGCTAATGGAATTTTAGTTTACCTGTAGCTGGTAATGTCTGGATATAAATATTATTGTTCTCTGGAGAACTTTGGTCACTTCTGAGTTTTAGAGTCATGAATAATGAATCTTCCATCTGTTATAAAGAATAGGGTTATAGCATCCTATTCTCTGAGGCATTTTGACTAGGGAATGATGTTTTAAGGAAACTAGCATGAGTTGTGGAAATGCTATTTTTTTCACTTGGAGAATTTGGGATATATGACATTTCATAAGGTGAATAAATCATGAATCAAAGTGTGATTAGAAAGAAATTATAATCTTTCGGATCCTAAATTCCCTCCTTCTGATCATGATTTAGAGTTGTGTCCCAAACATTTTCAAATGAATTTTCATCACGTGGCTACTGAACTAAAAAAACCTAATGCAGTTTGACCCAGTGGCAAATGGTTCTATTGTCCCATATCAGAAACTATAATAATTTGAGATAAAATCATATAATCTCACTCCTGGATGAACACTTCTGTATCTGACAACAGCCTTTTGCTGTAACAGGGCTACATGTATAACATTCTGTTATGAATTGTCATTCTCAATAATCCACATAACAGGAAAGTTTTATGAACTTGAAGGTACAGATTTTCCCTTTCTAGTTGTGTCTGATTCTAGAGAGGGGTGCTTTCCTTCATTTCTTACATGTGGGAGCCAACATTGTCTGAAGACATTTCTATGGTCATGTGACCAGCATGACTATATTCTGAAATGCATGGTACATTGTTACTTTTCCACCAACGTGGTACCTATTTATCTACTCACATTTTGATTGTTTCTGAATCACTAGGTGGGCAGGATCTTGGGCAAATAATGGAAGCTCACCCCATCATGCAGCTCTGGGGTCTCAAACCCAGGCTGTCAGCTTTCTAGTCCAGTGTCTTTAATCCCTGAGCCATCACATCCCCTTATGAACTTAACCAAGACTTTCATTCACAGAAGATTTGATCCTGCCTGTCTGAAAATCTTTATGCAAGAATTAAATAATTGGTTTCATTCTGTATTGTAAGATGTTTGAAAGAGCTTTAGATGGTTTCTAAAGAGCTTTTAATTCCATAAAATAGTTTGATTGCTGATGCTTTTACTTGGCCATGCCATCTTAAAATAATATGTTAGATGTTTATTGTTTTATGATTGAATTGTGTCAAAAGTGTAATTGTGAGTTACTTGGAGAGGACTTGGGACCAGAGAGGTCAGGAAAGAATAAAACACTCATCCTATAAATATCTATTCAGAAGCATGCCCTGTTGCAATTGGTGGATTTCATCCTACAAAAGCATATGTAGAATTCCATCCTGAAATACAGTTGGATATATATTTATGGACAGCATGAATAACACTACATGGTTTTATGGAAACAATTTAAGGCAAATATACTGTTTACAGAAAATACATTTTTCAGATCATAAAACTTAAATTCAGAATGCTTCATTTTCTGATTTTCTTTGTAAATAATAAAGTTGAATGTGAACAATATTAAAACCAGATGTGGTATTCAGCCGGTTCTCTTTGGTTTGGGCGAACCGGTAGCAGCAGCTTTGGGAGGCTCCGCCCACCCACCCTGACATAATGCACAAGGACTGCACATGCACAGAAGGCAGGACACATGCGGTGTGCGCGAGTGAAGCAAATGCGCGCAAACGCGCTCACATTTGCGAACTGGTAGGGAAGGTAAGTGAATCCCACTGCTGATTAAAACCAACTCATTTGTTTTATAATTAGTACAACAAGTGGAATTCTAGGGATTTACTTTTCATCACAGTATAATTATAGTGACCATATTTTCTTGGGGGGAAAAATAAAGGACAAACCTGAAAAATTTGAAAGATTCTTCATAATAAATTTATGTTTATAACTTTGTTTTGCCTTATGGAAGAAAATATAAGAACAAAATTAATTAATTAATTAATTAAATTGAAAGGATACTTTTTAAAAATAATGATGTATGGAAATATAATTCATATAGTATTTATGTATCTTATTTATACAAGCGTTGACCATTTCTGGTATTAACTTTATCATTATTCATTTCCTGAACAATTTCTCATAGTATTGTAACTGGAATCCCCCCCCCCTTATAAGTTTACATAAATATGCATTTGAATATAAATAAAGTACCAGAAGAGAACAAAATAATTAAGTAGCAAACTGTTCCATTATAAAATGTTCTTATAATGATTGTCTTAGATGGAGAGTGTGGGCTTAGCTGAGCAATCAATGAATATTAGCAGCCATTCCTGAGATCTGAATTGAAAGTTAGTTACATGAGGGGAGAAAATTCTCACTTCCATCTAAACTTCATCTTGAAGTAAAGAAGGCACAAGAGAGAGATGGTGGTTGGGGATTTCTCTTTTGTTTCTTAAACATGACATTCAGTTCTCTACTAGTAAGCTAGGTGAGAAATAGCACATGAAGACCCTTCCCCTCCTTTATCTCTTGCCATTCGCCTTGGTGCTCAAATACGCTCAGGACACAGTCTCCAGGGGATGCTCCCTTCCAGGTTTAAAGCAAAGAAAAACAATGTGTTAGGAATATAATCTAATGGTTGGGTTGGCAATATATAAATCATGTAACAATGCGGTACCTGTTTCTTTAAATCATGCTGTAAATGTGATTGGTTGCTGTTTCCTCAATCGGCCATAAGATGGAGCCAGAATCACTGTTAGATGCTGATCTGATCTGAGTGTTTGGAAGTTGGCTGTTAGAAGTGCCGTATAGTGATCAGCGTGAGGTATTGTAAGTTTTGCAACTGCTAGCAAACTTTGTGTACCGGACTGTTTGTATGATTATGGACTATGTTATTTGGATTATCCCTTAACTGAAAGACGTTAATGACTGACTGTCTTATCTGTGTTTGACTTGGACTGTTCGATGGATTCTGATACCTCTAGTTCCATGAAAGTAACAGCCTATTTAAACTGAAGTGTCTCTGTATGCTGGTTTGTGTGTTCTCCAACACCACTATCACAACGCTTCTCTGAACGCACTCGCTCTCCCAACGGGGGAGCTTACCTAACACAATGTGAGCTAATATTGTATTTTTATGATGACTACCTCTTGCTATTCCACCACGGAGCTCTGATTACAGTTGGTTTCCAAAGGCAGTTTTTAATTATGGCATGTTGCAACTGCAGACTTACCTTTAGAAGGATGATGGTATCGTTTGCCTTAAGAGCTCTGGACTCAATCCAGGACATTTCTGATGCTATGATGATTGTGAGAGAGAATAACACATGAGCAGGGCTAGAGATTTATCTTCTTATTTAAGCTTCATTTTGACAATCTCCAGGTCGTCTGTTCCCAGGGAGCAAATGCTAGGTGAAGTTGTATGTGTGTATCCTCAGTATTCTGGTTACTCTTTAGCCTGGAACTTTGTGTGATCCTACTTTGTATGTTATTAATAATGAAAGCCTAATGGCTGCTAAGGAGATATGATGGCTCAGGGGTTAAAGACGCTGAGCTTCACAGCCCGGGTTTAAGACCTGAGTGATACAAGATTGGGTGTCCCAGCTCCTGCCCACCAACAGTTCGAAAGCATGCAAATGTAAGTAGATAAATAGGTACCACTTCGATGGGAAGGTAACAGCATTCCGTGCACCTTGGCGTATAGTCATGCTGGTCACATGACCACGGCAGCATCTTCAGACAATGCTGGCTCCCTCAGGTAAGAAATGGAGATGAATACTGCCTCCTAGCATTGGAGATTAACTGGACAGGGGGATTATTTACTTTTAATGCTGCTTAATTTTGCAAAAAATTAATGTAACATTTACATTAATAGCTTTTGATATTTGATTTTATCCCAGTTCCATTAATTTCTTTCTCTGCTCTTCGAAATGGAGTCTCCGGTACACTGTTCCAGAGCCAAATGCAGCTTTTGGACTGAATTAAGATTGCACATCTCTGCTCCAAACGGAATTACATTTTGCTATGAGTTTAAAGTTGAATGCCATTTGAGTCTGCTTCCACCTGCATAGTGAAGAGTGCCATCTGGATAGCAAATCTGCATCTTCTCAGTAGGTAATGAACATCGTACATTTTCCCTCCCTTTTGCTCTTTCCAGTAAATGTGTTTTTTATTTTCCATTTTCATTTCGTACAGTCACATATATACTGTGCATAACCGGGGCCATATAACATTAAACAATAAACACAGCCATTCCTCTTGTCAACAATACCCCCCAAAATACAAACCCAATGTACCACTTCGACCCTCCATACACCCTTTCTTTCGCCCCCCTCCAACTTTCCTTCTTCCCTCCAACATTCCCCTCTACCCTACTTCCCCTCCCCCTCTATCACTCCTCTCTCCCAGTACACTCCCTCCCTTCCTTCTCACCCTCCCTCCCGTCCTCTCTCCCACCCTCTCTACCCCTCTTTCTTCTATCCCTCTACTCCTCCCTTCGGTGTATTTCTACTATCTTTTAATATATTCAGCTTGTCCTATTTTTACAGTGAAATTAAAGAGCAACAGTATACAAGTGCAGTCGCGTTACTTTAAAATCTAACACATACTATATACCCCCGACTTCCCAGAGCCCGTACATGGTATAGGTTTTTATAGATTGACTATATACAAAACAAATACGGGACTAAGAAATTACAGATAGCCTATGCTTAAGATTAGGAATAATCTAAACTGCTTAAAGTTAGTGCAACAGGAAGAAGCTGAGTTTAATGCAGAGATGTTATTAACTTCTTTTTTTTATTTCCTTTGTCTTAATATATTTTAGACTGCATTTGTTAAAAACCTCCCTTTTGCTCTTATTATCAGTTTTGTTCCCAGAAGGAAAATGCAAAATGAATGTAACAGGAAAATGCAAATCTGGCTCCGTGTTGCCTCTAAAACAGCATTGCTGGCTTCTAAATGAGAAGTGGCAAATATTGCTAATGTAAAATGAAAGTAGAAGTGAAAAGAAATGAGCCACGTAACTTTTGGAATATGGTTAATTTACTGTGGTAATACCTTGGTTTTGGCTCTGATCCCTTGCTTGAAAATCAGATCCAGACTGCCAAACTTCACCTGCCAGAGTCGATCTGCCTCACCATTCTGCCTGCAGAGCTGTTTTTGTTTACCTCTCTTAGAACAATCCCAGTTGCTCTTGCTCTGTGACAGGGTGCAAAAAAAGGAACTTAAGTTTTAGGGGGAAATTTGGTTGGCCAGCTACCTGTTTTCTACTTTTGAAACCGAAGCCAGCGATGAATGAATTCAGCCCCCCAATGCTGGAAGAAAAGGAAAGATGGGATTGTGCTATCAAAGTGGTCTTCTTGAGACTCGATTGCCGCTTTCGCCTTTTCTCGTGTTTCTTTTTAAAGCAAAGACTCACCGTTCCACCTACACAAACTGAAGAAATTCATGCTAACTATCCATGATTAATTGCCGGGTGGTTTCGCTCTGGTTCACAAAGTGATGGCTGTGTGCAGGCACGATGTAGCTATAAAAGGTGGTGGGAAGCACAGGGTGACAGCTCTGACAATTTATTCATTGCCTTAGTGCTTTGTTGGTCAGTTCGTGCTGAAGGAAGAATAAAAAGAGTTGGAAATGAGAGTGCGAGAACCGATGGCTATTTATTTATTTTATTTTATTTATTTTATTAGTTTGTATGCCGCCCGCTCTTGAGAGACTTAGGGCGGCTTACAAATAAAAAAGGAAGGGGAGGACATACAAAAAACAAAATAACATTAAAAAGTCTACAACATTCACAACTTAGGATAGGGCTGGACAAAATCAACAGCCCCAGGCCTGCCGGAACAGCCAGGTCTTGGTTGCTTTGCGGAAGGCCAGAAGGGTAGTGAGGGTCAAGATCTCAACGGGGAGATCATTCCATAGGACTGGAGCAGCTACAGAGAAGGCCCTACCCCGGGGAGTCGCCAGCTGACATTGACCGGCAGATGGAATTCGGAGGAGGCCTAGTCTGTGTGATCTTATAGGTCTCTGGGAGGTAACTGGCAGGAGGTGGTAGCCAGGTCCGATACCATGTAAGGCTGTAAAAGTAATGACTAGCACCTTGAAGCGTGTCCGGAGACCAATGGGAAGCCAGTGCAGCTCGCGGAGGATAGGTGTAACATGGGTGTACCTAGGTACACCCACTATCGCTCGCGCGGCTGCATTCTGGACTAACTGAAGTCTTCGAACACTCTTCAGGGGCTTCAGTATGTGACTGCAACTGACAGCAAGGTATCTTGCATAGCAGCTTCTCCTTTTCAAAAATGGTTGGGAAAATTCAGTCAAAATCATAATGTCTGCTTGTTCAAAATTATAGGGAGAAAAAAAGAGACCCGGGGATGGTGGTGATTAACTTATTTTCCAAAGCCCCAAAAAGACAAGAAATAACGGATGGAAACTAATCAAGGAGAGAAGCAACGTGGAATTCAGGAGAAACAGTGAGGACAGTTAACCGATGGAACAGCTTTGCCTTCAGAAGTTGTGGGTGCTTCAACATTGGAAAGTTTTTAAAGAAAAAAATCGACAGCCCACTTGTCTGGAATGGAATAGGGTCTCCTGCCTGAGCAGGGGTTTCAAACTAGAAGGCCTCCAAGGTCCCTTCCAACTCTGTTACTGTTGCTGTTACATATTCTGCACAGGTAGTCATTATTATGATGATATGATATGATATGATATGATATGATGTGATGTGATGTGATGTGATATGATATGATATGATATGATATGATATGATATGATATGATATGATATGATATGATATTATATTATATTATATTATATTATATTATATTATATTATATTATATTAT
The DNA here is from genome assembly GCF_009769535.1 of Thamnophis elegans. Classification (NCBI taxonomy): domain Eukaryota; kingdom Metazoa; phylum Chordata; class Lepidosauria; order Squamata; family Natricidae; genus Thamnophis; species Thamnophis elegans. Next base: position 11,853,040 of record NC_045543.1, on the reverse strand, counting down.
TATTAATATTATTATATTATTTATTAAATTTATAGGCCGCCCAATCCCGGAGGACTCCGGGCAGCTTACAATGAAATAAGAAAAAAAGAAAAGCAAAATAAAAGAATAGTTTAAAATTCACAACACACATACGTTCTAATCGGGGCTGGACCTTAACAATAAGGTCAACAGCCCCAGGCCTGCCGGAACAGCCAGGTTTTAACGGCTTTCCTGAAGGCCATGAGGGTGGGTAAGGTCCGGACCTCTGGGGGTAGCTGGTTCCACAGGGTCGGAGCAGCCACAGAGAAGGCTCTCCTCCAGGGGCCTGCCAGCCGACACTGTCCGGCTGACGGCATCCGAAGGAGGCCCACCCTGTGGGATCTTATCGGCCGTTGGGAGGTGTGTGGTAGTAGGCGGTCTCGCAGATAGGCGTTATTTAGTGTCCGTTGAAAATTACAACAGCACTGAAAAAATGACTTACAACCCTTTCCCACAATTAAGACCACTGCAGCATCTCTATGGTCACGTGATCAAAATTTGGATGCTTGGCAACGGGTTCATATTTACACTGGTTGCAGTGTCGTGTGATCACCTTTTGCAACCTTATGACCTGCAGTCCATGGGGAAGTCAGATTCACTTAACAACCGGGTTATTAACTTAACAACTGCAGTGATTCACTTAACAACTGTGGCCAGAAAAGGCGTAAAGTGGGCCAAAAAACTCACCTAATAAATGTCTTACTTAGCCACAAAAACTTTGGGCTCAATTATGATTGTAAGTTGAGGACTTACTATATACGTGCCTTGTATGCTTTCCTGCCCTTTCTCCCATTCTCACCTCTGACATAAAGGCAATTTTTCTCCAGGAAGTTGACATTGCAAGTTTTCACACTATCAGTCAGAAACTGGTTATGTTCCAATGAAGCCTGATTTAATACTGGCAATTTTATGAACAGCCCGTAGCTGCAGCATTTTTAATTTCTTGCCTCTGAACACAAGCGCAAGAGAATATATGGAAAGGGACTGTTATCAGTGTCTTAGTTTCATGCACGAAAACAAAAGAAGGGAGACATTCTCAGAGTGCAATTATGTTTCGTATTACTTCACCTCTGGCAGCTTTCCTTCGCTCAAGAAGCGACGGCATGAGGGAATATTCCCTTCCTAAGGGTGGTGATAAATCTGAAATCAACAATAGTTACTATGATTGGTAAGTTGCTGTTTTGTTGTATGCTTTGTGTGGTATCTTGTCCAAGATTCAATCAGGCTGCAAACCAAAACATTCCGAGGAGACGGTTCTCATGGATTTTTTCATAAAGAATGGGCAAGATGGGAATGAGATGGGTGGGGGAAATATTTCTTCAGGGTCTCTAAGGCTTTTGAACTTTAGAATCTTTTTTCTGAGTATATTTTGTTGATACGGGGATGTGGTGGAGTACCTGAATTGTTTCTCTGGGTTTACTTAGTCTTGGGTATTCTCTTGGGTATTCCTTGCTCGGTATTATCCGTCATGTGAACATATAACCTTAAACGTCTGTGACTGTTAAAAGTTATATCTTCGGGAAGCGCACACAATCTCCATTTGTTGCGTAAACAGTGGAATGAATGTAGTCCCTCAATTGATCGTATTTCTTTTCATGTTGATTTGTCTTAGTTTCACGCAAAATGTTCCTAGATTCTATGTTTCCAGTGCAGTTCTCAAAATGAGAGATAGTTAGATACTCCTGTGTGCTCCATCACAGGAGTATCTAACAAGGTTTAAATCATGGCAACTGGCCTGAAGTTTATTAAAGTTCAGCCAGTTGCCAAGATACTTTTTTGGCCTGGATGATTGAGTCTTCATTTACATCGGTCACTGGTGATTTTCAAGAAGAGATTGGACAGACTTTTGTCCAGAATGGTGTAGGGTTTCCTGCCTGAGCAGAAGGTTGGATTAGAAGACCTCCAAGGTCCTTTCCAATTCTGCTATTCTGTTATCCATGCCTTTGGAAGAACATTTGGATGGTATTTTATTCTTAATGTAACACTTTTTTTTGGTGCTTAGTACATGTAGTCCTCAATTTACAACTACAATGGGGGCCAGAATTTCACTAAGCTGTTGTGGTTGTGAGTGGAGCCATCATGTGACCAAACTGAATTTTATGACTGTGCTTACAACAATTGTAAAGCAAGTCACCATGGCTGTAAAACTAATCCCCTGCAGTCATTAAGTGGATCTATTATTCTAAAGAGGTGCCACAGAATGGCCCCAAAAGTTGCAAATTACAGTCCTGTAATCACGAGACACTGCAACTGGTCATAAATGCATATTGGTTGCCAAGGGCCCTTAAATGTGATCATGTGATTGGAGGGTGCCAATCATAACATTGATGTATGCCTGATCTTGGTTTAGGAGCCAATTCTAGTATGCCGGGTTGACTGAACCTGTCACTCGTAATTTCCTAAGCCATGCTTGCCAGTAAGCCAGGACTAAAAGTTTCTTTTGATTGAGAATTTGTGAAGACAACTGTCTCTAGTAGCCTCTTTCGGTCTGTCCTATTGGGGCAACCCCAGAAAGGATTCTAACAACCCTAAGAGGGATGAGTTGGGGCCTAGTGATAGTCCTTCTTGGTGGCTGGACCACGCTTGGGAAAAATCTTTCCTCTTGAGGTATGTTGTGCTTCCAGAGGTGATTCCTAAGGCAGGCACCTTTATATGGGCACAAAGGGTGATAACATTGTCTATTAGATAGGTTAGCATTTACTTTTTGTTTTTAACTACATAACTCTACTTTTGTTACTGTGGTACTGTAAACTACCATGAGTGTTTAAAGTTAATGGTGCTGATCCTTTGTATAAATTACAGGTAGTCTTCAACTTACAATAGTTCATTTACTGACTATTTGAAGTCACAATGACACTGAAAAAGTGACACGACTGTTTTCCCCATTTACGACCACTGTAGCATCCCCATGGTCATATGATCAAAATCCAGACGCTTGGCAACTGACTCATATTTACGACGGTTGCAGTGTCCTGTGTTCACCTTTTGCTAACCTGTGACAAGCAAAATCAACGGGGAAGCCAGATTCACTTAATAACCCTGTTACTAACTTAACCATGGCAGTGATTCACTTAACAACTGTGGCAGCAAAGGTCGTAATATAGGGCAAAGCTCACTTGATAACTGTCTCCCTTAGAGTAGAGTAGAGTAGAGTAGAGTAGAGTAGAGTAGAGTAGAGTAGAGTAGAGTAGAGTAGAGTAGAGTAGAGTAGAGTAGAGTAAACAGAGTTGGAAAGGACCTTGAAGGTCTTCTAGTTCAATCCCCTGCTTAGGCAGGAAACTTGATACCATTCCAGACAAATAGTTGTCCAAACTCTTCTTAAAAACTTCCAGTGTTGGAGCATTCACAACTTCTGGAGGTAAATTGTCCCACTGATTAATTGTTCTAACTGTCAGGAAATTTCTTCTTAGTTCTCTGTCGCAGTTGTTCAGACTTTAGAAGGAAGTGCAATCTTCCACCTAGATTTAGGGTGTTGAGAGTTATGTGGAATTTCCATCACACAGACATTTATCATTCTATTAGCACAAGAGCAAGCTAACAATTTAAAGCTTGTGGCCACATTAAAAACGTCGAGAGTTGAGAAGGTGGAATGAAGCCTGGTGTAGGTAGCTTCATGAGTAATTAAATTAATAGACTGATTACTCACCTCAGCATCAGTATTACATTACTCAACACAGCCACTCCCCTACATTCATTTTCCCTGGACATGGGAAACTGCCTTGAGCAACTCAGAAGCAGTAAAGCAACTAATTTACAATAATCTATAATTTAAACCATCCCCCTCACTAGATTTGCTGCTTCAAAGCTGGTCACTGTTTTGATTTGCTTTGGTGAATGATTTGATGGGAGAGTTACTGAACTGAGGCTTTGAAATCCATTGGATCCTGAAATCTAGTTGCAGGAGTTGGTATTCTGTAGCAGTCATCACTGTAAAACTGACATTGTACTAGCTGGGTATAAAATAATCAATTGTACTACAAGGAAAAGGGAGAGAGGGATTTGGGAGATGTGAATTGGGACTGTTTGCAACCAAGCCATTTTGTTAATCAGTACATATTCCTCAATAATTTATGTTGTAAAATAAAGGAATTTTATTGGTAGAATGGGCTGCACCTTTTATTATGTATGTTTTTAGTAATTCATTATGTTTATGAAGACCTTTAACAAATGCAACAATGAACATTTATAATTAGATTACTATCGGTAGCAGAAACTGTAGCATTGTTATACAGTATATTCCTATTAGAAATACCATAAGCATTGGGTTTTTTTTAAAAAAAATGGCTTTAAAGCAATTTACAAAATATAAAATAATGTAAAAATACCATTAAGTAGACAAATATAATACTAATATTTTTTTTGCTTATTTTCTCATTCATTATGATCATAAAATGGGCAGAGCACAATAGTCCATTTTACCTTTTCTGTTATATATTGTTCCTTTCTTCAGAGAAGCGTTGAGGAATTTTCTTTTTGCAAATCAGTTAAGAAAAGTTAATTTAATTACTGTAAGTCCAACTCAATAGTTTTAAAAATACCATGTATAAATGGAAAAATTGAATACTTTCCCATATCAAAGTGATACCAGTTGTATATTTTGAAACACATTCTGTTGTTTTAAACAATATTTAGGAACAAAGAGCAGAGTTAGGCAAGGAAAATGAACTGAGTTAGGTGGGTTATGTATGGAAATGGTCCATAGTAAGGTAGTTTAACTCGTTTTAGTACAAACTGTTCTGTAGAACAGGTTGATAAAGTCACTTAAGCCAAGAGAGTTAGCCCAGGAGAAAAATACTGGGTGTGTGGATAAAAAATGCTTTAGAGAATTAGCTACAATATTATAACCTCTGGCTTCATAAATTATTGGGTCAGATTTAAATTTGAAGAAGATGCCTGTTTTCATTCTGAGTGGTGTGTGATTTTGACTAAGTTCATCATATTTAAGGTTATAAACTAACACAATCAGAAGAGATAAAACCCCAGTATTGGCAAGATAATTGTTATTTCTTTTCACTCAGTAGGGTCTGATTTTCTAATCACCCCAATATATGAAGTTAAACAATATAGGTGATGTTAGTGTCATTTTATTACATTCTTTCCTTAAGTCAATAAGGGTGAGTACAATTGTTTAATTTTTATCCTGTTAATAGAATTGAAGCTGAGGATGATTTATCAATAGGTGCTCATGGATATGATTTCTTCCTGAGCAAAGATTTTGAACATTGGTCTTTTGATTTATCTCTTTACTTTAAAGTTATTTCAACTTTAGCCTTCTCAAAAACAGAGACTTTCTGGGGTAATTACACAAATCAAATGCAGTTCACAATAAATACTGATCATTAATAGTTACAGAAAAAAGGCAATATGAAATATGGAATTGTTTCTAATTTGAACATTAATATCACAATGAATTATCTTTCAAAATCTAATAAGGATCCATAAAGGAAAAATTAACAAAATGCAAGAACTGCAAAAAAATTGAGATCCCTTGACAACCAGCAAAAGAGGACATATTTGATATTTAACAAAAGGACTTAATCCACAATGAGAAATATAAAAATAATATATAGAAGAACAATTAGTTTTTCTGTTTGCTCATAGAAGATTTTAAACCAGCTTTTATGTTTTCTTAGGAAGGAAGAAAAGAAAATATACTATTGTCACAGTGCTTTGATTGCAGGGTGAATTACAATTCTGGAAGTAGAAGTAATTAGGAAGAAAAATATTAAATAACTTTCTTTACCCTTAATGAACTTTTATTCAAAAAGATTTCTGCGTGCATAGCACTTTTAAGCTTAAACAGAAATTACAATACAAGTAATATTAACCTGTCAGTCTATCCTTTACACTTCTGTTGGAAGTTAAACCTACCCCTCTCCTAGGGAAATGAAATATTTTAGGAAATATTAAAAAGGCAGAATATTTCCCCTAAAAAGAGAAGCAGAATCTCAAGAGAGGCATAAACTCAGCCGCCCCCACCTTTGTCAATGGGCGGCTAAAACCCTGAGCCGGTCTATTCTACATAACAAAGGTAGGATTAGCCTTCCACCCATCTCACCACAGGGCACCTGGGACGAAGCAATGTTCGACCAACCTTGGACTCAAAACACAGCCTACAGGGTTGCCCCCGCATGGGCCCATGCGAGTCTGACAACCAATCAGAATGCAAGCTCAAGTTCAAAGCCCATAGAGGGCATAAAAACAGGGACTTTCAGCATCTCAGCTCCTTTTTTTCTTCTTCAACATCTTTGAGGCATGTGGTCCCCCTTTCCCCAGGATCTCAAACCAAGTGGTCCTGTCTACCATTAAAACCATCTTTCCAAGCGGCCTCCATGTTTCCAATGTCTTTTTCCCCACTTGGAACTGAACCCGGAAAGTCATTTCTTCCAACACTTCAATTAGGTGAGTTTAGGCTTTAGATATATAGATTATAGGGGGAAAATGCTATTTACAATTTACTATTTTAGCCAACTGATGGTAATCAAAGGCATCTCTATCTTTATACAAGATATAAAGGTAGTCATTTTGGTTAGAAAACCCCAGAAAACACCTTTCTCTTTATGTTTTTCTCCTCCTGGAATAAATCCATTGCCACACTACCATAATGGAGTTTGCACACTAATGAACTCAAAATGACCCTTAGCAATCTGGGAATATTTTACCCCAATTTAACATAACAATAGTTGTCTTTCTCTCCTTTTCTAGCCTTACAAACTTTTGAAAATTTTAAGGAATTTATTTAACGTAGCGACTTCTAGAATAAGTTTTTTCGCTTCTCTTTTTCCCTCCCGTGACAATCCAGTACAGGGTCGTCACCAAGTTTTCCTACCCTTCTACAAAAAGGCTCATGTGAAAATGTCTGCAAATGAGCAGTTAAGGGAGACGAACAAATTCCCTACTGCTATATAATCCTTCAGCGCTTGCTTTCACCCCACCCGACTTGCGCTCAAATGCAATAATTAAGGATGGAGCGGCAGAAGCCTCCATGCCTCCATTCAGCCTTTCTTTCTCCCTTTTCCGGAGCTAAGTCCCATAACAGTTCTTTGCAAACCAATAAACAAAGCAAGAACTCCACTCAAGCTAGGGCCCATTATCTATTAACATATTTTTGTAGATTTCCATTCTGCTTTTTGTTCAGATACGGCAGTGAGATAATTCGCTTTCACTTGTGGCTGGGGAAAACCAAAACTTTCTGTAGATAAAGGCTCATCTGATTTTATTTATTTCTTGCAGCGTGCTCTATTGTGTCATACTGGTTTATTATTTTACTTTAAGCAATACGGTTAAGATCTCATGCAATGAACAGCAATCATAATTCACTTCGATGTCCTAAGAAAGTAAGCAGAGTTGTGAACATTGTTTTTTTCTGGATTGTTGTTTTCACACTGTGATTCTTGTCCTGTTTTAAATAACATCTGAACACAAAAGGCTAATAAAATTTGGGGGATAACAGTGTGGAAAATAATCCTGATATATCCCTCACGTGGATCTTGTTGCTAAAATATTATGAAAATGAAGTGAGATGGTACTAGTAAGTCTACCACTGTGGTAATGAAAATAAAACTCCTGACTCTCCAAAACATGTATGAATATTTTAATAAGCTTTTGGAAACCACCCAGAGTCACTCAGGTGAGATGGATGGTGCAGAAACTTAATAAAGAAAAATAAATGTTTTAAACAACCAAGATCAACAATAATAACTGCTTGTCATTTTTAGCAAAGAGAAACATTTCACTATGGATTTATTTATTTTTTTCCTTTAGTGGAATGATGTGAATTGCTATTCAGGTAAAAGGAACAAATTCATTTTATAAGGAAGTGTTGGATATAATATATTTCTGTGAGTCAGCATATAAAAAAACTCTTAATTTACCCAAGCCTTTTCTTTCATTTTTTTTCCTATATCATTTTAATTTTAGCAGCAAATAAAATTATTTAGCAGTAAATAGTTACTTTTTATTTGCTCATAACAAAAAGTTTTAGTTATATCGAATTAAACCAGAAAATGCACCATTTTATAAAATGAATAACTCAGGAGGATTCATGATATAACTTTTCCTGACAACTACTTTTATTGTTTTATTGTAGCCAACTAGTACAAAATAACTGCAGTGCCTATAATAGTACATGTTGGCTAACTATCCATGATTAAATATGAAATTTCAGTTCATATTGAACTCCCTACTTTAATTATTGCATGTAATGATGCAGAAAATGTTTTGGGGGAGTTTTGAACTAGTCAATCATGGAGAGGAAAGTGTATTTTTGATTCTCTCTAGAGAGCCCTTTATAAAGAAGACAGGGGTATACTTCGTTAAGCTCTCCCATTCCTCCCTAAATATGTTGCTCAAAAAAACAACAATCCACTGTTAATGCTAGCTCTAAAATCTCAGTAATATCTCACTATGTTAGGATTTTAATTCATAAGTCAGAGGAGCCAAGCGCAAATAAGCCCCCAGTTTTGGACTGTTGCACGAAAGATAGGACACATGCTTTGCAAGTCTATGATTTATATCTCCGCATGATTGTTTTTAGTAGTAAAACATATAGTTTCCTTCTGGAAGTGGTTTCTGCAGAGATTAGAGATCAGGTGACAGTACAATGAACCACTCTTGTTTTTTGCAAACATTATCTGAGGTTCGGTTTTTTCTAGCTATTGCATAAAAATACAGTGTTTCTACAATCAGTGGAGCTCCTGTTACCATTTTAGCAAAACAACCAGTATCAGATAGCAATAAAATTTAGACTTATAGGCTACTTCACGGTGCTTTTATAGCCCTCTCTAAGATGTTTACAGAATCAGCATATTGCTCCACAACAATCTGTGTCCTCATTTTACCCATCTTGGAAGGATGGAAGACTGAATCAACCTTGATATTTCACAAACAAATACATATTCAAGGAATAAAGTTACTGAATACAGATACACAAATTCATACTTGCTGCTGGTAGGCATGAGGGCAGTGAAGTGAAGGATAGCAGCTAAAGCTCTCCAGTTAAATACTAAACAAGGCATTTACTCCAAGTTAACAATTTTCAATCAATGGGACTAAATGTTGATACGTCTAAAAGGTTATTTATTTATTAAAGAAATTTATATGGCTGCCAAACTCAAAACACGGGTGACTGAGCAGCTTGCAACATTAAAAGTCCACAACATAAAAATCTGTAAAAAACTCTACTCCAACCCCACTCCTACAATTTTTATCTGCTGCTTTGACAATATTTACATCTCTTGATGCCTAACATTCTCAGAAGGAAATAAAGAAGGTTTCCAATTGGGACGCCGGCTAATACACATCAGTTTTCCTAGTGAAAAGTAATATTTCCAAGCTTAAAATAGAAATTACATCAGTAATTTTCTGTCCCTCTAAATTTCTAAGGGTTCTCATTTTGCCAAGAAAGAAAATGACTCATAAACTACTTTGCACAAACAGTGAACACACACAGTAATATATTACAAATATGTTATTCTACTGCATAAAAGGTTTACTGGCTATACAGTGCTACATTCAGGATTTTTTTCTCCCTTATGTATTTCAGCATCAATTTCTCCTTGCAATTTGAACAAATGGATTTGTGCTTGAATGTTAACAGCGCAGACACATGTATGTTAGTTTAGAAATACTGCATATTTAGCAGACTTTACTTTAGGAATTATTGAGCCTAAATCTGCAATCCTACAGACATTTCCTTGGGAGAAATGTCTGTTCTCTGTTAGGTCCAGCAAAGGCAAATTCTGAGAAAGGATTCATAAACGTGGGCGTTAAAACATGTCTGAAACTTGTACATGAAGGCAATTTGGGGGTGAGGTTACCCTTACCAACATCAAACTATATATGTGATGCCCTTAATATGTTCTGCAGAAAGCTGAAACATATAGTTCATGTACTCAGAGGGGTCATGGGTTGTATGAACATATTATCCAGCAGTTCAAAAATATTATTTTTGAATTTTGAAATATATATATATATTCTGCAACTGCTCAAGGGAGTATCTTATTTAAACAGTTCCATCCTCTTGGCTTCATTGATTGGCTATGGTTGCGCTGTCCTTAGATGTTTTAATGTTAAAGTGATGCCTGGTCACAACCATGAGATTCCCTTTCACATGTTGAGAGTACATTCGACTAGACTGAGCACATTCAAGACATGACGATGTTGGCATTGGGAGCCTAGTACAGAAATAGATGTCAGACAGCCCCCCCCCGCCCCACATTTGTTTTATTAAAACAAAGGCAACCAATTACATCCAATTTGTCTTCAGCAAAATCCTCAGGAGTATTCACTTTAAAAACGGTGCAAACACACACACACACCATGGCAATGCATGGAAAATTAATAAGTCAGTCTTCTGCAGTGAGGGTCTGCTGTTGAGACAAGGTGAGTTTCAAAGCTCTCCCCAATTCCAGAGATAAATCTCAAACAATTTTGAAAAAGAGTTACCTTGTCCAAGTTATTTTTCAAGAGTCTGTTTGGCTTGTTCTATCTACTGTATATACTCGAGTATAAGCCTAGTTTTTCAGCCCACTTTTTGGGCTGAAAAAAGCCGCCTCGGCTTATACTCGAGTCAGTGAAAAATTTGCCCGAAATGGAGGAGAAAAAGGGGCGGGGCCATGCCGCTGGGTGACACTCGTGAATGGCCCAGTGCCCCTGTGAGTTTCCCCTCCCTCTGTGTCAGTTTGCCGCGCAGCGCGCACCGCACCATCCCCCCTCCTCACGTTCTAATGTAATGCAGGGCTGTCTTACGATTCCCCTTCCTTCCCCTCCTGCCGCTCTGCAACGATGTCCCACCTCCTCCTTGTTATGGCAAGCAGCCACATAGCGATGTCCCACCTCCTCTGGTACAGTGATCCAATGATAGGAATCACTGTGCCGTGTGTCATAGGAGGCGGGACATCGCTCCCGCGGCTGCACGGGACATCATCATCACAGCGGGACGTCAGCATCATGAGGTGAGTGAAGTATTTCATTGAATACACCGCTAGTTTACTGTTTTTCTTTGAAATAAATATTCAAAAACATTATTGGTATCTATTTTTATTTTTGAAATTTACCGGTAGCTGCTGCATTTCCCACCCTAGGCTTATACTCGAGTCAATAACTTTTCCAGTTTTTTGTGGTAAAATTAGGTGCCTCGGCTTATATTCGGGTCGGCCTATACTCGAGTATATACGGTAATTCACGAAGTAGAAAATGGGATTGATGAGCAGAGGAGAGAAATGCTGAACTCTTTATGTTTTAACTCTTAGTAGTTGTGGGTCCTCAATTGTTGTCAAAAGTGTTTCATGCTTTTGAGTGGTTCAGTGAGTGGTTCAGTTTCTTACCTTATGGTCCCATTGACCACCTTCCAAACTAAGATAATGCAGAAGAAAAAAGGCGAAAGATTTATACGATCTGAAGAGAAACCAGAGTATAATGCAGAAAAAGAAATATGTGACAAGCTGAATGTGAGGAAGCACAGGAGGATGCAACACCTATTAATATTCATTAATATTAATATTAATATTGCTTTTGTTGTTATTGAAAGCAAACAAAATTCAATCAAAGAGATAAGGAAGCTATTCTGACCCCCCCCCCTCGTTCCACACCAAAGCACTTCAAGCCAAAGATACTTTATGGAATTTATTAATAGACAGACAGGTCCTTGGCAGCAAACCAGCACAGACAAGCCGTGGCAGCAATCCAGCCTGCCAAGCTCACAATACAGTTCTCCAACATTAGTTAATGTGTTGACTTCTGCAAAAGGGGCGTGTGCACAAGCATTCCTTTTATAGTCTGGAGAGGAGCCTAATTGCCACCAGCTGAGTGCAATTACCTCCTCTAACTGCGTAATTGTTCCTTACCCCTATTAGCTTTCCGGTGCCTAGGAACAACTCTCTTGGCTCCTCCCCACTGCTGACATCTGGATCACACTCCATTGTCTCCTCCCCACTGGTCCAAGGCTCAGGCGCCTCCTGGTGGCCAACCAGTCTCTCTGCGCCCTGCTCGGAGTCGGAACCCTGTCCCGGGTCCTCCACATCCTCCAAAGCTGACTCATAAGGCCCCTCGCTGTCGGAGTCTGGTGGCACCTCCTGCTGGGCCACAACAGAAAGCCATGGAGTGCAAGTGGAAAGAAATTATGGCTTGCTTGCTTCCTCCCTTCCTTTGCATTGGGGGGTATATCTTAGCCAATTCCTGATTGAAGCTGCACTCTTCTGATACTTTCTGCAGCCCCATTAAAGATAGAATAATAAAAATAGGCAGATGCAATAAATATAACAAGGAGTTGAATAAGTGTTCGATAAACAGCAGCTGAAATGTTCCTTGCAAATAACGAACAGTAGGCGGTGATTTTAAATCCTGTTTGGGGAGGGGGAAAAAACCAAGGATAATTCTATGGTGGGATTGTCGAGGATGTTTTTTTCCTGCAAAAAGCAAAATAGTGACCAGAGGTGGGTTCCTACCAGTTCACACCTATTCGGTAGAACCGGTTCATCAAATCTACCGAACCGGTTAGGAGAGGTTCCACCAGTGGACCCGGAAAGCAGGCCACACCTACAGAAGAGGTTCCAAAAATTTTTGAAACCCACCACTGGTCCTTGGATATGATTATTCTACACTATCATGCTCATATTTATAAAACTCAGTGCCTCTGTGAAAGGTAAGGATGACTATTGCGTTTGTGGTGCAATCAGAACATTGCGTGTGTTGAAGTTGTTTTAACACAAACCAAAGTGACTCAGGAATTTAATGCAGTGTATTTATGGTGGCAATGAATGGACCACTGGGAGTCTTGGAATAACAGGTTAGAGCAGCGGCCCCCCAATCTTTGGGACATTAGGGACTGGTTCTGTGGAGAGAGATTTTTCCACGGACCAGAGGGGGCCTGATTCCACATGCTGCCTTCAGCCCTGCAGATGGAGCCTCGCTTGTTTGCATGGCCCGGTTTTTGGCTGGTCTATGGCCAGAGTTTGGGGACCCCTGGGTTAGCGGTAGATATTAATGGGAAAAAAATCTATGTGGTTGGCCATCATGAATTGAAAATTGTTAACATGTCTGCTCCAGCTTTGGCTTATTGTCACTCACACACTCACAGTCCTAGAAAATCAGTCAAAACACTTTCAACTAAACACTGAGGCACAAACAGTTCTTTAGAAAACATGGAGACCAGTGGTGGGATTCAATTTTTTTTACTACTGGTTCTGTGGGTGTGGCTTGGTGGGCATGGCAGGGGAAGGATGCTGTAAAATCTCCATTCTCTCCCAACTTCAGAGGAAGTTGACTGCAAAATCCCCATTTCCTCCTGATCAGCTGGGACTCAGGAGGCAGAGAATAGATGGGGGCAAGGCAAGTCAGAGGTGGTATTTATCGGTTCTCTGAATTACTCAAAATTTCCACTACTGGTACTCCAGAACTGGTCAGAACCTGCTGAATACCACCTCTGACAGAGACCCAAATAATTTAAAATAACACAAAGTTTACTGGTTACAATATGTATCTATTGCTCTTTCACACATGTGCACACACTCACTCACCCACATCCACAACTAGGCTGGCAACTAAAGGGATGAAAGCCACCAAGTCTGTGTCCAAAGATGACTCAAAGAGTGGGTGGTCTTCAGGACCCCTTCCCCCCCCAAAGTTCTTACTTCGTTGGGGAGCTTGGGGAGAGGCTTCCCAACTTCTTCTGTCCTTTGTTTCCTTGAATGATTTGGTTCGTTCCTGACTTCTATTTACATGTCTGCTTTATCTTTAGGTATGGCAGCTTAGGCCTAATTCTCACAAAACAACTTCATGCCACATCATCCGTCCATTGATCACTTTCTTTGTGTGCCTTGTATTAATTAGAGGAACACGATATACTGCCACTTTTTGGTCCCTGGTTTTTACACACACATTAGGTGGCATGCTTGGTGATGCGCACCAACCCCACTGAAGTTACACTTGAATATCAATGAAATATTACACTGTTCTCTGGAATGGTTGTTTGAAAGAGTCTTTTGAAGAGATGGACAGCTGGAGTATTGTATTGTATTGTATTTAATGGATTTATAGGCCGCCCAATCCCGGAGGACTCCGGGCGGCTTACAGAAGTGAATTATCAAAAAACTAAATAAATAAATAAATAAAGAATTTAAAAAGACAAAGACAACAGTTTGAAAATCACCATGCACCCAATCTGATCGGGGCTGGACCTCAGTAATGAGGACAACAGCCAGAGGCCTGCCGGAATAGCCAGGTTTTGACAGCTTTTCGGAAGGCCATGAGAGTGGGGAGGGTCCGGATCTCTGGGGGTAGTTCGTTCCATAAGGTGGGAGCGGCTACAGAGAAGGCCCTTCTCCGAGGAGCCGCCAGCCGACATTGCCTGGCTGACGGCACCTGAAAGAGGCCCGCCCTGTGCGATCTTACCAGCCATTGGGAGGTATGCGGCAGTAGGCGGTCTCGCAGGTATCCAGGTCCTAAGCCATGTATGGCTTTAAAGGTAATAACCAGCACCTTGAATCACATTCGGAGACCAATAGGAAGCCAGTGCAGCTCGCGGAGGATAGGTGTAACGTGGGTGTATCTTGGTACATCCAATATCGCTTGCGCGGCTGCGTTCTGGACTAATTGTAGTCTCCGAACGTGTGGAGTGAGGACTTGCACTCCAGAATGGAAATATGCATCAGAAATTGGAAGACCTTAGTACTATGGTATTGCTTCCAAAGAGGAAAAAGACTTACGAAACTAATGTATTCTCTATTGAAGATCTGTTTAAGAGTATTTAATATAGTACTGTATAAATCTCTGTGATTGAGATTTCAAGGCTCTGGTTTCAGCAAAGTTGCTTCCTTGCTTCTCTCTTGGGGACTACTTCTGCAACTGCCATCCAATTTTCATCTTTCACATCCTCTGTTCTTGCACCGACTGCCATCTCCTCTTTCTGAGGGTTTCCACCTTCTCTTTCTAATAATTCAAATACACAGAACGAGAGAGACTTTGGCTTTGGAACCTGAGTGGTATTATGTACCTTCCCAACTTCTGTGTTTTTTCCTTTTTTCGTATTACTTTTCCTGATGAGACAACTCTGAGACATGTCATGAGTAGCAAGGAAAACCATTAACATTTATTTACTAGCCGATAACCCGCCATTTCTTGGGTATTTTTTTATAGGGGGAAAATGTCTGAACCAAACTTATTTTCTAACGTTGGATTTTCCCCCCTTAACAGAGGGAGCCTCCTTGTGGAGTACTGTGAAGCTGTTACCATGGCAACTCCACTGCGCTGTACAGTAAAAGCCATTTTATGGTAGTATGACACAACAGGCTGCATCTTAACAGAACACTCCCCCCCCTGAGGGGTGTTAGGGGTGTCTTACCCCCACAGTATTTTTCTCCAGAAAGTAAGTCATCTGTGTACCAAGTTTGGTTGAAATTGCTTGAGGCGTTCCAGAGTTATGCTGGAACATACACATGCATACATGTATGTATGTATGTATATATGTATGTATGTATATTTGTTTGTTTGTTTATTATTTATTTATATTTATGTCTTTATGTCTTAATTTGATTTATAGAACTGGCCATCTATATCAGAGGTGGGTTCCTACCAGTTCGCACCTATTCGGTAGAACCGGTTCGTCAAATCTACCGAACCGGTTAGAAGAGGTTCCACCAGTGAACCCGGAAAGCAGGCCACACCTACAGAAGAGGTTCCAAAAATTTTTGAAACCCACCACTGGTCCTTGGATATGATTATTCTACACTATCAAGCTCATATTTATAAAACTCAGTGCCTCTGTGAAAGGTAAGGATGACTACTTCGTGTGTGGTGCAATCAGAACATTGTTGAAGTTGTTTTAACGCAAACCAAAGATGCCTTTTAAAAAACAAGTTTACATCATATTCTTATGCATGCCAGTGCTGTGTGTGAGTGAATGCTGGCTGGGGAATTCTGGGAGTTGAAGTCCGGACATCTTCAAGTTGCCAAGGTTGAGAAACACTGACCTAGTTTATGCATGATGCAGTCACTTAGAATCTCAGAAGATGTCAGGGAAATGCCAGAGCTGAATCCTTGCTCAGGTCTAGAGCCCAATGGGGCGTTTGAGATCAATTGCTCATGTTCTCAGCTTATTCTACCTCAGAGTTTCTGCACAGATTCTTTCCTAAAGAGGAGGGGTAACCAAATATGCAGCAAGATGAAAATAATGTAGTGATAGACAAATTGACAGCTTTCTTGGAGGCTGCTGTGATGATAAAAGTAATTTCTCCATATGCTCTGTGAGCAAGTTCCCTTGCCACAGATATTTTTCCTACATCTCGTATGCCATCCAGCTTGTAATTTGTGTGCTGGCAGTGTCTGCCAGGAACCCAAATTTGGCCACAGGTCTCCAGTTACTGAATTCTAAGTAGCATTAAATATGTTTCTAGTACCCCGTAGTTTCAACATTTTTCTGGAAGAATGACTGGATTAGCAAATTCATACGAATAAAGCACCACAGGTTTCCTTTCAACAGTTCTGTAAAGTGAAACTGAGCAGATCTGGAAGAATATTGAACATGCAACATGTACATCAAAGTTGACAAGACAGTGCAGAATTTTCATAAAACCTTAGCGTGCTCACAAGTGTTCATATATGTGGAATAGCATTTCCGCGAAAATGGTCAAATACACTTTCATGAACTAAATAAAACACAAAGAGCAGCTAAAGTCTGTTGATTTAACCTGGCTCCCAGTGGCCAAAATCCAGATATGATGCCCTTTTATTATGTGCATCCCACTGAAGAGGGAGTTTTGAGCATTTATTGGGAAAGAAGAGCTACTTTGCCACATGATAAACCTTCTTCCTTTTCCTCGAAGCAATAGCAGTAGACTTATATACCGCTTCATAGGCCTTTCAGGCCTCTCTAAGCGGTTTACAGAGAGTCAGCATATTGCCCCCAACAATCTGGGTCCTCATTTTACCCACCTCGGAAGGATGGAAGGCTGAGTCAACCCTGAGCCGGTGAGATTTGAACCGCTGACCTGCTGATCTAGCAGTAGCCTGCAATGCTGCATTTAACCACTGCGCCACCTTGGCTCAGTGAGCCCAGAAGAGCCAAGCCCAGAAGAGCCAAGGTGGCGCAGTGGTTAGAGTGCAGTACTGCAGGCCACTTTAGCTGACTGCTATCTGCAGTTCGGCGGTTCAAATCTCACCGGCTCAAGGTTGACTCCAGAAGCACGTATGCACAGAGCAGTTAGGAGAGGTGAACGACAGAGGACAAGGAGTCAACACATGGACGCTAAATGGCTCTTCCTTGGCTGGGGAATAAATAGAGGGAAAGGGGAGTGGATGTCGTAGAAGGCAACAGTTCGTATTTCTGAAGATTTTGCTCATTGTGTTTTGTGCAACAGAGAGTGCTTGCCAGAACTTAATTTGCAGCTCCCGGCCTTGCAATTATTGCAAGAAACAGATAAGGTCTGTTACTGCATTTAACTCCTTGCAGGCCTCTTCCTTGGACTTTTCGGTGGGTGAATGCCATTAATTCACAAGAGGTCAATAAAGAGGGTTTTTTCATGACAAGGAGTCTGTTTCTTGCTTCTGCTAAGGCTGGCTCAGAACAACTACCTCCTCCTGAGAATCCTTGTCTCTGACTATTGATGATTGCTAAAGAGGAGAAAAATGGAACTATGGGAAAGGAGACAGATCTAGGACTCCCTGCCTTCTCCGTTTATCTTCCTTTTACTCAACCTGCCCTCACCTCTGTGCTTCCCTTCCCAGCAGCGCCCAGCACCCACATTAAAAGACTTCAAGTTGTATTCCTGACTGTTTTGGAGAGACAACAAAAGGAGCAGGGCAGCATGTTGTGAGAACAGAAGGCTAGAACCTTGTTAATGCTGTGTGTGGGGAGAAAACCTCAAGGATTGCGGACTTACAATAAGTACTTTGTGTTTTATAATCCTCTGTGTGGTTAGACGTCGTAAACTTGTTTCCGATGCTATCCATAAAATGGCTGGTTCTGTATCTCGCGTCAAAGAAGGTGATTTCTAAGAACGAAAGGATGGCCTCTGATTAATGTTAAATGCGGTGCATTTTGGGAAATCTCAAATCATTTCTCTATATTGGGAAAGAGCAACTCTATGTTGTATCCTTCTATAAATTATTGTCCTCTTGGGTTTACGTTGTTTCCCTAGGCCAAGGAGCAATTAATCAGATTTGTAGGGCCTCACACAGCTTCTTTTGTGAGTTTTCCAGCTGGTTTGGTATGGTTTTTTTGTCCCCCTCCCTACTAATAAATACCAAGTAGATGAATTTGGAATCCTTCCAAGGACCATTGACTTCACGTTCTTGGAGTTCATGGACTTAAGAAAGTTTCAAAGCACACTAGTGGACCATCTCATTCTATTCAGGATATTCAACACCTAGCACCATTTTCCCCTGAGAACAAATGGTTCCATCAAACCAGAAATCCAAGGACCAGAGCATCAAGAGCATGAATGAGAGAATAGAATAGAATAAAATAGAATAACAGAGTTGGAAGGGACCTTAGTGGTCTTCTAGTCCAACCCCCTGCTCAGGCAGGAAAACCTGTATCATTCCAGAAAAATGGTTGTCCAAACTCTTCGTTAAAACTTCCAGTGTTGGGGCATTCACAACTTCTGGAGGCAAGTTGTTCCACTGATTAATTGTTCTAACTGTCAGGAAATTTCTCCTCAGTTCTAAGTTGCTTCTCTCCTTGATTAGTTTCCACCCATTGCTTCTTGTCCTGCCCTCAGGTGCTTTGGAGAAGAGTTTGACTCCCTCTTCTTTGTGGCAGCCCCTGAGGAGCAAATACAGAAGTATATCATCTACTACCTTCCCCCCTTAATCATGTTTCTGGTGCTCCACTGAATCCTTGCCTGGTGTGTGTGTGTGTGTGTGTGTGTGTGTGTGTGTGTGTGTCTATGTGTGTGTCATTATGAGAAACATAGACTATAGGATTTTTAGTAATTCTAGGTAAAGTTATACCTTTAGTTTTTATATCACAGTTAGAGGTATTTAAATTTTTCTGTGTCATTGCATTTATGGGCGAACATACCTAATAATGCTTCCTCCACCTATTATTACAACAACAACAACCTTATGAGGTAGGTTGAGCTGAGAGAGACTGGTCGAAAGTCACCCAGCTGGCTTTCATGCCTAAGGCAAAACTAGAACTCACAGTTTCTTGGTCTCTAGGCCAGTGCTGTAACCTCTAGACCAAACTGGTCATGACTGTATGAAGTTAAAACCCACCCCTCTCCTAGAAAAATGAAATAGAATAGAATAGAATTTTATTATTTGTATGCTGCCCTTCTCCGGGAGGACTCAGGGCGGCGAACAATTCAAAAGGGGGGAAAGGGGAACATAAAAACGAAATACAAATAATAAAAATAGGCAACAGTCACACAACCATACATGTCAAATATCTTGGGAAATATTGAAAAGGCAGAATATTATATTTCCCTAGATCAGAAATGGAGAAACATGTTTTTAGGCAGGAAGCAGACTCACTCTTAATAGCCCCCACCTTTGTCAATGGGCCATTAAAAAGCCTGGGCCACTCTATTTTACATAACAAAATCTCCCTCCTTCAGCTCCAGGGTGATGGGATTAAGACTTGATAGTATTAGCTCTTTACCCATCTCACCACAGGGCAACTGGGAAGAAGCAATGCTCAACCAAACTTGGACTCAAAGCACAACCTACAGAGTTGCCACTGCATGGCCCCATGGGAAATTGACAACCAATCAGAATACAAGCTCAAGATCAAAGGCCAGAGAGGGCATAATACCAGGGACTTTCCGCATCTTGCCCTTTTTTCTTCTTCACCCAACATTTGGAAGTGTTCCCCCTTTTCTGTTCAGGAGCTCAAGCCATGGTCCACCATTAAACCATCTTTCCAAGCAGCCGCCATGTTTCCAGTGTCTTTTTCCCCACTTGGAACTGAACCCAGAAGGACATTTCTTCCAACCAGTGGTGGGATTCAGCCAGTTCGCACCTATTCGGGAGAACCGGTTGGTAACTTTCTAAGTAGTTCAGAGAACCAATTGTTGGAAGAAATCTCCTTTTGTTTTTTTCCACTTTGCAGGGCTAATCCTGTAAGGAAGGCAGGAAGGAAACATTCTAGTGTTGTTTCTAGCTTAATCTTTATTGCCCTGCTTACAGAAACTGCCTCTCCAGTTAACCCTTATTACATTGTAACAGCTAAGGCGAAGAAGCGCCCATCGACCTGAGTAATGTTGAGTTTGCCATGCCCACAAGATCACATGACCACTAAGCCCCACCTACCCACCTGGTCATTAGGACAGAGAACCGGTTGTTAAATTATTTGAATCCCACCACTGCTTCCAACATATGCTTGCATTCTATTTTCTGCCCATAAGACCCTGACTTGTGACCTAAGAGAGCCCCTTCTTTTTTCTTGAATCATCTCAAAGTAGCTCAAGTCTTTTCTTCCTTCTAAGTGAACTTTTGCATTTGCTTCTGGCCTCTCTTCTCTGGTCCTTAGCTTTTCCCCCAATGTTCTCCAGTCTTCTCTTTTGTCTGGCTGATATTATACCCGTCTTACAAAACTTTATAGCATATTTTTGATAACTTGATTGTGGTTATTTGATTAATATTCAGTAATATTCTTGTCTGGGATACATCTATGCAGAGGTCCTTGGTGCTCTCTGAACTTGCGTGTTTCGTTCCAGATGTTTCATTACCCTAACTAGGTAGCATCATCAGCGCTTGTAAGAAGTGCTGTTTGCTGTCAGTTTATATTCTAGTGTCTTGCCTGTCTGTGTGGGTGAGGTCCAGTGGTGGGTTTCAAAAATTGTTGGAACCTACTCTGTGGGTGTGGCCTCCTTTGTGGGAGTGGCTTGCCACCCATGTGACTGCATGGGAGTGGCTTGCTGCCCATGTGACCAGATATGAAATTATGAATTAGTACTTAGGTCGGTCCAAGTAGCTATTCAGAAACTCTGGCATTGAAGCATGCAAGTCTTAAAGTTGTCAAGTTACAAGATCCTTGCCAGTGGTGGGTTTCAAAATTTTTTGGAACCTCTTCTGTAGGTGTGGCCTGCTTTCCGGGTCCACTGGTGGAACCTCTTCTAACCGGTTTGGTAGATTTGACGAACCGGTTCTACCGAATAGGTGCGAACTGGTAGGAACCCACCTCTGGTGGGGGCCGTCATAGAGATTCTTTGGTTGGGCTGTGTACTCTTGGTAGTTTCTTGATTGGGGTATTATTTACATGATTGTTAGTTTGAAGTTAACTTTGGAGTTACTGTATGTTAATCTGGTTGCTAATTACTGGTGGAGAGGTCCTGGAGTCTTTTTTGTTTTCTTTTAGGCTAGTTGATTGCCTCTTTTGCAAAGTATTCATCTTTCTTTCTTTCTTTCTTTCTTTCTTTCTTTCTTCTCCTTCCTTCCTTCCTTCCTTCCTTCCTTCCTTCCTTCTTTCTTTCTTTCTTCCCTTTCCTTCCTTCCTTCCTCCCTCTTTCTTTCTTTCTTTCTTTCTTTCCTTCTTCTTTCTTTCTTTCTTTCCTTCCTTCCTTTCCTTCCTCTTTCTTTCTTTCTTTCTTTCTTTCTTTCCTTCCTTCCTTCTTTCTTTCCTCCCTCTTTCTTTCTTTCTTTCTTTCTTTCTTTCTTCAGTTTTCCTTCAAGAACCCTTTGACAACTTCTGGACTAACTGTACTAGACTAGTGACATGAATACAGAGAAAGGTTGAAGAACACTAAAATTTGGAACTTTTTTCTGAATTTCTCCCCCGTCCCACCCACCCTCTGGTGCTTCCATTTCTACACTGGAAGAAAAGTTTCATACTTAGTAGGGTTAGTGCCAGAAAGCCCAAAGGGAAACAGTTCCCTTTAGCTTCAGGCTACATTCTCCAGTCATCTCATCTTCCAGAGCGTTTACTTCCCAAATGAGAAGTTAGATTTCTTTTGGTCTGAAGGAGAATCAGATATTTGCCTTGAACAAGCGATGTGGTTATCATATGATTCTCGGTTTTGTTCGCACAAACCAAATCCACTAAGCAGCCTTTACAATAAAAGTCAGGACGTTAAATGTGTTTGTTGTTTTAGAAAAAATAGTGTAAAACTTAATTTAATACATTGCAACAATCCAGCAACAACAATCCTTCAGATGCCATCTTAAATAAGCAACTTTGGTCATGCATTTAGTAGCATGGAACTTGGTAGGTCTGGCCAAAGGAGGAATTCCAAGAGCAGGTAAAAGCCATGAAAAGGGTTGGGTTGTTCCAACCAACTCTTGGAGGAAACCCATAATGGGAATAATTCAGTGATCTAAACATGTGTATAATGTAGACTCCTGGGAAACTATATTTGGCATATCATTTGCAGGCACGCTTGCCAACCAATTGCATGCGAATCCAGTGCCAATACCTCTTTTACACTTTTTATCTGGCATTTGGGGATGGGAAGCAGAATCAAGAGGGAGTTAGACAAAATGCCTATGATGGAGACCTTCTTTTGAAGTAGTTGGTTCTATTATGGAATGCTCATATTATTAGTAGAGTTGGAGACCATGTCAGTTCTGCTTTTTTCTCCTGGTTCTCTTGCTCCTTTTCCTGACACGCTGAAAAGAGTGGGGAATCAGATCTTTTGAGGGCCAGATCTTGAAGCATTTTCTCTGCCATATAGATGTATTCCCCACCCTATGGTTTGCCTTAGACATGGGGAGCCTGTGTGTGCCGTGGAGTGCTGGAAACCGGAGGAGCAGCATACCGGAAGAGCACATGCATCAGAAACCGGAAGAGCAGTTCCCCAGCACGTATGCATGCCCTGGGAAGCTGAGCTTCTGGTTTCTGGCGTGCGCATGTGCACCGGTCACCTGGTCTTCCAGTTTCTGGCTGGCATGCATGCGTGCGCATTAGCTTCCCGGCACATGCATGCACCCTAGGGAGCTGCTCTTCCCGTGTCTGGAGCTCCCACGCATATGAAGAACAGTGCTGGAACCCAGAAGAGCAACAGACAATGGCTAGCATGCCGGAGAGGTGGCTCTGAATGCCACTTCCAGCACGTTTGCCATAGGTTTGCGATTACTGGCATATGGCATTCTTAGCCAGGGAAGTCTACACTGGTTTTTTTTTTTTACCATAAAGTAGTTCTCGCAGCCTGCTAGTTCATTTTGTTCATGCAAGTACATTATCCACACTACACCCCAGGGGGAGAATTAGCCTTGCATCAGCTGACTAGTAGTGTTTGGGAGATGTCACGTTATCCAAGCTTTCTTCTGCCGACCTTGCCTCACAAGTCCGCACCGGCTGCTGCTGCTAGATTTTCCCACCGGAGTGGTACCTATTTATCTACTTGCATTTTTACATGCTTTCGAACTGCTGGGTAGGCAGGAGCTGGGATAGATAACAGGAGCTCACTCCGTCACACAGTGCCATGGGCTGAAACCAGGGGTGGGTTCCTGCCAGTTCTAACCTCTTCTATAGAAGAGGTTCCACAAATCTACAGTGCCGTTTAGAACCGGTTCCAGCTACCTCCCCCCGCCCATCCACACATCATCAAGATGAAGAGCGAGATCTGCTTCAATTTTTTCTAAAGGGTTAGGGGTGCAAGGGTCTTGTAACTTGACAGCTTTAAGACTTGCATGCTTCAAATGCCAGAGTTTCTGAGCCAACATTTAAGTTGCTAAGCAACAGCGTTGTTAAGTGAGTTTCACCACATTTTACAAGTTGGCCACGCCCACTCAGTCACATGACTGCCAAGCCACTCCAACTCGGTCACATGGCTGGCAAGCCACTCCCACCCAGTCACATGGCCAGCAAGCCACTCCCACAACATCAACCCTCACTGTGTCTTTAAGCTGCTATGACATCATGCCCCCTAAGTATGGCCACAATGAAATTTAAGAAAAACTCTGGGCAGACTCTGTTCAGCCACAGGAGTCTATTACCTTTTAAGACCACACCTCCATTTTTTAAAATTTTGTGCTAGGGTTGATAGTGAAGGCATGTAAGCCTGTTGTGGAACTATACCATTACTCAGAATAATATTTTGAACTGTAATTTACACAATTCCTGTATAAACAGCACTTTTCATTGGTAAAATGTTCTTAACAGTCACATACAGAATTAGATATTTTTCAGTGAGACCAAAATCTTGGCCTATGGAAGCTGGGCTCAGCTTTGACGCCACAGGCCTTCTCAGTTTTTAGCTACACTTGTCACTTCTAATCAAAATCCAGAGTAGCACAATAACGTGAGAGAAAAGTTCATGACTCAAACAGTTGAATTCCAAACTTTCTTTTCTCCAGAAATTCACTTGGAAATACTGACCAGAATTTTTTTTTTTTTAAAAAAAGTTACACTGATTGCCACCTCATTCTAACAAGTCATATCGACTCATATTCTGGAAACAAGGAGTGGAATCGGCAACTGGAATTCCATTTCAGTTCTTTCCCTTGGTTGGTTTAAAGAACAGCTTTCCATGGAATCCATCTGGTCCTTCAAGTCTTGGATGATCGCACTGATGCTGTGATTCCTTCAATAATGTCAGTTGCTCATTTCAGTTAAAATCTTAAGTGTTTTCACTTGTCTATTTCTTCTTCTGTGGTCTCCCTGGGTTTCTAATGTCAATTCACATGCACACACAGTCTGTTTTGCTTGGCTCTATGAAAAGGATTTGTTTTGAAAGGGCTACAGTCCAAATATGTCATGGGCTATAGATAGCCTCTAGCTTTTTGCTTCCATACATGAAGATAACTGGAATATAGCCTTTCCAAACTTCAATTGCAAGAGTAATGAGTCCATGTATCTTAATTGTGGTCTTCCAGATATATCTCCCAGATATATTGACATGAAATCCCCCAAATTCAAAGCCCCACCACAATACTCACAGGGCCAACATATTGTGGACATGCTATAGACATGCCTTTATTTTGGCTCTGTACTTAACTGTATTGCATTCTCTTTCAGGTAGATAACTCACTAGAAATTCATATAATAAAAAGCTACCTTTTATGAAATCTTATACAAACTGTAAGTGAGGATCATGGAGATGATGTTGAAAAACCTTTTTATAAAAGATAAGCAATTCTATATAGAATAGATTATAAAGATGTCATATCATTGGATGATTTAGCAATAGCAATAGCAGTTAGACTTATATACTGCTTCATAGGGCTTTCAGCCCTCTCTAAGCGGTTTACAGAGTCAGCATATTGCCCCCAACAACAATCCGGGTCCTCATTTTACCCACCTCGGAAGGATGGAAGGCTGAGTCAACCCTGAGCCGGTGAGATTTGAACAGCCGAACTGCAGAACTGCAGTCAGCTGAAGTAGCCTGCAGTGCTGCATTTAACTACTGCGCCACCTCAGCTCTATATTCAGGATAATTAATTATCCTTTCAGGATAATTAATTGGGTTTGGGATATCCTGTTTAA
Source organism: Thamnophis elegans (assembly GCF_009769535.1). Classification (NCBI taxonomy): domain Eukaryota; kingdom Metazoa; phylum Chordata; class Lepidosauria; order Squamata; family Natricidae; genus Thamnophis; species Thamnophis elegans. Next base: position 11,827,659 of record NC_045543.1, on the reverse strand, counting down.
TTTCTTCTTAACTTTTGTATTATATGTTTCTTTAAATGTTGTACGCCGCCCTGAGTCCTAGGGAGGAGGGCGGCATATAAATCGAATAAACCTAAACCTAATGTAATAAAATGTTATAATATAAATTTACTTTAAATTTAATGTGCCTTATGTTGAAATGATGTAATAATAGCTGGGCTTAATGGATGTTTAATAATTGTAACAATTTGTATACATGTATATTAGATTGATGATACTAATAATGGGGGGAAAACATGGAATTGGAAACTCTTAGAAAATGTTATCAATGCTAAAATGATTGAATGACTTAGAATAGGAGGAAGCATAATAACAATGTATACAAAGATATCTTGATTGTCAATATGTGAATTTTGATAAAACTCAAGTGAGCACTACGGAAAGGACACAGAAAGATTTTGTAACCAATTGACACACTGTGTGTAATTGAAGAGGCTTTTATGTTATATGTGTTGTGTGTTTGTGTTTGTCTGAAAATAAAAATCTTATTAAAAAATAGCTACCTCTTCTCTGTTTTAGTTTCCAGCAACACCTTCTGTTACAATTCAAGAGCATTATAACAGAATAACAGAGTTGGAAGGGACCTTGGAGGTCTTCCAGTCCAACCCCCTGCTCAAGCAGGAGATTTTATACCACGTGTGCCTTCTGATGGCCAACCAGCCTCTCTCTGCCCTGCTCGGAGTCAGAACCTTGTCCAGGGTCCTCCACATCCTCCAGAGCCGACTCATAGGGCCCCTCGCTGTCAGAGTCTGGTGGCAGCTCCAATGGCTCCTGCTGGGCCGCAACAGTCAGCCTACCCATAAAATAGCCCCATCCTTTCCCCAATTCTCCAGCAGGAATCTTTCATTTGTGTGCTCTAAAGAGCCAAGTCTCAGATCATCTGTGAGAAATTGGGTGCTGCAAGTTCAGGAACAGGGAGGGATCTGCCTGTTAATTCATAGTTTATCATCTTGGAGCTATATTGCTGTCCGTGAGAGCAGATACTATAAACTTTGGAACAATTGGAACAGGAATCTCTATTTTTAAAAAAGCATTTAAAATACACTGGGTTTTTTAAAAATGTAATTGCTCCCACATAGGTAATGAGCTAAAATGCCATCACTGCTAAATGGCCTGTTAACACTTCAGAGCGATCAGGCTGGATGGGAATTTTTACCAAGAAAGTCTGTAAACTTTGCATTGTTTCCTCTGGGAACCATCTATTGCTATTCTCTTTTCTACGCGGCTTTTTCTGTGCTCCCTTAACTGCTCTAATGATAATAGCATGTCCAACCGTTTCTAGCTTGTTTCAACTTATTACAATGGTCATGTGAGCCCCCAGATTGCCTGGATTTAATGGTAATCATTTTTGGGGGGGTGGGGGGGGTTGCTGGCCTGCGTGATGCTTTTATTTTATTTTTCTTTAGATGTAATTTGACCATCTTCCCATCGATATTGATGGCCCCTTTCAAATATATTTTAGTGACGGTTGCTTAGATATATAATGTTGTTTCTTTTTCAATTCTGCACTGGTAGCAGCCCATGGATAGTTGCATCTTGAAACACCATGAAGGCCAGAAAGACTACTAGTAGTAAAGAAGGGGTAAAACATTCACGTTTGTCAGGCATCTTTGAAAAAGAATAGCGCTAGTTACTTCTTAATTGCTTTGGGGACGTTAATGTACAATTGTGGAATTTCAATACTTGTCTGGGCCAGTTTTCTTTCTAGACTGCCATTACTTCATGCAGCTGAAGCCCTGCTGAACCTTGGCTGGAAGAGTTTTACCTCCCTGCTTTAAAAATCTTCATACAGAAGAGAAAACTGTGAAATGATCATATATTGAACTAGCTGGGTACCCATGCTACCTGATGGAACTATGTGATCAGGCTATGCAGGAGAAACTTGCTTCACAATCCGTTACTCATTGGTGGTCGGTGATTGAAACACATAAGGGAATATCGCTCCCACTGCCTTGAGTCTGGAAAAAGTTCCATAGGTGGAAGGCATCGTGACCCGACAAATGAGCGCCTGACAACAGCGCACCGACAAAACCGTGCTGATAAAACCGCGATGTCGAGAGCGCGCCCACAAAGGCGCGCTGACAAAAGAGCGCTGACAGAAGTGCGATTAGGGTTAAGGTAAGGGTTAGGGTTAGGGTTAGGGTAAGGGTTAGGGTTAGGGTTAGGGTTAGGGTTAGGGTTAGGGTTAGGGTTAGGGTTAGGGTTAGGGTTAGGTTAGGGTTAGGGTTAGGGTTAGGGTTAGGGTTAGGGTTAGTTCAGGGTTAGGTTTAGGGTTAGGTTTAGAGCGTGCTTTTGTTGTCGCGCTGTTGTCGTCGCGCTTCTGCGCTCATTCGTCAGCGTGATTTCAAACTTGTGGTTTTCTTGCCGCGGTTTCATCGGCACGCTTTTGTTGAGCGCGCATTTGTCGGTGAACCGAAGGCATAGACATTTTAGTGAGGTACCGATGTTTAGTACTGTAAGGAGCCCCAGACCATTCCTGAGTGAAGGAGTAGAATGTCTGCCAGTTTGAACTGAGGTAACGGAATGTGAGGCAATTGGCAGTTAGAACAGGGTTCTTTTCAGGTGGGGAGGGGGAGTAGAACTCCTTAGCATCAGAAGGTGTTAATTACTGTATAAGAATTACTAATGATCTGATGGTCATTTCAAAAAATCTTTTCTTAGTGAGCACCTAGAGGCCAAGAGGAATATACGTGACAAATTTCAAGTTTGTAGGCTTTACAGTTCTGGAGGTTTCGTGATGAGTGAGTGGTGCTTGGCTTTTATATATGTAGATAACCCCTATGCTTGGATTGCATTTCTTGTCCAAAGAGAGAAAGGATGTGCAGGCAATAAACAGACATTTTTTTAAATGATCTTTTTCCTACGCTTTGGTGACAGGCAGGGGAGAAACCAGCAGCAAAAGCTAACAGATTACTTCAAGATCAAGGCTGCTGCCCTTGCTGCCAATCCATGCTCAGCTCCTAGTTTAGCTGTCCATCATCATCAAAGCTGAGAAGTCCTTGTTATTTTTCTTCCTTCTACTAACTACTAGCTTGACATAGCTAATCAGGCCTGTAAATTGTCCTAAACTGAAAAGAACATTTCTGGCAATAGGCATACAACTTACTCTTTTCATTTTACCTATAATTGCTTACATTTTTGTGATAAAGTTATAAAAAAGTTTGTCCTTTACCATTTTTATAAATCATACCTACCAGCTTGTGTAATAAATCGTGGAACAATTTTCTATTGGTATATTGAAGGACATGTGTTTTATAAACATTGGAAGACAGGGGATAAGTTTTATATTTTGAATTACCCATCATCTGTCACATATGTCTCCATGTTTAAAAGGACCCATGCACCTCACCATCTTCCATATCCCCCTACCCAAAACTTAACTTAGCACCAGAACTAAGTTATAGATAGTCCTTGACTTACAACAAAGTTGGAAGTTATAACAGTACAGAAAAAAGTGACTTATGACTAGTCCTCGCGGTTATATGTTTGTGATTCAGGTGCTTGGCAACTGGAATGTACAAGTATTCCTCAACTTTCAACAGTTCATTTAGTGATTGTTCAAAGTTACGACGGCACAGAAAAATGTGACTTATGTCCATTTTTCACACTTGCGACCATCCCCATGATCATGTGATCAAAATTCAGATGGCTACCAACTGACTCATATTTGTGACGATTGCAGTATCCCAGGGTCGTAGAATCATCTTTTGCAACCTTCTGACAAGCAAAGTCAATGGGGAAACCAGATTCACTCAACAACCGTGTTACTAACATAACGACTGCAGTGATTCACTTAACAACTGCGGCAAGAAAAGTCATCCAAAGGGTGTAAAATGTCTCGCTTTAGCAACATAAATTTGGGGCTCAATTGTGGTCATACATTGAGGACTACCTGTATTTACAAGGGTTGCAGCATACCAGAATCACGTGTTCATTATTCACAACGTAACTCAGAGACACTTCTGACAAGCCAAATCAATAGGGGAAGCCTGATTCACTTTATGACTGGGGGAAAATGGTCATAAAATTGGGTGCAGACACATGATCACTCAGTTAATTCTGTTACCCATGGAGATCCCAGTCCCGTTATGGTTATAAATTGAGGATTATCTGCAATCTGTCCTGGGAAGCTACAGGAACAACTGGTGATTATATTTTAAGTTCCCACAACATCCTGGAATGAGGCTATTTCAAAAATGCCAAATCATTATGGGAACTTTCAATGGCAAATTCTACTTGCTTGTTTTTTGGGGAGGCACAGAGAGAGGGGAAGTATAGAACTAGGTGCTTTGGAGATTTTGGAGGTCTCTTATCTGGGCCTGAAGCTGACATTGGCCCTCATTTTAGTTAACTAATATTTTCCCTTCATGAATTACATCATTTTTATATCTCCCTTGATTGGGTGCCGTCGTTTTGATTCATGCTGAAGCTATGTCAATATATTTTATCTTGGAGAATTAACATCATGCGTTTCTTGGGTCCAAAGCCAATGCTTATATACCTCTGGGGAAGAAACGACTTCTCCAATAACTGCTGTAGACCTGAAGAACCAACAACACAATCCAGAGGGCTTACCGCAGTCCCACTAGTAGCCACAACCCTAAAAATTCCCAGAAATAATAAAAATGACAAAACTGCAAGGACACCCAATTCTAGGAAAAAGAGGGAAAGAGTGGCCAAAGCTAGCTTTGTAATGTTTTCATAGTTCCCAATTTTACCGTATAAATATTTTGCATGTTGTGGGAAAATGTGCAAATATTAAACTCAAGGCAAGGTATTTGCATCCAGGATAAATATAATGCATATGTTTATTCTGGATAAACTCCAGACTAGTGCCCTAAAGTTTTCTGAGGGTCTGGTAATCAGACTACCAGGCACAATGAATGTCAGTGATTTAAGAGGGCCAACAATGAAGGGAAGGGGAAATGCAAGGAAGCTTAATGGCCCTATGAGATCCCTTTGGACATCCTCTTATCTGAAATCAGTGTTATATATCAGGACATGTGTAATGCATGAAATCAGGCCAAGCTGTCTAATCATGGAGGCCGACATGGCTAATTATTCTCAAATACTATCATCAGGTTGCCCTTAGACTAAGAAAGCCAAAAGGGGAGACGGTAACAGCCTGTTATTGATTTAATCTTCAAAATCAGAAGAGATCCTAGAGTGATTAAAGAGCAATTTCCGTCTTCATCTCGAGATATAAGCTTTTTTTCAGGTCAAGAATGAGACAATTTGATGCGCACTCAAACATGCCATGATTGGCAGCCTAGCCGGGGAAATATATATATATATCTTCTGTTTCTTATAAAATACCCTAGAGGTGTTTTCCAGTTAATATATGCATCTCTCATCTAATTGTCCTTTCCTATTGCATTTCATTCATTACAACCTATGTTATATGTTCAGTCTGAAATCAATAGCAAAGATTTTTGGACTTCCACAACTAGCAAATTGCTTAGCAGATATAGAGTCACTAGGGAATCAACTTTATGTTGAGGAAAAATAGCCAGTGGAAACTCTTTGAGACTTATGTTAACTTTCTTAATGTTTAGTATTACAATCACTTTGAGCCAAATATTTAGGAAGGCTGTCCAAAGAGTAATAATTTCTTAACTGTAGCTTTCTATAGGATCTTTCATTTAGGGTTTATATACAGAACAGAACAGAACAGAACAGAACAGAACAGAAGAGCCGAGGTGGCACAGTGGTTAAATGCAGCAGTGCAGGCTACTTCAGCTGTCTGCAGTTCTGCAGTTCGGCTGTTCAAATCTCACCGGCTCAGGGTTGACTCAGCCTTCCATCCTTCCGAGGTGGGTAAAATGAGGACCCGGATTGTTGTTGGGGGCAATATGCTGACTCTGTAAACCGCTTAGAGAGGGCTGAAAGCCCTATGAAGCAGTATATAAGTCTAACTATTGCTATAGAATAGAATAGAATAGAATAGAATAGAATAGAATAGAATTCTTTATTGGCTAAGAGTGGTTGGACACAAAAGGAATTTGTCTTTGGTGTATATATTCTCAGTGTACATAAAAAGACAAGAATCATTCGTCAAGAATCATAAGGTGCAACGCTTAATGATAGTCATAGGGTACAAATAAGCAATCAGGAAACAAACAATATAAATCGTAAGGATGCAAGGAACAAAGTTACAGTCCTACAATCATAAGTGGGAGCAGATGGATGCTAGGAACGATGAGAAGACTAATAGTAATAGTAATGCAGCCTTAGTGAATGGTTTGACACTGGTGAGGGAATTATTTGTTTAGCAGAGTGAAAAAAACTGTCCTTGTGTCTAGTTGTTCTGTGTGCAGTGCTCTATAGCGTCGTTTTGAGGGGTAGCAGTTGAAAAAAATTATGTCCAAGATGTGAGGGGTCTGTAAATATTTTCACCCTCTTTTTGACTCGTGCAGTGTACAGGTCCTCAATGGAATGGAACTATTATTTGTAATTCAGAAACATTCCTCCTCCTCCTCCTAATATCCTGCTTTTCTTTTTGAAGGATGTAACATTAAAGAAGAAGAAGAAAAGGAATGCATTTGAAAATTAAATATATTTCAAAAATGTACTTATGAGGCTTTTTGTTATGTTATCACTACTTAATAGAACCCCATCTTACTCTGCCTATGGTGGGTCAGATAAATGCGTAAGATAAATAATGTGGCCAAGAGATGGAATCTTGGCTGACAATTTAGACCTTGGCAACTTTTAGATGTTCAATTCCCAGAATTCTCCAGCCAGCAGGCTGCATACAGGTCAGTATTTTCCTCATCTATGTATTGTATTATAAAAGTAAGGAAAGTGTAAAAAGCTAACAATATTCTAACCCTGGTTTGGGTCAACATGTTTAAATTATATCCATCCTAACATGTTATATCAAATTGGCAGGGGAACCAATCTTCTTCACTCTCCGCTAGGCTGTAGCGCTCTGTCTAATATCACAATATTGGACTTATGTTCATACAAAATAATTTCCTCCCTCTCTCCCTCCCTCTGCTCTCTCTTTCTCTCTTCCCCCTCCCCATTTCACATCTGAGAGCAAAATTTAGGCGTATAAGAATAGCTATGGAAGGAAATCTATTCCAATCCAGGAGCATGCATGCCGAGGCAGATGTAAACCCACAGCCTTGAACATGTTTTGAAAACCATCGTATATAAAGCATCTTGTAGTGTACTGTATACTGCTCACCAGAGAGTCTAATAATGTAAATATTATGTGCAGCAGTTAATCAGTGTTTTTGATTTTGTTTGTTTTTAATTTACACGAAACAATTCCTGAGGTGGGATGAAATGAGGTGTAACCTTGAAAAAAGTCGTTCCAGCTAAATCTCATTGTCTTCATAGTACCATTCCAAGAAGGATATGCCTTCTAGTTATTTACATCCTCCCTCCGGGCCAAAAGCCCTGGTCCAAACAATATCAAAGAAAATGTTTTGCAAAATCTCAGAAAAGCACGTTATCTGAACGGGAGAAGTGGTAGTGGTGGAATAGCTGATATATTGTGAGCCTAGAAAAAACAAAGCTTTGCCAGTATAAGTTACGGGCATGTAGTGAAGCAGAGATGCAAAAAATGGGAGGCTTTGTCTCTGGATAATATAGGAATTGTATTAAAGCCAAGTGATGGTTGTTTAATTGATATCACAAGACAATATTGGTAATTTAAAAGAAACGTGTGGTAAATGGATGCTCGGTGGAGAGCTGGCAAATTTTGATCTGAGATCAGCATTTGCAAAGAAGGAACTTACTACTGTCCACACAACTGCATTTTGAGGTGTACTTCTCTATGGAGCTTGAGCCTTTAGTGTAGTGTTTTAACAACCACAGCTAATTCTCTTAAAAGAGTGTTGGATTTATGACAGTTCTCTAGAGAGGAACGTTGGACAGCAGTTTCTGTGGGCTTTTATTGCAGAAGAAGGTATGATGTTGTCAGCACCATCTTCAACTTCCTTTTGCTTTTTCTTACAGCTTGAAAACAAATACCACTTTATAATGCCCACTTTATAATGCCTTGGTAAGGCCACACTTGGATTACTGCATTCAGTTTTTGTTGCCACGATGTAAAAAAAGATGTGGAGATTCTAGAAAGAGTGCAAGAAGAGCAACAAAGATGATTTAGGGACTAAAACATACGAAGAACGGTTGCAGGAACTGGGGTATGTCTAGTTAATGAAAAGAAGGACAGGGGAGACATGGTAGCAGTCTTCCAATATCTCAGGGTTGCCACAAGAAGCAGGGAGTCAAGCTGTTCTCCAAAGCACCTGAGGGCAGGACAAGAAGCAATGGGCAGAAATTAATCAAGGAGAGAAGCAACTTAGAACTGAGGAGACATTTCCTGACAGTTAGAACAATAATCAGTGGAACAGCTTGCCTCCAGAAGTTGTGAATGCCCAACACTGGAAGTCTTAAGAAGATGTTGGATAGCCATTTGGTCTGAAACAGTATAGGGTTTCCTGCCTAGCAGGGGGTTGGACTAGAAGACCTCAAGGTCCCTTCCAACTCTGCCTGTTGTATTTTATTGTAAGGCAAACTGTAGGTGGGACACCAGACATTTAAACACACAAAATGTGCCAGATTTTGCATCAACTCTATGAACAAGTAATTTCAGGGGGTGGGGAGGTCGAAATATTGAATGCTGAATCCTATTCTACAAGGGAGGAGGGCCTTGTGTCCCTTATCCTTTATTGCAACCGTTTTTTCTTTGTATTTCTGAATAGCACTGGAGTCCCATTCCAACAATAGCAATAGCAATAGCAGTAGACTTATACCGCTTCATAGGCCTTTCAGGCCTCTCTAAGCGGTTTACAGAGAGTCAGCATATTGCCCCCAACAATCTGGGTCCTCATTTTACCCACCTCGGAAGGATGGAAGGCTGAGTCAACCCTGAGCCGGTGAGATTTGAACCGCTGACCTGCGTTCTAGCAGTAGCCTGCAGTGCTTTAACCACTGCGCCACCTTGCTTCCAACAGTTGAGCCGGGTTTGAAATTAGCAGATACAGAGCTACTGTGAAGAGTACTATATCCGGCCTACCCAAGCCACTTGTAGCCGTTCTGTTACTGAGAAACAGGCTGAGACAACTTGATCCAGGTAGGCAGGGGTGGACTTCAAAATTTCAGCAATGGGTTCTCTGCGGTTGCTGGGTGGGTGTGGCCATGGTGGATGTGCACCCTAACTTATCACAGCGGGGTGGGGGAATTTTCACCTTCCCTAGGCTCTGGATGCTTTCTCGAGGCTCTGGGAGGGTGAAAACTGCCTCCCCCAGGCTCTAGAGGCCTTCCAGGAGACCCATTTTCCCTCCCCAAGCCTCCGCACTGGCCATGCACTTACCTTGCATCCAAAATGGGTCACCTGGGGGGGAGGACAAGGGGTTTGATTTGGAGGTTCTCCAAACTGGCCATAATGTTAGTTATGGGTTTTCCCGAACGTGGGCAAACCCATAGCAGCCCATCCTTGCAGGTAGGAGGAGAAAAGGTTTGTTACTTCATTACCTCCAGTTGAACAAATGAATGCTCAGTCCTCCATGGTGGCGCAGTGCAGTGGTGGGTTTCCATTTTTTTTTTACTACCGGTTCGCTTGTGCTCACGTGCGACACTTCTGCACATGCAGAGAAAGCAATCCAGGCGGGTGGGTGGGTGGAGCCTCCCGTTGCCACTACTATCAGTTCACCCCGATCTGGGCTGAACTGGGAGCAACCCATCTCTTTTGCAGTGGTTAGAATGCAGCACTGCAGGCTACCTTTGCTGACTGCCGGCTGCCAGCCGTTCGGCAGTTGATCTTGATTGGCTCAAGGTTGACTCATCCTTCTGAGGTCACTAAATGAAGATCCAGATTGTTGGGGGCAATATGCTGACTCTGTAAAACCTACTTAGAGAGGACTTGAAAGCACTGTGAAGTGGTATATAAGTCTAAGCGCTATTTTCGTATAGCTGTCAAACCAACAGCAGTCATTTTGATGGGGTTCTTCACAAGTGAGACCCCAATGATCTTTTTGCAGCTTGAAGTTCAATTTTACTTGAATGCACAAGTGACTCTGTTTCCCATTGTGAGACATCTATCTCCACAGCAGCCCCCCTCCTTCACCACATTCACTTGTTAAATTAATCCTACTCCAGGGGGGGTTGCAGGTGGTACGCCCCAGTACAGGGGTACCGGAGCCAGCCCAGAGCACCGGATACTGTTCTGTTCCGGTGCTCTGGAGGGCCCAAGCTCCTTACCTGTGTTTTAAAGCTTTGTGTTGCCGCATATGTGCATGGTGCATATGGCGCCTGCGTGATGCTCCATGGAGCAGCTGGAGCATCATAGAGGCGCTAAGATGCAAGTGCGCACTGCACACATGCATGCGCTACGCTCATCTATGAGGACGATGCCAGCCCGTTCCAACTGTACCGGTTGGAACGGGATTTGAAACCCACCACTGTCCTACTCCCTTGTTGACGGGAAAGAAGGACTTATTCTCACCACTATTTGGCAGCACCTGTTTTAGGAGGAGATAATAGAAGCAAAATATTTAAGATATAAAGAACAAGAAAAGGGTGCTGGGATGTTTGTCTTGATGAAAAAACATGCACAATCAAACATTCTCTTACTTATGGGGAAGGCAAAGGGATATGTTTAGTAACAGGCTTAGAAAAATGTTCTGTGTAACATAAGTAGTGCTAAATATATTGGGCTGATTCTCCCATTAGCCCCAGCTGTGATGTACAGGATCAATTTTTTTATGATAGCAGGCATTTGTTTATAAACTGGAGCACTCTGGCATTTATGGCTATTAATTTTTAAGAGGCCTCTCTTTTTCTGTTTATATGTATCTCAGATATTCTTTGTTTCTCTACCAATAGTCAATTAATTGCCCTGGGATTTCCATCTGGTCATACTCAAGTTGAGTTTGTCTTTTAGCTTAGCATGGGCTGCACTGCAGCTCTGAAAATGGTATGAAGCACTCTTCAGGGTGATGAAGAAATACATTTGCTTCCATTTAATTCAATGGGATTTATTCCAAATTAAGTGCAGATCAGTGACGTGCGGTGAGGTTTATGTCTGGTGAGGCACTGATGTCATCACAATCAGATTTACAAACATTAAAATCCTACAAATTATCTTATCCAATATTTGAGTGGCAGCAGTTAATGGGTTATGTTTAAAGTCTCGGTTCCACCACAAATCCGCGAAGCCCTTATCCACGGAGACATAAGCGTGAAGACTAATTCGTGCCGTTCAAAGCGCTAAGGAAAAACGCGACCCTACCGCAATGACATAATCACGGAGGGCAAATCCGCGCATTCCCAAGCATTCAGTACCCTAAACCTAACCCTAAACCTAACCCTAAACCTAACCCTAAACCTAACCCTAAACCTAACCAAACCTAAACCTAAACCTAAACCTAACCCTAAACCTAATCCTAAACCTAACCCTAAACCTAACCCTAAAACAAACCCTAAACCTAATCCTAACCCTTACCTTAATTGAAATCGGCTTTCTGCCGCGGCGCCGTTTTAAAGCGCCTTTCTGTTGCCGCGCTGTTGTCGCGGCAGTGATGACGCGCGGTGATGACGTCGCGGCTTTAGCGACACGATTTTAGCACCGCTATTTTGACAGGCGCGGTTTTGTCGTGCCACGTAAAGTCTCATATCAGCATTCTTTAACATACTGTAGCACACAAAAAAGCACATTTAATTGAAAAAAAATTGAAGTTATTATGGGTCTTAACTTTACTTATAAATGAAGTTCATCCGCCGCTCCTTCTGAACAAAAGCATCTATAACTTGTTGGTAGAATTTTTCATTGTCTTCTTTTAGTTTTAAAAGTCTCTCTGTCTCGATGGCGATCACGGCCAGGGAAGAAAGTTGTCCTTGATGTCGTCGTGCTCTGTGGCCGTCACTAACTCTGCTGCCGCTGAGTAAGAACGAGCGCCCTCTACTATGAAGCAGGAGAACTGAGTGCCTCACCTAGTCTGACCTTTTAGGCGTTTCATGATCGCTCAGCACAAGAAACACGTTGCACACAGAGTTGTTGACAAAAAACACTCCATTTTATATTATATACATCAGCTAAACTATTAAAAGTGACATACAGAGAGACAGCAATACGGTCTCATTACAGATCATGTAAAACAGTTAAGCAGAGTCATCCACGGTGAGGCAGCAGCTAGCTCAGCCTCACCTCAGCTCTCGCCTGAGAGGCTGAGCTCACTGCAGCCTCGTCGGAAGTTCTCGCTTGACTAGTTGAACGGCAAATGTGAAAATTCTGCAATTTTAATACCAAATAATGTAAAACTGGTGAAGTTAAATGGAAAATAACTTTATGGTGCAGATCAGTAGATAAATACAAGCATTTAATTTATTTTTTCCTTTTACATTTTTTTTCTTTTCATGATGAGAGGTGAGGCTGTGCCTCACTTGCCTCACCTGACTGCACGTTACTGGTGCAGATGGGACATTTGCAATTTCTTAATCAGCTAGGAATAACTTTTAAGAGGCAACAAGCACTTAAACCAAACAAAATAATTCAGTGAATTGATGGGGTTAGAAAGAGATCAGATCTTAAGTACTGTTTAGCTTCCTTTTCTAGAAAGCTGTAGGAAAGTGGATGATTTAAGTAGCAATAGCAATAGCAGTTAGACTTATATATCGCTTCATAGGGCTTTCAGCCGTTTCTAAGCGGTTTACAGAGTCAGCATATTGCCCCCAACAACAATCCGGGTCCTCATTTTACCCACCTCGGAAGGATGGAAGGCTGAGTCAACCCTGAGCCGGTGAGATTTGAACCGCCGAACTGCAGAACTGCAATCAGCTGAAGCAGCCTGCAATGCTGCATTTAACCACTGTGCCACCTCGGCTCATCGGCTCAAGTAAAAGAATGGAGGAATTCGGGACATAAAAGGAATAATTTAATTAACTAACTGACTTTTACCATAATTTTTAAAGACTTTTCAGGAGACCTAAACCAGGCCAATGCCTCTATCTCACCTGAATACATATCCCTTCATTCTTTCCCTTGGTGCAGAGCTAGTTCGCCCCTGTGGTGCACCCTGGGTAGTGCGCAAGCATGAACTGAACAAACTAGCAATCTTAGGCAGCCAAATTATTATTCTGCAATCATATTTTAACTCTTGCCTTAATGGTACCATTGCCATACCCTAAATAAAAATAAAATTCTTTCCCTAAGATATAGGTGTAAAATATAGAATAGCAAGGCTGGGAAAGAATTTTCCATTGCCTGCTTTCCAAGCAGAGAAATAAATACACATACATTAGAAGGGAGGTTTGAAGGAATCTTACATGTGAAATTACCTACAGTAGCTGTACTGCAACATCCATGTTTTTTTCTCATTCTCTTAATTTGTTTCTTTGTGTTTCTAAATCTATGCAGTGGTTAAATCTATGTAGTGGTTTCCAAGTTTTATATGGTGTTACAATGAGCATTTGCTTTTGTCCCCAATCACTTCATGTATTTTGAACATACCCTTATAACAAAGGGATTGAACTGTGAAGAGACCACTTGGCCACTTAGAAATTCCTTTTTGTTTTTCATTCTTTTTACATGCACAGTTTGTCCTATTCACAAACTCATTTGATTTTTCACCAAAGTCCAGATTTATCTGTAGTTGTATTTCTTCAGCAACATACTTTGGTTTACAGTTTTGTCTACAAGTTTATTTGATTTGCAGAGAATACATCCTATAATGCATTGTGTACATTATTTTCATGTATATGTTTTCTTATGAGGAATGTTTCTGAAATACTTTGGTTTTTTTTTTCCAAAATTCTGGACAATGCAGATTCGAAGGAAGATTTTCAGTTAATGTGAAATATGAGAACGATTCAGGTTTTCATTCAAGGGAGAATAAACAGATTTCACCTTGATCTCTGCATTAGTAGAACTGACATTGTTGGTATGACAAAAAGGCTAAACAAATATGTCTGCCAGAAATGGATCTTTCAGTATAAGCTTGCTGAAAGAATGAGTGACATCTCACCGAAAGCAAAAATGATCTTCTCTGGAAATATATTTGTCCTGTTCAGAAGGCAAGTAGATGTTGTTGCTGATGGACTTGCTAATGCTTGTGCAACATTGTCCCTACAGCAAGAATGTTTTAGTAAAATATTTATCTCGCTGCTGCTCCTGCTATCATAGCAGCCAACCAAAAGAAAGCTTTCAAATGAAGAATACCACGCTATGGGATTACTTCCAGCAGCCATTTATCTACACGAAAACTCCAAAATGTACTATGAAAATAAGAGGGGAAATTACATGGGTTCTGTTTCTAAGCAAATATTTAATATGCTATTAATTTTGTTCTCCCACGTCTGTGTGCATATGTGGATGTGTGAGGGACCTGGAGAAATAATTCAATCGTCCCTTCGGATGACTTTAGCAAGCGATAAGAAACCTTTCAAAAAGCGAATTTTTCCACAGAGGAACTGCATTAGATATGAATATGGATATGCATGGCAACATTCCCAAAAGAAAATATTGTAGGTGTGTGTGTGTGTGTGTGTGAGAGAGAGAGAGAGAGAGAGAGAGAGAAGGAGAGAGGACACACCACCTTTCCTATTGTTAAGCATGGACAACTTGTGGTTCTTCAAAAGTTCTAGAACATTGGCATCAGCAATCAAGGTGATAAATAGTGCAAGATGGTGGGATATAGCTTAATAATTTCTGGAGGTTGTTTACCCTGGATCTAAGTATACTGAAATTCTAAGATCACATTGCATTTGGTTCTTTGCAGAGTTAATGGAAGTCGGGTGGTGCCCATGACAATAACTGATACGTTCTTTGCCAACAAAGCCTTGCAGATGTTTAGGCAATTAAATTACTTAATTTAAAATTATTTGCAACCACATTGTTTTAATACAAAATAAAAGAGGCTTATTTATTTCAACATTTTATTTGGAGCATTACCTGCGGCTTCTGCTTGCTGAAGAAGGGGCTAAAATGAACTTATCTAGAATTACTATAGGCCCTGATTTAGTCCGATAAAGAAGCCAACTGGAATATCGAGAGGCGGGCACTCTTCCATCAAACGGGATGACAAAATTCCCACTGACCTTAGTAAAGTTGATTTTGCCCTGGGAAAGGGCAATAACTAATAATAAACATATTGCACACATTGTTTTCTTTAGGCAGTTAATGACTATCAAATGGGACAATCAATTCCATTGTCATCAGCCACGACTGGCGAGGAGGCTGTCAGCTTGTCTCAGGGGAGCCACTGATGGTTTGATAACCATTTCCAACAAAAGCATATATTTTAAAGTGCCTAATAGGCTTTAATTGATAAGCAGTGGTTCAAGTTATGTTCTTTGGCCAGATATTAATGCTAGTCACTGAGGTGGTTGGAATGCCACAAAAATATCACATAGGAGCCAGATTCTCTGCCCCACCCCACTTTCTTCTTCCAGGGAGTGCTGTTTTACTCAGGATCCTGGGTGTTTTGGCTGACATTATGCAGCACACAAGAGGAAGCTGAAGGGGTGAGGGCAGAGGCAAATCTAGCTGAGACTTGAGTTACAGAGGTTAAGAAAACAGCTTTGACGATATTCCAGCCCTTCTTCACACTGCCTCTGTCCTGTGATTCTAAAGGAAAGTTTGCAGTTCTCAGTCTCCCCCCCCCCCACAAATGTTGTCAGATAATGTTTTTAATACTCCCCCAGTTTATAATAAGCAACCTATATCTAAGATTATTTCCACACAAAGGAACACAGCAAGAATTGCTAGGAGCATGAGTGGGTTTCTGAATTATAGCTAGTTATAGTTTAGTTTATAGTTTATTATACTTGTATGCCGCCCTATTCCCAGGGGACTCAGGGCGGCTAACAAACTAGATGGGGGAAGGGGAAATACAAAATGGACAAAGACGAACACAGATACAAAAAAACAACTTAAAAACAATACAACAGTCACCAATTCAAGTGGGGCTGGGAACTCATCAGCCCCAGGCCTGCCGGAACAGCCAGGTCTTGGTAGCCTTGCGGAAAGTTGAGTTTGAGTTTGAGTTTATTGGTCTTGTATGCCGCCCACTCCTGAGACTCCAGGCAGCTTACAATAAATAAGGGAAGGGGATAAATAAACAAAACAACACATTTAAAATACGCAATTCACAGTTACCATGGGGCTGGATATTTCACAAGCCCCCCGGCCTGCTGGAGCAGCCAGGACTTAACAGTTTTGCGGAAGGCCGGGAGGGTAGTAAGGGTCCGGATCTCCACGGGGAGGTCATTCCAGAGGGCTGGAGCAGCCACAGAGAAGGCCCTCCTCTGAGTGGTCAACAGTCGACATTGGCCAGCAGATGGTATTCGGAGGAGGCCCAATCTGTGGGATCTGATTGGTCGTAGGGAGGTAATTGGCAGGAGGCGGTCTCTCAAGTACCCAGGCCAATACCATGTAGGGCTTTAAAAGTAACGACTAGCACCTTGAAGCACATCTGGAGCCCAATAGGCAACCAGTGCAGCTCGTAGAGGATAGGTGTAACGTGGGTGTACTGAGTGCACCCACAATCGCTCGCGCGGCTGCATTCTGGATAAGCTGAAGCCTCCGAATGCTCCGAATGATCAATGGCTGTACCATTTTGTGGGGTGACGGCAGTCTTAAAATATACTCATACATGCAGACACGTGTGTTCATGTTTCCCTAAATGCAATTCTTCGTTTTATTTAGGCAATTATTTATAACGGCTCAAAACTGGTCCTGCAAAGCAGTTCGTCCCTAAAATGTGTAAAAGAAACTATTAAAATAGTTGAGCAGGGAGACTATGGCAATAAAAGCATTCAAATATTACTTTGCTGATGCACAGCATATTTTTGTGCATTCCAGTTTGACAGTGGGGATCGCATGAGCAGAAAAATCATTAATCTGTTCAGCGTTGCAGAACTCCTTCCCACATAAAGAACCTAGATGGAAGATATGAACTGTTTCCATGTTCTTCGCTGCCTATACATTATTTTAAAAAGTTTTCTGAGTCCTTGGGGCTGTCTAAATCATTAATTGATTCATAAACAGAAAATAATTGATTTTGGCCGTTAATAATTTCGTGCAGATGTTCTAGGAGAGATGAACGGCCTTAATATGTGGTGCACAGTTATTATATCTGCTCCACAGAGTGGAATCTTGCCAAGATCTACAATATTGCTTAAATAACCTGTGGCCCTACAGTGAACTACAACTCCCAGCATGCTCCATCCTGGTAGCAAGGCTGATGGTGTAGCATCTAAGGGACCATCGGTAATTCAGTGTGTAGAATCAGAGGTCCTGTACTGCAGATGACTTAATGTCAATAGTTAAATTTGCGGTAAGAATTACATGTTAATATTCAGAATACAGTCCCAATAAACAGTGTTTACTACACCTGTTTATATAATTTCAAGTCTAAGGGGTTTGGGTTTAATTATTTTTACTTATTAAAAAAACCAAAAATATTTTCTCTAGTAAAGATAGTCCTCAACTTACCACCATTTGTTTAGTGACTGTTCGAAAGTTACAGTAGCACAGAAAAAAGTGATTTAGGACTGTTGCAGCATCCCACTGGTCATGTGATCAAAATTTGGGTGCTTGGCAAGTGGTTCATATTGATGATGTTTGCAGTGTCCCAAGGTCACGTGATCATCTTTTGACAACCTTCTGACACGTCAATGAGAAGCCAGATTCACTTAACAAATGTGCTACCAATTGAACAGCTGCAGTGATTCACTTAACAAGAAAGGTCGTAAAATGGGGCAAAACTCACTTAACAACAGTCTTGGTTAGTAACAGAAATGCAGGGCTCAACTGTGGTCATAAGTTAAGGACTACCTGTAAAAGCTAAAAGAAAAAAAAATGTGGTTTTTTTTTCATGATTCCAAATTTTTTAAACAAAATTATAAGGCCAGAAGTAGGAGGGGAGAAAAGTTTTAAGAATTTCACCATCAGTTAAATTTTATTAATTTAAAATTGCAAAAGAGAAAAGCTGGGCTTATGGTAGAAGAAGACAAGAACCTGTGAATTCCTAAAGAAGGAAACATGAAGTTGTCAGTATGCTCACTAAACTATAATTTCCAACATACCCTGGGGGGATGATATATTATAATGCTGGTATAAAATCGTATGTTTGGATTTTGCAGTATGAAGGCTTACAAAGATTGTTCTCTTTCTCCTGCCTCAGATTTATTCTTACAGGTAGTCTTCACTTAACAACCCTAATTTGGGCCAGAATTTCCATCGTTAATTGAAGCAGTTGTTAGACAAAACATCACATGACCATACTACACAGGGACAGCAGTTCTGCATGCTTCAATTCATTCATTCCTGTGGTAAGTTGTTTTGGCTTATAAAATTTATATG
The DNA here is from genome assembly GCF_009769535.1 of Thamnophis elegans. Classification (NCBI taxonomy): domain Eukaryota; kingdom Metazoa; phylum Chordata; class Lepidosauria; order Squamata; family Natricidae; genus Thamnophis; species Thamnophis elegans. The sequence continues at coordinate 11,809,325 of NC_045543.1, read as the reverse complement.
GCCACCCCTCAAATGATTCTGTGGACTACAAATACCAATCTGAAAAGAAGAAAGCGAATGCTTGAAAACATTATAGGTGTACACAGTCACTCCTTGTTTAATGGCTACCTTGTTTAGTGACCACAAATAGGATGGTCATTTAAAAAAAATCATTTTCTGACCAATAACACATTTACCAGTTGCGTCCCTACCTGAACCGGGAGGCCCTCACAACAGTCACTCGTGCCCTTGTGACCTCTAGACTGGACTACTGCAACGTGCTCTACATGGGGCAGCCCTTGAAGAGCATTCGGAGACTTCAGCTTGTCCAGAATGCAGCCGCACGAGCGATTGTGGGTGCGCCTCAGTTTACCCACGTAACACCTATCCTCCGCGAGCTGCACTGGCTGCCTATTGGTCTCCGGATATGCTTCAAGGCGCTAGTCGTCACTTATAAAGCCCTTCATGGTATTGGACCTGGGTACTTGAGAGACCGCCTGCTGCCAATTACCTCCACCAGACCGATTAGATCCCACAGATTAGGCCTCCTCCGAATTCCATCCGCCGGCCAGTGTCGACTGGCGACTACCCGGAGGAGAGCCTTCTCTGTGGCTGCTCCGACCCTCTGGAACGAACTCCCCGTGGAGATTCGAACCCTCACCACCCTCTAGGCCTTCCGCAAAGCCCTTAAAATCTGGCTGTTCCAACAGGCCTGGGACTAAGAGCTGTTGCCCCCGTCTCGAATGGTATGACTGTTGTGTTTTTTAAATTATGCATTGTTATGTGTGTTTTTTTAATTTTTTGTCTGTATCCCCCTTCCCTGGTTTGAGTTGTGAGCCGCCCTGAGTCCCCTTTGGGGGAAAAGGGCGGCATATAAATATAATAAACAAACAAACAAACAAATTTACAAGCAACTTGTAATGTTGCACAAGTGTAGCCGCACAAGATAATTTTGAATGTGATAGCAGCAGTTCATCTTTCCAACCTCCCTCCCCCCTCCCCCTCTCTCTCACACACACTAATTGAACAAAAAAATTGATCTGAGAAAATTCAGATTGCTGCTCAACCAATTTTTAAAAGTATTGCTCTCCTCCCTTTTATTATTTTATGTTATTTCTTTAATGTAAATCGGGCACAAGCTGCCAGCATTCCTGATATTTGTCTGGTTTTTTAGCCAAATGGCATCCATTTACTGTTGCCAGAGTTCTTACTAGAGCAGACTGCAAAGGTCTCTAACAGTCCTTTCTCAAATGGAGTTTCTGCAAATGATTTGCAAAGAAGGTATTTTTTTACAGGTTATGTTTCCTCCCGCCCCTCACTGAGGTGCATGTGTAAAGGAGGAGATGACAAGGTTTCTAAGCTTAGGATTACAAGCCAAACCCCAATAGCCACTGACCGTGGTGGTCTCGAAATCTTGTCCAAATCTTAGTCTGACAGTTTGAATGTAACAGTAAGCTAGTTTGATCAAACCATGAACGTATCCATTAAATTTTGGCTCTGACGAAAGCAGCCAGGAGGGGGTTGTAAAACAAAATAAAACCTGCCTCCAAACCATGGTTTGAAATAGAAAGATGAAACATAAGAACTGTGCAGTGGTGGGATTCAGCCAGTTTGCGCCACTTTGGGAGAACCGGTTGTTAACTTTCTGAGCAGTTTGGTGAACTGGTTGTTGGAAGAAATCATCAGGGCAGAGAACCGGTTGTTAAATTACCACTGATGTAGATACTCTTACAATACATGTAGCCTTGTGAGCTTATTCTAAATGGAATTTTAGTTCCATTTAACTATCCCTACTAAAGGGGCTGATAAACTACAAGCTATACGTATATTGAGCACTAAGAATTATATAAGATCTTAGAAAACTTCTTATTAAATTGCTATCCATGTATGTATTGTGGTGTGTGTATGTACGTATGTTTGATCAGAGGAAGACTGTAAACATTGTTTAGGTAATGACTTCAATTATCATGCAAGCAATTATTCAAAACACAATAAAGCCACAGAATGACTAAGAACAGAGAGTGCTTTATATATTTTCTTCAAGATACAGAGAAAACACGATCTATGTCATATGCATTGTGAAAAGATTGGTTCTTAAACTTTGGCATTTAACATTCCATTCATCTGCTTGTTAATGAGCTGCTGTATAAAGCTATCAAAGGACATTAGTTTGAGGTTGTACATACAATATAGCAGAACCTTTTTGTGGATTAGTAGGACATTTTAAATCTTGGCACTGTAGTATGCTCTTATGCTCTGCTAACCAAACTATTTATATCTCCCCATATTAGAAAAAAATGTCTGTTGAAACATGCAACTGTAATTCAGAGAGATCTTCTGTATTTTAAACTCTAGACCTCTCTCCTGTATTAAACAACCCTCAAGAGAATTAAGAGTTTAATTATTTCAACCTAAAAGCATCAAGTGAAGAGCACTCACTTAAGACATTATTCAATTGCATTCTTACAAACTCATAATAGAAATGTATAGAGAAAAATCACCAAAGCAAGTGGATCGGACAAAAAAATAAAAAAAAAAAAAAATTTTTTTTTAAATAAATTAGATTGCTCTGTAAAATTGTTTCCTGATTTTTTCGTTTTAAGAAAGTACATATATACAGTATTTATGACTTGAATGACAAAAGTCCCTTTATTTCTTTTTTACAATATACATATAAATAAGTACTGCTTTTTGAGATGTGGTGTTTTGTATTTTACAAAACAATACATGCGCACACCCCACACCCACATACTTGTAATGGAGAATTTTAATAATCTGTACTTTTAAATTTAATCAGAATGTTAAACTTAATTTGTATTCGGATAAATGGAATTGTCAAACGCAGAACATAATTTGTACTAGTTTTGGATAAAAGTCTCCTAGGATATCTTGAACAGTTTATTCTAGATCAGGAGTGGCCATGGTGGCTCAGGAATTCTGGGCGTTGAAATCCACAATTCATAAAATGGACCACAGTTCTCCACCTCTGTTCTAGGCACAAGGATGAAAATAAGGAAGCTCTTACGTTTTCTCATTATGCCATGCCTTAAAAGTGATGCTTCAGTTGGTGTTTCTAACTACGGTATAAAATATCCAGTTGTATTTTCAATCTCCTAGAAAATCTGCATCAAATAAAACAAGCAGAATGTGGAAAAAATAAACAATATATTTCTATTTTCTATATTTTCTTTGGAAAAAAAAAGCTGATGAACAAAAAATTTCCCAGTCCTGGTTAAAATTCTTAGTTCGAAAAATAGTTTGGATGGTTTATTGTTATGGCCTAATCTTTGGTAAATTTAAATTAATGCTTTGTTTTTTTTTTAAAAAAATGAACGATTAGAGAAGAATTTAACATTTGAGATGGAAATGAATGTCATATATTCATATAATGTTACTGTTGCTAAAAGGATTGCATATATATCACATTTATGAAAAAAAAATATTGTTTATTTTTTTCCCATTCTGCTTGTTTTACTTTGGTGCAGATTTTCTAGGACATTGAAAATATAACTCAATATTTTAATTCACACTGATGGGATCGGACTTTAAAGCTTTAGAAAACAAATTTCATATTATTTAAACATATCAAGGTTGATAGCATGAGGCCTCATGGTAACAGTGTGTCCACGGGCATTTTTTATCTGTCATTTACCAGGAATTTGGCTACATCTGATTTTAAAAAATTATTTAAATTAAAATATTTTTTCTTCGAAACTTGTTCCAACTCTAGGATTCTTCTTCTGTAAGCTATGCCATTTCCCAAACTTAAAAGGTACATTTACTTTACAAGTTGTTTTTCCTCCTTTTTCGAATAACTGAATATCTGCACATTAGCACTGAGTCACTTATCGATAACCTTGTGGGAGAAAGTAGAGGCTCCGTTTGCAAGTATTTTAAATGTGACACTAATTCCCTTTTTTAAACAATATTCTTCATGGATTATAAGTGTTTGTCAAAACAACATGCCATCGTATGAAATACCATCTAATGAAGCTGCCAGAGTTACCTGACAAAAATCCCAAATTCATGGGTTAATTAGAACCAAAATGGAGATGCCAATAGGGCTCCATCCAGTTGCATTAAGCGAGGTTACTGAAACAAAGAAATTTATCATTCTGAAAGTTGCTAATTGCGCCTGCTTTTCTGTTTGGAAAAGGGAGTCTGTAGGTCTGGGCCAGCTGCCCTTGGGGACCGATCTGTTAACTTACTGTCACTCTTCCTGAGATACCATCTTCTTGTAACACTGAGCAATAAAATTGCAATTGTAAGTCTTTTGAAGCATACAGCTAAAGATACTCTGTTTGTTTACACTGAAAGAATTCACAAGAAAACTAAATTAAGTAGAACATGAGGATGCTTTAGGTACAAAGAATAAGATGGGTCAGTTACTTGTTTTATTCAATTCACTTTCTCTCTTCCTTTATTGCTGACTTCCTCAACCTGGTGCCTGACCCATTTGGTGGGCACCAATTTGGGTAGCCTGTGTGTGTGTTTTTTTAAAAAATAGGATCACTGAGAAGCACTATAAAACTAAAGCGTCCTGCGGCACATCTTAAAGGCAAACCAATTTTGTTCGAAGTCTCCACCTCCATTGTATCAGGTGGGTGCAGTATAACCCTGTTGCAGAGATTTTACAGTATACATACGCAAAATTGGAGGATAAGGGGAAAGGGAAGGAAATAGGCAGATTTGCTACATGGATCAGGGTCAAAAGACTAGCGCTACTAACTCTTTAAGAAACATTATGTTACCTTCCGATATCTTGAAGTTAGAAGTTGATGCAGCAATGATGAGACTATTTGTTTCTGTAGCCGAGAACACATGCTGACTAATCAATTAGATAACATAGTATTTTTCAAAGACTACAACTATATGTATATATAGATTTACTTAGAGTAGGGGCCATTGACATCAATACATTTCAAATAAGACTTGAAAGAGGAGGCCCTTTGATTGAGTTCACAGTCTGCAAAATTCTAGTGCATTTGAAATGGAGGCGATGTTTCAACTATCCATTCCAAGTGCTTTCAATGAACTCCTGCAGGGAATGCATTGATAGGGTAGAAGTGTATGAAATGCAGCATGTAAGAGCAACGTAATTTAATATCGGGGAATATTATTTTCCCTCCTTATTATGGAGGTTTGTGTAAAGATGTGGTATTGCTTTAGATTCTTCAGGCCAACTCCTTTCCCGCTCTCTTTCCTGAGCCAGCTTGAACCACATTTTATGCTGAAGTTTTCAAATATTGGAAGATGCCAGAGCAGTGTATGGAGATTCTTAGTCATCCAGCCATGGATGTCCCAAAGGTGCTTTTTCAAATGGCAACTGGACTTTGCTAGAGCAGTAAAGGAACCTGATGCAGAGGTGGAAGGAGGAACGACAACTGGACTAAGAGGACAGTGAGGACAATTAACCAGAGGAACAGCTTGCCATCAGAAGTTGTGGGTGCTTCATCACTGGAAGTTTTTAAGGGGAGACTGGATAGCCACTGATCTGAAATGGTATAAGGTCTCCTGCTTGAGCAGGGGGTTGGACTAGAAGACCTCCAAGGTCCCTTCCAGCTCTACTCTGATTGAAGATGAAGGAATGCTGCTTCAGAGCTGAATAATCATCAGACATTTTAATCTTTTGTTTAAATTCATATTATGGCTATAGGAGTCCGTTCGAAGTCAGGTGGGTGGCAAATATTTAATAAATAAATAAGTAGGTCACTTAATGCAATCCGGTCACATGGGTGGCAAGCCACTCCCACAAAGGAGGCCACACCCACAGAGTAGGTTCGAACAATTTTTGAAACCCACCACTGGCCCATGGCTACCGTACACTCTCAGCATTCCAGTTCCTATCGCTGCCATGGAGGTAGAATATAGATTCAAAGACATGCACAAGTAGTCTTCAACTTATAACTACAGTTGGGACTGGAATTTCCATTGCAAAGCAACAGAAGTGGTTGGTTGGTTGTTAAGTGACCTAAATTTACAACCTTTTTTTTGGCCGCAATTGTTAAGTGAATCACAGCAAATCTGGCTTCTCCCATTGACTTTGTTTGTTGGAAGCTGGCTGGGATGATCACCAATGGTGATTATGTGACACCCCCCTCCCATAAATGCCAGTTTTCAAGCACCCACATTTTGATCCCATGAGTGTGGGAATGCTGTGACAATTGTAAGTGCGAGGAACAATCATAAGTCTTTTTTTTCCTGGTGCTGTCGTAACTTTGAATGAATGTTAAACAAAAAAAAAAGTTGTAATTTGAGGACTACCTGTAATCTTTTCCAGCATGTTATCTTTCAAATATGCATTCAGTACATAAAACCTTCAACAAAACCTCCTAAAACCACAAGTGATTAAAATTCCCCCTTTGGTCCAAGATCACCCACAGTGTGAAGAAACTGAACTTGCAATAAAATATATTAGGCTCTAAACTTCTTATTTGAGGGTAGGTACGTGTGCGTGCAAAGCTCTTGCACTTTAAAAATATTTTCACCCCAACGTTTAGCAAATGCTTGCCACTTTTTCTATTTACCTAAAGGCCAAGAAATGCACCATCAACGATATTTCTGGTTTTGTCAGTGCAACTAAAAAGCTCAATAAACCTTGCAAATAAGAAGCAAAAGTTCTGTCTTTTTCCAACTCCCCTCCCCTCATTGTTTTTTTTGTTAAAGCTATAGGAGAAAGACACCAGAATCAAAATAATTTTTACCTTTCATATTTTTATATATTTGGAGCTTTATGCTATCCAAAAATTCCATTCTCTGTGGATTAGCCTGCACTTTTTCTCAAATGTATGAAATACTGGATTGTTCCTGAACAGCGTTCTGGCAAACACATAATTTTAAGAATATTTGTGCTAGAACAGGTTTGGCAGTCACATCTCCACCCACCGTAAATTACAAGACAACAGCACAATATATATTGCATTTGGTTAACAATGGCTTCAATGATAATTATCTGTAATGAATAGATAGGAACCTAGAAGCCCAAGTTACTTAAAAAAAAAATAGTAAGAGTAAAATAGGACATGGTGGCTCAGTGGCGAAGATGCTGAGCTTGTCGATCAGAAAGTTGGCAGTTTGGTGGTTTGAATCCCTAGCGCCGGGTAACAGAGTGAGCTCCCGTTACTTGTTTCAGCTTCTGCCGACTTAGCAGTTTGAAACAGAGGTGGGTTCCTACCAGTTCGCACCAGTTCAGTAGAAGCGGTTCGTCAAATCTACCGAACCGGTTAGAAGAGGTTCCACCAGTGGACCCGGAAAGCAGGCCACACTACAGAAGAGATTCCAAAATTTTTGAAACCCACCACTGGTTTGAAAGCAAGTAAAAATGCAAATAGAAAAATAGGGAACCATCTTTGGTGGGAAGGTAACAGCCTTCCGTGTGCCTTCGGCATTTAGTCATGCCAGCCACATGATCACAGAGATGTCTTTGGACAGCGATGGTTCTTCGGCTTTGAAACAGAGATCAGCACTGACCCTAGAATTGGGAATGACTAAGCACACATCTGCGAGGGGAACCTTTAACTTTTAAGAGTAAAATAGAGCTCCTTCAAATAAACACATTCTCATTATTGTGTAGCATATATATTTCTATTAGCTCCATGTTGGAAAGAACAAACCTGTTGATTCTACATTAGTTGATTTGTTCCATCACATTCCTACTGTGTATGATTGCCATTTTATTTGCATGGAGGCTTCCCTCCTGCTGGTTTTAATATTTTAAATCTGTGGTCCATAGAGGAAAGACTAGATATTCTTCTGCAGAGCTTATAATTTTCCAAAGAAAGCAATGGAGGGATCAAATACCACCCAAATCACAGAAGGTGGATTAACATTGCCAGATTTTTCAAAATAAGCAAGTGGAACAAATCACTAGTATTCCTTAACCAAACTCCTGAGGAACCTTTTTTAAAAATATATTTTAGCCTAGTATTTTGCTTCTATGTTGAGAAATGAAATTCTATTGACATTAAGTGTCCATAAAGGTGAATTCGTAGATATAAATCTAGTTCAAGAAGGTTAAAAATTAGGGCTGTGCATCAGTGCTGGGATTTAATTTTTTTACTACCGGTTCTGTGGGTGTGGCTTGGTGGACATGGTGTGGCTTGGTGGGCATGGCAGGGGAAGGATCAGAGGTTGGTTGCTCCTGGTTTGATCCGTATGGGGTGAATGGGTAGTAGCGGCAGTGGGAGTCTGCACCCACCCGCCGGACGCTTCTGCGCATGCACAGAAGTGACACGCACGAGCGCGCCCAGGAGCACAGCTGAACCAGCAGTAAAAAAATTGGGAACCCACCACTGGGAAGGATACTGTAAAATCTCCATTCCCTCCTGATCAACTGGGATTTGGCAGCCAGAGAATAGATGGGGGCAGGGCCAATCAGAGGTGGTATTTACCGGTTCTCCGAACTACTCAAAATTTACGCTACCGGTTCTCCAGAACTGGTCAGAACCTGCTGAACACCACCTCTGCTGTGAATACTTTGAAAATGATTTTGAATAAATACCGTGGTTGGCTTATGAGTGGGCACAGCGCTTTTCTGCTACTCATTAAAGTAGCCGTTCTTTTTCCAGGCTTCACCAGGCATCTGAAAAAGTAACTATTGCTTTCATAGTTGTATTAACTTTAATGAGGAATGAAAGTTAATTAATGGTCCATGACTTAAAGTCAATGAAGCTGTGAAAGCAATGCCTTTTTCTCCCCCAGGCTCCTAGGAAAAAAAAAGGAAGAACCTAGGAAACTCTACTCAAGACATCCAATGCTATTCTGAATCACTTCTGAAGTTTCAAGCATTCTAGTTTATAATCAGTCAAAAAGGTATGGAATAGCAGCTTCATAATAGCCATAGATTATGGTAGAAAAGCAGAGTCTCCTTTGATCACTGTTGTGGCCCAGCAGGAGCTGTTGGAGCTGCCACCAGACTCCGACAGCTATGAGTCGGCTCTGGAGGAGGTGGAGGACCCTGGAAAGGGTTCCGACTCCGAGCAGGGCGCAGAGAGGCTGGTTGGTCACCAGGAGGCGCCTGAGCCTTGGACCAGTGGGGAGGAGACAAGGGAGAATGAGCCGGACAGTGAGCAGCAGTGAGTTGTTCCTGCATGCTCTGCACCGAAGAGCTAATAGACGTCAGGAACAGTTGTGCAGTTACAGGAAGTAATTGCACTCAGCTGGTGGTCATTAGGCTCCTCTCCAGACTATAAAAAGACTGCTTGTGCACACGCCCCTCTTGCAAAAGTCAACACAGGAACGAATGTCGGATAACATTATTGTGATCTTGGCAGGCTGGATTGCTGCCACGGCTTATCTGTGCTGGATTGCTGCCCAAGCTTGTCTGTGCCGGTTTGCTGCCAAGGACCTGTCTGTCTGTTAATTTAATGCCGTAACTTATCTTTGGCTCGGAGTGTGTGTTGGTGTGGGATGAGGGGGGTCAAAACAGATCACTATTGGGATTTTAGATTGGACCTTTTGGGGGGAATTAAAATCAGAAGATATCATGGCATTTATCAATTTATGTAACTTCCAAGCAAACAGTATTGGAGTAGAAGATGCAAATCCTTATGAATCTTACTAGGCAGAACAAAGGGAGATGAAGGATAGAAGGCGCAAAATTGTGGAAAGCTAAATTTAGATATATATGCAGTGCCCTTTGGTCCTTTGTTTGAGAAACAATATCAGAAAAATACCTATTCTGCCTATTCTTCATCCCCAGAGCTCAATGAGACAAATGAAGATGTCAGGAGCAGTTGCAGATTTGCTCTGAATCAAATGCCAACTTTTTCAAAAGTTAGTGTGAGAAAAACTTTATGTGCAAGTATCCTTTATTCCTAAAAAATATCAGAGTTAAGTGTTTTCAGACACAAAGTATAACCCAATCTCAACTATGTCTTAAGAGTAGAGGAATACTTAAGCTCAGCCTTTTCAAAACACTTGCTGCATATTCCTAGGTTTCAACCAAGAAATACATTCCTGATTTAAAGGACTACAGTATAGTTTTCCCATTATTGATGACAAATGGGACTCCTAATTACAAAGCGTACTTCAGTCATCTTTCTTAAGGACTGAAATTATAATAACCTAACTTTCCTAGCTTTCAGAAGCTAGAGGAATGAAAAATCCTGTCATATCAAAAGTGTGTTTTTTTAACTTTTGAAAAGGCAACTGAACTGATTTTTTGAGGAAGAAGGGAAAATAAAGACATTTCCCTTCCTATCTTGGAAGTTCCATCCATGTTTACAACTGATGAAGCTTCCAGGAAAGGAAGTGAAATATCTCTTCCCCTCTTTCTCCTTAGAAAAATCAGCCCAGTTCCTTTTCAAAAATAAAAAAACCACTTTGGATACAACTATAACCTGATTAACTGAGAATCTTCATAGAAAAACCCTGCCAATTCATTTCCCCAGTGGCAGGTATATACCTAGAAGTTCCATCAATTATATTTTATCAGAAGAGGCCTTCAGATCCACATATTCAGCAGGGATGACTGCATTGAGGAAGAATTGTCTTCCATGAAAGCCAGTGGTGGGTTTCAAAAATTGTTCGAACCTACTCTGTGGTGTGGCCTCCTTTGTGGGAGTGGCTTGCTGCCCATGTGACCGGATGGGAGTGGCTTGCTGCCCATGTGACCGGATATGAAGGCCGACGACACTTGCCAGAACCACCTTAAATTACCTCACACACAGCACTGGCATGCATAAGAATATGATGTAAACTTGTTTTTTAAAAGGCATCTTCGGTTTGCGTTAAAACGACTTCAATACACGCAATGTTCTGATTGCACCACAAAGCAGTAGTCATCCTTACCTTTCACAGAGGCACTGAGTTTTAAGAGCCGAGGTGGCGCAGTGGTTAGGGTGCAGTACTGCAGGCCACTTCAGCTGACTGTTATCTGCAGTTCAGCGATTCTAATCTCACCGGCTCAAGGTTGACTCAGCCTTCCATCCTTCCGAGGTGGGTGAAATGAGGACCCAGATGTGGGGGTGATATGCTGACTCTGTAAACCGCTTAGAGAGGGCTGAAAGCCCTATGAAGCGGTATATAAGTCTACTGCTATTGCTATTATAAATATGAGCATGATAGTGTAGAATAATCATATCCAAGGACCAGTGGTGAGTTTCAAAATTTTTGGAACCTCTTCTGTAGGTGTGGCCTGCTTTCCGGGTCCACTGGTGGAACCTCTTCTAACGGTTCGGTAGATTTGACGAACCGGTTCTACTGAATAGGTGCGAACTGGTAGGAACCCACTCTGATGAAAGCTGACGTCATCAGTTCAAGCCTGCCTGGAAGCAAAGTGCATACAATTGTACACTTGCAGGTTGTACATTGAGAGAGGGAGGTGGCACCAATCTTGTTAGCCTTTTGCAAGACATTACAGATCTGGCTGTTCTGCCGGCATTTGGATCGGGGGGTAGATTAGTTTTGCTGATCTTGGTGATGTGGGGGGGGGCGTTTAATGGTTTTCTGGATGCCATGGATTGTTTGATGAAGTTTGTTAGTTTTTATGTTGCGGGTTGCCTGAAGCCCCATGTGTGAGATGGGCAGCAATATGAATTATATAAATAAATAAATAAATTTCAGACGGCTGAACTGCATGACACACATTGGATGAAACATCAGCCATAACGTAACGAGGCAGAAACTATCTGTGCCAGGCACTTGGTTCGCAAACTATTGCGCAATACCCATGTAATATCATTGTCAGGCCTGCCATTATTTCCTTTTGGAATTTTTGGCCTGCCACACTTTCTCTTATTTCATTATGCTGTTTCATAGTATAGTGATGGAGGCGGGAATAGACAGGAGTAGGATGTGGAATGTATTGTTCATTCTTTCTAGAAGCCAAGGTCATCTTTGTCTCCTACCTACACCTGACTGGAAGCTGGGTGTGGATGCCATCGGAAGAAGAAGATTGGACCATGTGGATGGATTGTGGGTGTGGGACAAGATCATGAACTTTTAACTGGGTGGAATTCTGATGTCATTTCCAGAATTGGGATTAACACAGATGTGCCTAAGATGTCTGCTTTATTAAATTGGAACTTTAAGGATCGTTAAGCCTTGGACTCTGATTTAATTCTACATGATACTTGGAACGCTGACAATCATTTCCAAAGGAGTTATTTGGATTGATGTATGGAAGGAGAAAGAAGCAATGTTTTTCTCTTTTAATCTTACCTTTTTTAATTCTATTCCCATAAAATGCTCCACCGTATTTTTTTTTCCCAAACAGCAAAAAGGGCAACAACAAAAAAAAAAACTTGCCATAGTGCCCTATAATGCATATAACAAAGTATTTGTCATTATTTGAGATTGTACAAGGTCTTTCAGACTATGGAAAGATACTGTTTAATAAGTTGCTGCTTTGCTTTTTGTTTTAATCATCTTGCCATTGATCCAAAAGTCAGTAAACTATCTTCATCACTCCAGAGGCTCATGTTCCATTCAACCTTTATATCTCCCAGTGGAAATTTTGGTTTTTGCCCAGTCTCAGTGAAGCACGTTTTTCTGCTTTCCCACCCTCTGTTCACAGTACTGCAAACCCATCTTTTCCCCTCCTCTCCCCTCCTCCTATCCTCCCTTTCCTTTCCTTCCATTCCATTCCTTAAAAAATCCTTGTTGAAATTTAGGAAACTTGCTCTGTTTCCTGTAGCTCAACTACCAGTTTTTCCCTGTTGCAGACTTTCCATGAATTTCAAGAGAGGAGGGAAAGAACAATCGGTTCCCTATTGCTTTGATCATTATCCCATCACGCTACAATAATATTATAAGCAGAATAAAAGGGGCAGGGTCTGCCTAGTTTCAAAGGGTATAATGTGGAAAGGGGTATGAAGGCAGCCGTATGAGCAAACATCTCTTGAAAAGGAAATGGGAAGGAAAAGAAAGGGAAGGTTGAAAAAAGAAAGGCAAGGCAAGTTGGAAAGGACCTTGGAGGTCTTCTAGTCCAACTCTGCTCAAGCAGGAGACCCTAAACCCTATAGCACCATATAGGAGCCACTACCAAGGCTTACCTTCCCTGCCTGGATGGCAAAAGCAAGAAACAGAAAATAACCAATCAGGTCTCATGTGATCCGTAATCTGTACCAGCCTGTCCCATGTGAACCCATTATAATCCAGACTGGAATTTCTGGGCAGTTTAAGAAATAGCCAGGCGCAGTATGGGAGACACAGAACTTAATCAGCAGTGCATAATTACACATGTTTCTGAATCTCCAACATTCCTACCTCCTCATTCCCCCAAACCCCTCTGTTTTCAATCTGTTTTTTTCGCCTTTCCATTAATGTTTGGGTCAGTAGATGGCTGGGGTTAATAAATACTTACATCCTTCAAACTCACAGAAGCATCCAACCTCACAGCATGCCATTTACAAGGGCAATAAAGTTTTACACGCATTTAGAGGAGAAGCGGTGTGAGTGAAGCAAAAGACAAGGCCCATCAAGGTAAATGAGTGGGAAGGAAATTGTCTAAATTTGGTATGATCTGACTTACTCTGGGGGATAAATCCGCACATTATCAACAAACCCTTTTTAGCACAGGACTGTGGTGCTTTGGTGCTGCCCCTAATCTGGTCTGCTGAATATAAGGTCTTTTTATGCTACAGGATAAAATGTCAGGATTAGGAATAGGCAAAAGAGTTGACATCAATTACCGCATTTCACACAACATAAAATTTAACAACTCAACTATACACAAAACATATACGGGACTAAGAAATTCCAGATAGCCTATGCTTAAGATTAGGAATAATCTAAACTGCTCAAAGTTAGTGTAACAGGAAGAAGCTGAGTTCAACGCAGGTGTTATTGACTTCCTTTTTTTTTTACTTCCTTTGTCTTAATATTTTAGACTGTGTTTGTTAAAATCTATACCGTGTATGGGCTCTGGGAAGTCGGGGAGGGGAGGGAGGTGGGGTTTTAGGGTGGAAGGGGGTATATAGTATGTGGCAGATTTCAAAGTAACGCGATTGCACTTCTATACTGTTGCTCTTTAATTCCAGTGTAAAAATAGGACAAACTGAATATTAAAAGATAGTAGAAATACACCGAAGGAGAGTAGAGGGATAGAAGAAAGATGGGTAGAGAGGGTGGGAGAGAGGATTGGAGGGAGGGTGAGAGGAAGGAGGATGTGTATCGGGAGAGAGGAGTGGTAGAGGGGGAGGGGAAGTAGGGTAGAGGGGAATGATGGAGGGAAGATGGAAAGTTGGAGGGGGGCCAAAGAAAGGGTGTATGGAGGGTCGAAGAGGTACATTGGGTTTCTATTTTGGGGGGTATTATTGACAAGAGGAATGGCTGTGTTTATTGTTTAATGTTATATGGCCCAGGTTATGCACAGTATATTTGTGACTGTACAAAAATGGAAAATAAAAACACATTTACAGAAAAAAAATTAACAACTCAAAATGGCTTTTGGTGACTATTTCAAAAATCCTGGGAGGAATTTCTAACTTCTTAAAAATTACAAGTTTTTAACAGGAGGGCAGGAACTGAGGCTCAATTTGAAAGTATTTTGCTTTCAGCCTTTAACTCCATGGTGGCATGTAAGCATGCATGCATGAGGGTATAAATAAATATATGTAGGTTGAATTATCCTGAAATAGGAAAATCCTCATGCTAGGCTGAGTGGGGAGGATTTCATCCCTGAGCACCTGTACCATCCTTCAGAGCAGCTGCTTATCACACATTTGGTGTTATTGTGATAGGTTTGTGATTGTTGTTGTTGTTAGTTCCACAGTTGCGCCCTACCTCTTGCGAACCCATGTTCCTCCAGGCCTTCCTGTCCTCTACCATCCCCCAGAGTCCATTTAAGCTCACACCTACTGCTTCAGTGACTCCATCCAGCCACCTCATTCTCTGTCGTCCCCTTCTTCTTTTGCCCTCACTCTTTCACAGCATTAGGCTCTTCTCCAGTGAGTCCTTCCTTCTCATTAGGTGGCCAAAGTATTTGAGTTATGTGGTAGAATCAGGGATTCTATTGCCATCTGGATAAATCTACTGGTAACTTCTCTGGAAAAAAAATAGGGTTAAGTTACAGTACATGAGGAGGAGACCAAACAGTTTCTTGACTTCTCTCTTTTTGCAACTACATCCTTCCCCAACTCTATTGAGTGATATGGATGGTGAAAGTGAAGTCTGGATGTGGCCGTTGTTCTCTACTGAAGGGTGTAAAACAGAGACCTTTGGGGCACCAGATAAAACCCAGGCCTTCTGTCTGATGTGTCTGCATAGTGGAGGCCCAGACAAAGCAAGAGCCAGCCATGAGTTACTCTCTTTCCATTGCCCTAGCAGTGGTCCTTGCCAGTCAAAGCTGAGGTCATAGGAAGGGCAGCCCGAGGGAGCTTCCTTGTCTTACAGCTGTGACTTTTAGGGGGCTCTGGAAAAGTAAATGCTTCAGTGTCTAATCCTTTATCTAAATAATTTGATAACCTAGATTTGCATTGAAAGTGTTTTCCTTTTCAGATTCCCAGTGACCGGCGGGCTTGCCGTACCTGGTATACGCGAAGGTAGTTCAAGAGTTCTGTTTATGTCAAAGCCACTGACTTAACAGGCTGATCTTTTAATGAACAACAACAAATGTTGTGGTTGTTTCTTTCTCAATGGAGTTTGTGTTAGGAGAGGTATCTGTGTCTGTGCAAACAGGGGCAGCGTGGAGAATTTCAGTTGAAAAGACACAGATGTGTTGTTTAATCCCATTTGCTGGTACACGGTCTTGACACTGAACTTGTTAGAGCCCTTTCTATTCTCCATATAAAAATAGCATTCAGATATTTAATCTCCTGGTTTTGTGGGACACAACATGAAAACCGGATCAAATAAGCTCTTCAAGAGAAAGCTGCTATTTAAAAAGTTTTATTTATTTTATTTATTTATTTCGTCAAGGATGAATTTGATAACAA
The DNA here is from genome assembly GCF_009769535.1 of Thamnophis elegans. Taxonomy (NCBI): domain Eukaryota; kingdom Metazoa; phylum Chordata; class Lepidosauria; order Squamata; family Natricidae; genus Thamnophis; species Thamnophis elegans. The sequence goes on along the minus strand of NC_045543.1, from coordinate 11,793,468 downwards.
ATGTAAGTATAGACATGATTATGAATACATGAAATAAATACGCATACAAGGGAATATTAGGATAGGGATGGTAGGAACATTGGTGTGCTTATGCATGCCCCTTAAAGAGCCGAGGCGGCGCAGTGGTTAGGGTGCAGTACTGCAGGCCACTTCAGCTGACTGTTATCTGCAGTTCAGTGGTTCTAATCTCACCGGCTCAAGGTTGACTCAGCCTTCCATCCTTCCGAGGTGGGTGAAATGAGGACCCGGATTGTTGTTGGGGGCGATATGCTGACTCTGTAAACCGCTTAGAGAGGGCTGAAAGCCCTATGAAGCGGTATATAAGTCTAACTGCTATTGCTATTAAAGGCCTCTTAGGAATGGGGTGAGGTCAACAGTGGACAGTCTAAGGTTAAAATTTTGAGAGTTTGGGGGAAAAAACCCCACAGTATCAGATTCATAGTGCATTGACAACTCTGTTACTGAAGTGGTATTTTCTGCAATCAAGTTTGGGGTGGTTTATCATAAGTTTGTATCTATTGGGAGCTTGTGGGTTGCTGTGGTTGAAGCTGAAGTATTCATTGACAGGTAGGACATTGTAGCAGATAATTTATGTACTATGCTTAGGTCGGATCGAAGACGGCAAAGTTCTAAATTGTCTAAGCCCAAAATTTCAAGTCTGGTGGCATAAGGTATTCTGTTGCGAGCAGAGGAGTGAGGACTCTTCTTGTGAAATATCTCTGGACTCGTTCTATTGTTTTTATGTCTGATATGCAGTGCAGGTTCCAGACAGATGAGTTGTATTCAAGAATTGGTCTAGCAAAAGTTTTGTATGCCCTAGTTTGCAGTTCAATATTACCGGAGAAGAAGTTACGCAAGATTAGGTTAACAACACTTAATGCTTTTTGGCAATGCTGTTACAGTGAGCTCTGGCACTTAGATCATTTGAGATGAATTCTTATGTTATGAATATTTGTTATAAAGAACACTATGAAAAATATCAATACAATTTCTACTTCACATACATATCCAAAGACAGACTTGTAAAGTGGCTTTCCTCCTTATTGCTGATAACTGAAGATGGAGGGAGATGGAAGTGAAAGATTGGTCTTAAAGCTACTGAATGAATTTTGGCCTAAAATGTGATTTGAACCTGGAATTCTGCATTTATGGCTTGTAATTAGGACAAACTCTTATCATTCAAGCAGCTTTGTTTTCTTACCTAAGAAATGTTGTTTAGGACTATGGCACATTGCAAATTATGTATGATCTTAAAAATCTCCAAATGCTGAACTATAGTTCTTTTGAATATCCTTCTCACTTGCCACATTCCACCTAAACAGATATCCTTGAAAATACTTGCCAAGTATATTTAACACAAGCAGTAGTGTACGTTTATTTGATCGAAAGAAACGTCTGAATACAAATGACCTTATTTTTTCCTACAATTACCAAAATTAACCCAGACTTCAGCAATTGGTTGGTTTTGTAAAGCAACATTATCATAAATGTTTTAAATGATGTTATCCTAAAAAATAAATAACATGACACCATGTGATTATGTGTTGCGGCCCAGCAGGTGCCGTTGGAGCTGCCACCAGACTCCGACAATGAGGGGCTCTATGAGTCGGCTCTGGAGGATGTGGAGGACCTTGGACAGGGTTCTGACTCCGAGCAGGGCACAGAGAAGCTAGTTGGCCACCAGGAGGCACCTGAGCCTTGGACCAGTGGGGAGGAGAACAAGGGAGAGTGAGCCGGCAGCCAGTAGTGAGTTGTTCCTGGATGCACGCCATTGAAGAGCTACTAGGCGTCAGGAACAATTATGCAATTACAGGAGATGATTGCACTCAGCTGGTGGTCATTAGGCTCCTCTCCAGACTATAAAAAGCTACTTGTGCACCTGGCCCTCTTTGCAGAAGTCAATGCAGGATTGAATGTCGAAGGACATTACTGTGAGCTTGGCAGGCTGGATTGCTGCCAGGCCTTATCTTTGTTTATTGCTGCCTGAGTTTGTCTGAGTTGCTGCCAAGGTCCTTATCTGTTTGTTCTGCTTGGCTTTCAGCCACTGAGGTTTTGGTGTCTTGCTATTAAAATACATTCCAGTTAAGCTTGTCTCGGCATTCGTTACTGGACAGAGGAGGAGGTCAGAACAATTATGTATATATCTATCCGACATATACACGTCTCAATTTCTGAGTGCTCTCTGGCCATGAAAATCTATCCTGGATCACACAAACAGTTTTGTGTGCTTTGGATATTAACAAGGGAATAGAAGTTCTGAAAGTTAAAAGTGGTTGGATGGGGCTCAGATGGACTCGGGATCAAGCTAGGTTCATTTATAAAGCTCACAAGATGATTTGGAGTCTGCTATTGTCTCTCAGGCAAACCATGTAATAGTGGTTAATTGCAGTCAGGATAAAATTGAGAGACATGCTCGACATCTCATACTTTTACAAGAAATATATGATGTAAATGCAACAAACATCTGAACCTAGATGCCCGTGAAACTGAAAAAGGCTGCAGTTTTATGCAAAGGGTCCTTTTAACATGAACATGTATGGTTTATTCTGACAATATTTTGATACATTCATATGACACGTCCATCCTACCCTGAGCAGGACGTGGTATCTTTCCTTTACACATATTTTGAGTGGCTAAAAATGTTCTCTTTAAGCAGAAGATAAACTCTCTGAAGGCATGGATGCTCTATAATCTCAGTTTCTGTTAAATATTTGGCAGATGATAGCTGGGAAATAGGGAAACCTGTGTAAAACTGCATTGGTCTTTTTTTTTTTTTCCTCCTAAAAAGAAGAAAGAGAATCAAGTGTAATCTCTCAGAAGCTATCTGCTTTGGTGGAAGGCTACTATGGTACATTTGGAATAAATATAAACATTAAAAGGTATTGCTTTACGTGCTGCAAGAAAGACAGGCATAAGAATATTCACAGGAGAGATGGAGATTTGCCGTTTTAAGCAAACGTGGCATAAAAACGTTGCAAAAATAATGTGTCCTTTGTTAAATACATTTTTTGGGGGTCTTCATGTTTCTGTCAATTAGAAGTACGCTAATACAGTAGTAGGTCTGAGGCTTAAAGTCACAAGCGTCAGGAAATTTAAAAGTTAAATCTCCCTTGGTAAACCTAATTTTGCCCCCACTGGGCATATTACTTTTTATGGTGCAAGGGAGTCTTTCATGATGGGATCATGTAACCAGTGGATTCTCTGAGTGGCATGAAATAGGTGTGAGTCTTGCCGCAGAGGTTAAAGAAATGTCAGGGTTCCAAGGCTCTTCATTCGGTGTTGCAAAAAGGGTGATTTTTAATTGCAAGCTGAGGAGCATTATTCAAAGCTGATGTCAGGCAGATGGAGGTTTGACAACTGATCACATTGCATGGCTGAAATGAATACCGTGTTCCCACAGGGGTTTTCTTTTAAAACAAATTTTAATTTCCCCCTCCCCTTTTCTTTAGACATCTTTGGTTTTTTCATCTAAAGTAGCAATTGACAACTGCAGGAGAAATATGCCCTGTTAGCTACTTTTCTGAGCCCTCCGGAGCAGAAAAGGCTGGCAAAACGATCCAAAGTAAACCTTCCCTCCACTCGAGCTCTGTGCTTGGTGACAACCTGAAGACAACCGTGTAGTTCTCCCAAACCTCCCAGAGGAACTTTGATGTGGCCTCCTTCCAAGATGTTGTTCAATACCCCGATTTGACCCCCGATATGTGGGGGTCTCCCATCAAAGTACGCAATCCGGTCTGACATCTTTGCTTTCTCTCTATCACTCCAAGAAACTGATAAATTTCTGATGGCGGGTGGAGAGGTCCTTGCAATTAAGACCTCTTCACAAGCAATAAGGAAATTGATTAAGGGGCACTAGAACTAATAAACCTGATTTCATAGCTTGTATCTTTTGAAACTGGTAGCATCTATTCTCATTAGCAAGCGAGAAAATAAAGGAAATAAATCCAGGAAGCTCATGAGAGCTTTTACCTTTTTATAAAATTTGTTAGTTGAACAAGTTGTTTTGAAACTCTTGATTTCAATCAGTAGTGAGGCAGAACAAAGATTTCTCTTTATCATTACGATATATGTGCATCAAATAACTCTCTGGTATTTATCCCTCAGTTTGTCTTCACAGCCCCAAATTCACAATATTGCTAAATTGAATCTTCTATATATATAAAAGCAAATACCACTCACTCATCGCAAATCTCCAGAAGTTAATTCATATTAACTCAAGTATTTTAACTCAGATATTTATACATATTACCATCATCATACCTCCATTTTCATTTGACTACAATTGTTTAAACGTCCTTCATCAATATATCAAGATTTAAAAAATAACCACATACTGGCATTTCATTTGCTATTTCTAAAACCCTCCAATAACACTGAATCTTTATGGCCTATTCTAGCTAAACATATAATATTTAGTAACAAAAAGCCTAGAAACTTGAAATTCAGCACATATGTTCCTCTTGGCTTCTAGATGCTTGCTAAGAAAGGATTTTTCAAAATGACCATCAGATCATTGGTATTTCTTATACAGTAATAGCACACATCGATGCTAAGGAGTTAGACATTCTACTCCCACTCCCCACCTGAAAGGAACTCTGTTCCAACTGCCAGTTGTCTTATATGGGCATGGGCTCAATCACATAGTTTTGTAGTGAAGCATGGGTATCTAGCTAGTATAATACTGTACTAAAAAAAGTTACTATACAGTAAATTATATTTTGCAACTGGAGGTGTGGAAAATTATTAATATTGCTGCAGGTAAACTACTGAGTTTGTGACTAATCTGGAATTTGTGTGAAGAAATACAATGTTGTGTGACATTTTGTAAACAAAACAGAAAGTATATTATAAAATTGTATCCTTTGAACCTTGTGAATTAGCTTACAGATAATGTATTTCAACATTTCAACCATTACTGATTTTTTTAAAAAAAACATATTTTTAATATTCAAAACAAACACAACAAAGAATCTTCCTTTTTTACATACTGTAGAAAGTGTATCAGTTGGTTACAAAAAACTTTCCTGCATCCCTTCCACAGTCATCAATCATAATTCATATTAACTCAAGTATTTTAATTCAGATACATATTACCATCATCATACCTCCATTTTCATTTGACTACAATTGTTTAAACGCCCTTCATCATAAATATATCAAGATTTAAAACATAACCACTTACTGGCATTTCATTTGCTATTTCTAAAATTCTCCAATAACACTGAATCCTTATGCCCTATTCTAGCTAAACATCCATAATATCTAGTAACAAAAATTTCTAATCCTCCTTACCAAATCATTGTTTACAATTTACATCCAGTTTCCTTATGTTGTACCCATACATATATATTTTCCTTTGCAGCATTATCCCTCCTTTATTTAACTGTATCATAACATTTTCCTCCCTAATAATCAAAATTTAACTAAATTTAACTTAGTTCTTTTTTATTAGACTTTATATATAACCAAAAATATTTCTAATCTTCCTTTCATGGGTACCATTCAAATATTCATATCCAATTATTACTTATCATAATAATACATATGTATATATTATTATTATCAATTATTATTTATTTGAGTATATCTATTGTCACTAAATTTCACTAAGTTTAACTAGTTTTAAATTATGCACTTCCATCTATCAACCTGTATCTTTCCAGTAGCAAAACAGTCTCATGTTTTCTGCCATTTGTGGTATCAGTCCTCTAATTATCTCCTTAATCAAATTTGTATGGACTCTCTTAGCAACTGATTGCTTATTAAGTCTCTCATGTAATTTCAATGTCCTTCTTCTGTTTCCTTAATCAGCTTATCTTTAATTGTCAGTGGTGTTATCAATGATGTTGCTAATAAAATTTCTCTCTTTAAAGCCATAAATTCTTTGTTTTTTTCTTCTGTATCTTGCCATCTGGGGTAGAGTTCCCCTCCATTTAATTCCTCTTTCAGTGTCCATTTCCAGACACAAATCAATCACCATAGATATCAGCGGATTTAATTTCTTTATGGTCATTTTCCTCTTCGGTTTTTAGGACTCTAACCTCCACTTTTCCCACTTGATAAACATCTCCAACTTCTTTATCATATTTTATTGTTAGATGCTCTAGGTTTTCCAACTTCTCCATTCTCTCAAATGTATTTGATAATTTCTGAATTTCTAACAATGTCTTTTGCAGGCTTAAAATTTCTTTCTGCTGTTGAAGTTGTGCCATTATCTCCAACTGACAAACACTGCTGCTCTGGCTTAGAAGGTTTTTACAAGATTAAGCATACATTCACAATAAGATCTTATTTTCACTTTTCTCTGGTTAAGGATATACTTCAATGGAGGAGGATCCAACATCATGACAATACGGACATGTGGTCTTAATGCTGCTGGGTGGTCCAATCGGACCTAAACCATCCCACAGAGATGGTGAACAGGAAGAATACGTCTTGCTGATCTCAGGGACATCACAAAGTCCCTGATGGATCCAAGACAAGTTCTTCAAGCCGGCGACAAAAATCTATCCATTAGGCTGATGAAGTCGTGGCAGCTCCAAAACAGAAGGATACGGAAAGAGAAAGTGTTTCCAGCTGATGAGGAATTTTTGCCGTTTTAAAAGAGACTGCCTATAAAAAAAGTAAAGTTAATTTAAATTTGAGAATAGAAGAAATAAGGGCGGAATTAAGCTTTGAATGGTTTTGGACAGTTGGTTATCTTACTTTTTAAATGCTATGTTCATGGATGGAATTTATGGAAGCCTTTTAAAATA